>NC_136486.1:28890133-29037633 GCF_053919585.1 Euprymna scolopes
ATATATAATAGATACGGACACATGTGTCGTCGTCAATGGTTCATCAACACAGCTGAACCGGGCGAGCATCGAACCGATAACCCTAGGGTTCATAGTATCGTGCTCTAGTTGAAACTTTTATATATACCGCATTTTATGTAGTTGTAATTTTCTTGATTATTTTGCGGTACTGTAAATGCTGATTGGGAATATTTTTTACATATCTATATGGTGGCACCAATATATATATATATATATATACTAACCTTTCAGTTCGGCGTTGGCCGGGTGTTTGGAGGTGTATGCTGAGCAAAAAAACAAAAACAAAAAAGGTCAATTTTTTAAATTTTGACTCCTATTATGACCCCTTAAAATTTATTTTTTTAGGTTCAAATCGAGTTATTAAGTTAGATCCATGTCCAAGGAACCTATATCTAAAGTTTCAAGTGTTTAGACCACAGATTGTCGGAGAAGTTTTGTAGAGTTCTCAAAGGCCAAATCGTTGAATTTTGACCCCTTAACAGCCAAATATCTGGCCGAAAACCGATCACATAGATTTTTCCAAATTTCAGTACCCTGTATATCACATTTCGAGTCTGTAGACTAACAATTGACAGAGTAATCCGAAGGAAAATATACACAGACACGCAGACATACAAACAGACAGACATACACACAGACACGTTCACTTTTATATATATACTAGCATGAGTGCCCGGCGTTGCCTGGGTGTTTGGAGGTGTATGTTGAGCAACCCCCCCCCAAAAAAAACAAACAAAAACCGTTATTTTTTTAAAAATTCTGACACCTATTCTGACCCCTTAAAATTTATTATTTTGGGCTCAAATCAGGTTATTCAGTTAGATCCATGTCCAAGCAACCTATATCTAAAATTTCAAATGTTTAGACCCAAAATTGTCGGAGGAGTTTGGTAGAGATCTCACTTTGACCTCTTAACAGCTAAATTGCTGGCGGGAAACCGATCACATCGATTTTCCCAAATCTCAGTACCCTGTATATCAAATTTCGAGTGTGTAGACTGAAAATTAACAGAGTTATTGTGAAGGAATATGTACACAGACACGTTCACTTTATATATATATATATATATATATATATATATATATATATATATATATATATATATATATACTAGCAGAGAGACCAGACGTTGTTCAGGACTGCATCAGAATCAACCAATGTTCCACCCTACCATACTTTATTGCCATCGAAATCGGCAAAACGGCCCATTTTTAACTAAATTGATTAATGCCCTTCTATAGTTAGGGAACCCCCACCCGCAGTGTAGCGGAAGAAAGCATTACATGCCTCATCGCAATGATTTAATCTACAATACATTGTAGTATTGATTACACTCTAGAGAATTGACTGTTGACTTTATAAAATTTACTATAAATAATGTTTTCATTTCATATTTAAACTGCAAAAGTCAGGTATCACGGTTCAATTGTGCTCTAAACAGTAACGTTGATTTCGAACATGCTACTATATTATAAAAGAGTATGCAGTTAATTTTATAAGCTGTGCAATTTTGCTTGTGCAGCGGTAAAACATTTGTGATGTTAGGTTGTATAAAAATGTTAACTTTTCCAAACCGAACTACATTTTTTATTCGATTTTGTTTTCGATTATCGATTGTCAATACTTCTCAAACGCATTCTGACGCAAAATATATGTAAGAACACTCCCAGACTCATCAAGTCCCTTCGTATGAAATTTGAAAAAATCGGCTTATCCGTTTCTGAGTCCATAGGGAAAGAATTCTTTCTCTTTCTGTCACACACACACAGACAAAAATTATATTATATAATATATAGATAGATATGATATGTAAGTAGTATAACTACACACCTTAAATAAGAATAAGTTTAAGGCTATTAAAATTCATACTAGAATTTTCCGTGAAAAAATTATTTTCAAATATACGAGGTGCCTTCAATAAGTTCCCAGACTTTTTTTTCGTATAGACACTTTTTTTGGATAATACAGACATGAAACTCTAATCCTTTTCAGAGTAATCTCCCCCGGCTGCAAGGTATTTGTTGTACCGTTTCAACAACTTGTAGAATGACCTATGGAACTCCTTTTGTGTGAGCGTGTCAATGGCTCTCGTCACAGCCTCTTTCATCTCCTCAATTGTCTCATAACGACAGCATCTAAGGTTTTCATGGGGCTTAAGGAATAACCAAAAGTCACAGGGAGTAAGGCCTGGACTATAGAGAGAGTCTTGCTGCCCATCTTGGGCTAATAGTCTGTGACAAGGATGGAGTACTCTTGGGACAAACTTTGCGCAAAACTTTCCACATCTTAATTTCCTTGCGAATAACTGTGTGGACAGTTCCCAGACCAGGTATCAAACTGTGCACTTATAGGTTAGTACAGTCATCGAAGCAGAAGACTAGTGGGGAATTACAAAGTCTAGCAGTTTGAAGGAGAAAAATATTAGAGTACAAAGCTTTCCGGTATGTAGGGACCTTTATAGTGAAGGGCCGAGATTTTGCTGCTTCACCAGAACATATTCGATTAAAGTACTTGTAATATAGATACAGGGATACAACACTTCGTCGTTGGAAAGTCGTTGATAAAAAGGCACCTCTTTTTTTTTCGGACGCTGTCCACGATTTTATTTGTGTTGCGTTAACTTTACTAAAAGGATATCATTTTGTCCTCCAAACACATAGATTTTTGAACATTCCCTTTTAACGTCACACAAACTCTGTGATACAATCCGCTTCCCGCTAAATATTCGAAAGTGGGAGTGAAGAAAAGAAAAAAAAAGTATGGCAAAATACAAGAGAAAATATGTTTATCGATATATCAAAGGAAATAGGGTTGGTGGAAAGACAATGGATAAGAAGTTGTTCACCAAGGTACACAAAAGGAAGCTGATATGGGATTGTTGGTAAACGTGTGGCGATGATTGGGCCAAAGAAAATCAATGGGTTTTTATAATTGGTTTTGAATGTGGCGTTGAGTTTTACGACAGTTCACTACGGGTGGGAGCGTTTTGCGGACAGTCTTGGGTTTTCGTCAGTTGAAGACAGTTGCCAGTTAGGCAGAGTTGATGAAAGTTGCGAATTCCACACAGTAGAACGCAGGTCGTAGATCTGAGCAATGAAATTGAAATGAATTAATCGACCGACCGCAAAGAAGGTTCGGCAGATGACTACTAAGATGTGCACGATATGGTGTAGAGTGTCGATGGTGTCACACACACAGCCAGAGGCCAACTGATATTTACAGAAAGTGTTTTCCTTTTGCTTCTCGTTTTTTTATACTTATGAGCCAATGCACCCTTTCTCTGTGAGAGACAACGACACGATCAAAATGAAAGAAGAAGACAAAAGAAAAGACCACGGCATGCAACGTTGCGGTCGGCGGGAAAGATGTCGAGTGGGGTCCGCGTGATTTTCTTACGCTAAATCTCATCAGATGTTTCTTACTGACACGATTGAGTCTTGCTTATTTTTGTACATCACTGTTTCGTTTATATAATTCCTTTTCACGCTGATTCTATTGAAATTAATATCAGAGTTACATCATACAAAAATTAAATAAATGTGCAAATTTTTTAAGACTCACAAATAAGTACTTAACTCCAGCAATCACAAAAGCTTGAGGTATCTTGGCGCCCCGTTCATTACATTTTCCAGTGAAAATAATGGGGAACGTCAACCAAGTAATAGCTTTGTTCAAACTCTCGTTTCTACGAGATTCAAAACACAAGTAAAGATCAAACTGTATCAATTCTTAAATAAGGGAGTAGCTTTATCTAACACTGCAGCGTATCCATCGCCTCAAAAGCAGCACCAGTACTTCAACATTCACAGGCTAACAGTCATGCATATAGTCACCTATACAGAGCAATATATATATATATATATATATATATATATATATATATATATATATATATATATATATATAATCACATATACGCAGAATGCATATAATCACATATATATCTTCTCTTCTATCTTCTTCTTCTATTCTTCTTCTATTCTTCTTCTATTCTATCTTCTTCTATTCTATCTTCTATCTATCTTCTTCTCTTCTCTATATAAATAAAATGAACTCATTTTTTCCCCGTCTGATTTTGACATTAATAGGATTAAAAATCAAGATATTTCATGCAAATATGATATGCACAAACGGCAGAACAATATCTGAGGTGTGTTATAGGCTTATTATTTCTCAAATTCCTTGATAATCTTAGATTTCTATACTTTTTCTGCTGAGAAGTCACGGCCAAAATCGGTTAAGATCAATGGAAGTGGTAAAATATTTTCTCTCTAATAAATTCCTCCTCCTCCTGCCACCACTTAACACCGTTTGGGGATCGTTCACAAGGAAAAGTTGAGAAGAGAACACCGGTTTGGCTTCGTAGTTCTTTCATGTGAAGTTATTTAAAATCACTAAACTAAGCTGCAGTGCTCTGTGGCGTAGTGGTTAGCGTGCTGGACAATTCACATTATATTTTCACGTTCGCGCCGACCTACTGTAGTCGTTTTTTTTTTTTTTTTTTTTTTTCCTAAACAACTGGAATGGACTTTTCTTGGTGGCCGAACTGTTAACGTTGCAGATGTTTTTTTTTTTTTTTTTTTTTACACTTTATTTTCCTACTTTTACTCATGACTCCGGGTTTCATCCTTCCTACTTACCTACCATAACACTTTTTTAAAACTCCCCCCCCCGTCCCGGAAACAAACACTCGGGCAACGCCGGGTAACCCCGCTAGTATATATATATATAGTAATGAATATAGTCATATACACAGTAATGTATATAATCACATATACACAGTAATGCATATAGTCACATATACACAACCCACCACAATCTAATATTTGCCTTCTTAAATAATGTCTTTGTTTGGATATTCTGGAACTGTCTGAACAATATTTCAGACAGATTAATATATGTTTGTTATATATTAAATAGATATGACTGCCAATCGTTTCGCGGCGACATGCATAACATAAAAGAATATCTAAAAAGTGTTTCTTTTAATACCTATTTCTTTTTACTTCTAGTCTGTATCGTTCCGTTTGTCTTTCTCGCTTTGTGCACCCCTCTCTCTCTCTTTCTTTCGGGTATGATATGAAACTTCGTAGTTCGGAGCAATGAAATTGAAAATGTATTGATCAAAATAGTTCTCGGCAGATAACAACAACGATGTAAACCATAACGTGTAGAGAGGCGATATTGGGACACAGACACACACTACGAGCTCTGTGATGAGTCCCTGATTTTGGAGCTCTCGGGGAATCTAGAATTACTCTTTTATTCCTATTATTTCTAAGTACGCTATGATCTTGTTGTAGCCTTGCAGGCCGGTTATAATCAAGATAAATACGTGGGTGCAATTAAGATAGTGTGTTAGCAAAAGTATTTTACAGAAGTACTCGTCATGATTTTGACGGTCATAACTGGCACACATCACTGCACACTATTCTTTATTTTAATCATTTATTCTTTAAATATCTATATCAGCTTACAGTACTTGCCAGTATCTATTGCTTCATGCTCATCTATTATATAAATCTAACTTGTCTGTTTAAATGTATGTATGTATGTGTGTATGTATGCCTAAAATTTTCGACAGAGCAACGGATTTTCATGAGATCGCTATCATTTTGAAGATCGGCGCCTCGGACAACAAATATAAAAAAATGGGCAAAAACACTAATTCCGTCACTCTCAACTGGGCAGTTTTCTACAAGGAGGGATCAATGTTTCGCGAGCCATTTTTGCAAGTTATCGTATCGGTTGGATTAACTCTGCCTAATTTTAACGTTTCTAAATTTCGGTCGCGTCATGGAGTAGCGGTAAGACGTCAGATATTTTTCATTTTCTTTTTCACCTTCGCGTCACGGGTTCGAGCCTGCCTGCTTACTACCACTTTTCTTTTTTTTGCTCAACACACACCTCCAAACACCCGGGAAATGCCGGGCAACGCCGGGCAACGCTGAACACCCAGGCTAGTATGAATGAGAATGAAATCGATAATGTGGAAAGAAAGAAACCAAGAAAAACACTAAGAATTCTTACTGATGAGATAAACGTTAAAAGTAAAGTAAAATGATCAACCATAGCCCACAACTACCCAAAGGCTACATTTTCTTGGCTACTACTTCGAGATATAAGAAAGGGCACCATTGTTTCTTTAGTAGCACTCGAGTGAGCATTAATCCCTCATTTCACAGTCCAGTAGCGAACACTCTACTCATGGTGCCAGCTAAATTGTTAAATTGGCTTTATTTTAGTGTTTTTAAAGAATGGGCACGTATATTTCTGAAACTGCATTCAATAATTTAGTACCCAGTGACCCCAAGCTAAAGGAGTTTTATTTTACCATAACCATGTCTAGGTCACACTGACTGCGATTATGCAATATTCATAAATATGGTGTTTGTAGATTTATAGAATGGATTATTTATACGATGCGTCAAAAATATTTGTTATACTATCATATTACATATGACAATGTGGCGCTCGACGGCATTGATATCAGTCTAAAATCAAACCGTTTATCGCTATTTCGTTGCGAGGTACGCATGTTGCATAAAGAAAGCTGTTATTTGAATAGAAAAGTTCGAGTGACACCTAGAGTCAAAAGTGATCTCAGAAACGGAAGAACTTTTTGGCGATGCTTTAAACAAAGCTAACATGCAAATGGTGCTGTCGCTGTTGAAGGAAGTCGGGGAGAGGGTGTACAATGTCGCTAGGTTTATCGAAACAAGGTATATGGCTGCTATGATCTATCTGTCTTGTACACACGAAACTAACTGATCTTTCTCGATTCACCTGTGACTCTTCGTTTCTGATTAAAACCCTTCTTACAAAGTAAAGGTCATCGTCCAGGTGACTGTATCAAAGGATGATCAAGTGCCCTTGAAAACAACAAGGGTATAAAAAATGGGTATAGAAGAATAAAGAAAGACACATAAAGAACAAATATAAGAAGGATTTACGAATAAAGAAGGTGAGAAAGAGGACACAAGGATACTTCGCTGAGTTTTCTGCAAGGTTTTGTTTGGAATGAATAGATTCAGAAGATAAATATCAATGTTATTTTAGCTACATTTTTACGTTTAAATTTTACTTTCTAATTTATTGAAACGAATGACGCAGACAGATAGGAAAGAGACACCAAGGTAACATTCCGCTTAGATAATTTTTACATTATTGGCGGTGTCTCATTGGCACAGCTTCCCGGAAGACAAATATGTCATTTTACTCTTCGCTCGAAAACCTGAAGTCATTCTTCATTGTATTTCTGTTTTGCCTATGGCGTTTGACCACCGCCTTCTGGCCTAACTTTATGTTACCCGTCTCTATAAATGATTCTGTTTGCAGATTAATGTTATCATGATATGCACTACATTTGACCCTTGTCAAAATTTGCACTTGCAATGTTGTACTCTTTAATCCTCTCAAATTATTGTTCTGCCCATTTTACACGTCCCCCAATATTATTGTTCATCATCCAACCGACAATCCCATTAAACTACGAGTAGCAATCCCGTAACTCTCGAGTAGCATTTGCCCTTGGTAAGTGGTGACGCTAGAGTATATAAAACGCATATTCGACTTATTAGTCAGTAACGATTATCATCCATGCCAATCATGCACCATCACGAATAGAATTTCTGTAATCACTTTTTCTTAATATTATTAAAATATTCGTGAATATATAATGCGTTTTTTTTTAAAAACAGAAACCGTTTGATTTTAGGCATGAAGCCACATACTGCATCAATTCAAGGTCCCAAACAAGTAAACGACAAGTGTTACATAGATAGATTCTGACTTTGAAAACACAAATTCTTTCCCCTTTATCACAAACATTGCTCATGGTATGTAAACATGAAAGTACAAACAAGGAAAGTGAGAGTTATGAGGCTGCCAAAGGTAAACACAGGGTTCACATTCTATACTCATAAAAAAGAATACCATTATTTCTTAAATAATACATTAATAGTAAATAATGAAAGCACAGAATACTTAATAAAGACCTTTCATCTTAAGATTAATTTATTTGCAGTATATTATAAAACTGACTTAAAACGAATATTATTATAATCTTAGTATATTTTCCAATTAACCAATCATATAAATCTAAGGAATTGGCACTTAAAGATCTTGGATACCGTTTTGAATTTACGATGGTATGTTGTTATATATATATATATATATATATAAATATATATATATATATATATATATATATATATATATGTGTGTGTGTGTGTGTGTGTGTATATGTATATATAAGGTGTGTTTGAAGGCTTGTGAATGCAGGAACGATGCAGTCGTTGTAAACAGATAAATAAACAATGATAAAGAATCCCCGAATTTTCAATGAATAGTCAATGTTTTACCTGAATATTCTCAACTGTAGATAGTATATTCCTGAAATATTTTCGGGAGCAACCCCCATTCTCAAGAGGTAGAAAATGTATATCCATTCTTTACGCTGCCGCCTTCGGTTTAATTTAAGTTAGCTGTTTCATAACGACTGAATAATTTCTGCATTGATAAGCCTTTATCCGATTAACAATGCTTCAAGCAAGCTACGGCATACCTCATATATATATATATATATATATATATATATATATATATATATATATATTGCAATCATAAAGGGAAGCCTTATTGTTCATGATAAAAAGTAAAATGCGTTTTAGAAAAATTACAAAGACGAAAGAAAAAAAAAAACATGGGGATGTTGTCTGGTTTTGCCCTCGCTTTTCCAAAGCTGAATCGAGGAATTTGCGATTAAAAAAGGGAAAACCTAATGTAAATATACATAATTAAAATAAATCTGTGTTGCGTTATATTTACGAATGAAAACCCCAAAAAGAACAGGGAAGCGATTGAAATAAAGCAGCGTTATGATCTCATTTTCGAAGATCCTAGATGATAATCACGCTCAAACCTTAGAGAAATTCCCTCTCTTTGCAGAAGGTAGGCTTCCTCGACCGAACGTGAATAGACTCCAACATCTCTAGACGACTCAGAATTGAGAATAAGTCCGTGCTGAATTTCGCTGCACATGACGGATTATTAAGGAGATGGTCAGTTATTGTCCAAGAGTTTTCGTCTTTCTGGTCAAATATTGACAAGAACGTTCTAAACCTATCCTCCCATGATTTGTCTCCTTCTAAACTTTTAATACTTGATCATGGTTTAGAATTTTATATTTCGATTTCCTCGTGTTAAACGGGAAAAATTATTTTCCGAATGTGAAATTCTCATTGCCCAAGCAGAGAGATAGGCACGACCAGAAAGTGAAAGAAAAGCCAAGTTGTTGTTTTTTAAAAACGAATTAAAATCTATTATTCTTGAGTAACTGTTTTTCCAGAAAGATAAAAGCCTGAATTTTATCACATGAAAAGCAGAATAATATAAAACGTTTTCTACTATTTTTAATAGAATTTAACATTAAATGATTTTCAAAACCTCACCATTCATCGCCATTTTTTTCTTGATCGCTAAAACATTGAAATATATATATATTTTTTTTTACTTTTTGAACCAAAATCTATTATTCTTGAGTAACTGTTTTTCCAGAAAGATAAAAGCCTGAATTTTATCACATGAACAGCAGAATAATATAAAACGTTTTCTACTATTTTTAATAGAATTTAACATTAAATGATTTTCAAAACCTCACCATTCATCGCCATTTTTTTCTTGATCGCTAAAACATTGAAATATATATATATTTTTTTACTTTTTGAACCAAAATCTATTATTCTTGAGTAACTGTTTTTACAGAAAGATAAAAGCCTGAATTTTATCACATGAAAAGCAGAATAATATAAAACGTTTTCTACTATTTTTAATAGAATTTAACATTAAATGATTTTCAAAACCTCACCATTCATCGCCATTTTTTTCTTGATCACTAAAACATTGAAATATATTTTTTTTCGTCTAAATAAGATTTAGGATGATTTGCTATGAGAATATGCAAAAATATTATAATTACCTGAATTTCAAATAATTCCAACATTTTATATCACTCTATAGATTTTCGTGGCGAAGTAAAATATTCAAAATTTAAAGATAGTTTAAAATTAAGTATAGAGGCCTGGAGAGAACGAAATGAACTATTTTGCCATGTATTTTTAACGTGTAATTTGACGATTAATTGAAAAGTTTTTCATAAGCGATATATCTATAAATATATATATGAATATATATATATATATATATATATATATATATTTGTTGCCTACGTAACCCCAGAAGTTAAGCAACGGTGAGGAGGGCTAATACCAGATGGGTGACCATTTTAGGAATGCTAGGCGTCGTATGTATTGAAAACAAATGTTGCACCTAGTATCTAGTTTGGGCCACCATACGTGAATAAACAAGAAATTTCCAAAAGAAATTATCGTATTTTTAGCAAAATGCGCAGTTATTTATTGTTTTCTTTCTTTTTTGATATCGATTCCTCAAAGTAATTCTTATTTAATATAATAGTATATTAACAGTATTGGGCTGACTAAAAGAAAATTATTAAATTATTATTCCAAGATTTAAAAGTAGAGTTTATCACTAATATAATGAAAATATATATATATATATATATATATATATATATATATATATATATATATATATATATATATATATATGTTCTTTTGCTAATCTTAAAGATAATCATAATTATTAACACATTCAACGAATTTCACACTTCAAAACACAGAAGATGAAAAATAAAACACATTCAAAATTTGGATTTTCAACTTTAAAATCTGATACGTGCGCAGTTGTTTTTTGTTTTATTTGTCTACAGTCCTCATCCACCCCATACTACAATATATTGGGATCAGTTTCGGCCTATTATTTTACGCATATTTGTACCTACAAATAAAGTAGAGGGTTTAGTAGACAATATATATATATACATACATATATATATATGCATACATATATATACATACATACATATATATATGCATACATATATATACACACATATATATATGCATGCATATATATATATATATAGTAAGTTATAAAATATATATTGCAATTAAGCTACACAGCTATATATATTGCAATTAAGCTACACAGCTATATATATTGCAATTAAGCTACACAGCTATGTAGCTTAATCGCCATATATATTTTATAACTTACTACCTAGCCCTACCTACGCATTGAGCACTGTTGAAGTAAATACTTAAAATTTACGCATAAATTTATACTTTCTAATGTTAATTTATGTGATTAAATTAAGTAGTCACACCCACACACACACACACACACACACACACACACACACACACACACACACACACACACACACATATATATATATCGATTATGAAAAATAAAGAGCACCGTTATGAAGTTTTTATTTCACTTTATAATCGGTAAAAATGTCATATTGATTGGATAATTATTTAAGTTTTGGTTGATTTTTAAAGAGAGACTTCGTCGAAAAATACTGCCTACTTTAGTTTTTGCCGTACCTATTGAGAGACATTCACTAGTCTCTGAAATAAAAGTAAGAAATACTACTTCATAATCAAAAACTTGCAACGATAAGTGTTGGATGGATAAATTCAGACCCAGAAAACATCAAATTTTCCTTCTTTGTCAGAAATTGTCGAATGTGAGAACCAAAGAAAAGACCAAGGGAAGCGAGGCTGCCGAATTAAAAACAAGTTCAATGTTGTACTTTTCTAAAACAAATTCTATTATTAAAAAAAAAATAGAATAAAACAAAAATCAACAATAAATTAGGCAGGTAGACGAAGACAGCCACGTGCAATTCTTCCTGGTGATATTAATACAATTTGTAAAACTCGAATTACTTTGGGCCTTGGTAAGTAGTGACTCATTAGTATGAAATAAAAATAAAACAATGATCGAACCATTCACGAAAGGAAATAAATGCAATAACTAGAAACAACATGAATGGATAAATAGCATAAAAGATGAATAAAAATGGTGGATCAACAATAGAAACGAGAAAATTAGAATATTTGACCTTGACCTTTTAATTTTTATGCCGGTAAAATGGCGAGCATTTGCATATGAAAACAAAAACGCACCTCACACGTTTTTAACGCGGTTTCCGCTTTAATAAGGCAGCGAGTGGTAACGTTAGTAGCCGACCTCCTCGCTCGACATCAAGTATCTAATTAATTTATAACTGAATAGCCGAATCAGCTTATGTACCAAATGTTGTTCCTTTTTGAACTTGTGTTTCTTTTGTTGTTTTTGTTAGCCTTTTCTTTTTTCCTGGTTTTCTATAGTCGGGCTTGTCTTTAGATTCGGATCGCGTTCAACGGGATTGTTTAAGCTCCGTCGGTAGACGCTTGGCTGGGCAGAATCAGAATGTGAAAGATTTTCATTAAACGCATCAGTTGTTCAGCGTTCTACTAACACGGCTTTAATTTTTATCCATAATTAATATATTCCTCCTCCTCCCCCCTCTCGCTCTCTATTCTTTTTGTATAGACTTCACGCTCAACTACGACGAATATTTAAACGCTATAAAAACATAACAAGTGAAAAAAAAAATTGAATCCATATAAATAACTATAAAACTGTGAACCTTGCTTGCTTGCATCTCGTCTTCAATTCACACCACACTGCTATCAAAGACATTCACTTCGGATTTTACCATGCAATTTGGATGTGATTTTTTATATCCTTTTCATTACTCTATGATATTTAAATACTTTAAAAACTTTTTTATTGTGATTTTCCATGTCTCACTGACTTTAGCAAATAAGGTGTAAACCATTATAACTATTTGCTAATATTTTCTCCTCTGAAGAGATGGTAGACATAGAAATCCTATAAGATAAGAAGTTATAATATTTCAAATGTATTCTTTGTCTTACATAGAATAATAAAAATCTTTGGATTTGAAATTTAACGATTTCACGTCATAAATTTTTAAATTTATTGAATGACTAAAATTTGATATATATATATTTATATATACAGGATTGAGAGAGAGAGAGAAAGAGAGAGACAGTACGAGAGAGAGAGAGAGAGAGAGAGAGAGAGAGATAGATGAAGGAAGAGACAGAGAAGTTAGAGCCCCAGTAATAAAAAGGTTCTGATTAGCAGAAACTAATTGCTTGTTCTAAGGTAACAAAAAAGTGACAGAAATAGGGATCTTGTACACTTTCTATTTTCCATAACAGCTGTGTGGCGGTGCTTTAATGCTGTTATCTGATTAACATTATGCGTTGAAAATGTTTTTTGTAAAAAATCATCAGTTGTTTCTGAATCGCATTTTAACAATGGCGGGTCGCATGCTTTCTTTACTGATGATGGGTTTAAGTGTTGAAAAATAAGGATAAGTTTTCTGCAGAACATTTCGGCTTAATAAGTGTAATCTGTCGTCGCGTTGTCACTCCCACGTCTAAATCTCTATTTTATTTATCTTTCAAATGAACACTCTGCCGAGTCCCTTCGGTTGACACCTTTTTGGATTGAGTACATTCTACTTTGATTTATATATATATATATATATATATATATCTGCCACCCGCCACACACACACATATGCACACGTATATATACATATACTTACATATATATATACATATACGCACATATATATACATATACGTACACACAATATATATATATATATATATATATATATATTATTGTTAAAATATAATTATCCACTGACACGTGTTTCGTCGACTACGACTCATCAGAGTGGTTGAATCTAGCGAGATTCAGCCACTCTGATTAGTCGTAGACGATGAAACACGTAATATATATATATATGCCGCTCCCCATTTAGGGGGTACCGGATTGGTCAAAGGGAAAATTATTCCCAACTCACATTTAGGTAAAAATGCACTTTCGTATAAATAATCGAATTCGTTCAAAGAGTATCGCTAACAAAAACAAATAAAAACATCTCTCTCTCTCTCATATATATATATATATATATATATATATATATATGCGGCCAGAAATTTGGCTTTCAAGGAATCAAAGTGCAACGATTAGACCTTTGAAAACTCTACCAAATTCCTCCGCCAACATTGGGTTTAAACAATTGAAATTTTAGATGCAGGTTACTTGTACTTTGATTTAAGCCCAAAACAATAAATGTTAGGAAGTCAAAATTGGGCTCAAAGTTAAAAACAATTTTATGTCCGCTGTCTCCACCAAATTACTCAGCCAATTTTTTGTGTAAATATTTGAAATTTTAGATAACACCTATTCAAAGATAGAGCAAACTTTTTAGTGGGTTTTTGGCCGAAATTTTGGCTTCCAAGGGGATAAAGTTCCAAAGATTTGACCTTTGCGATCTCTAACAAACTATTCAGCAAATTTTGGGTCTAAACATTTGAAACTTTAGATAAAGAGTATTCAGACATGCAGCAAGTTTTTTAAATCAGTTTTAAGGCGAAAAGTTGGCTGCCAAGAGGTCAAAGTTGAAAGAGTTGACCTTTACCAAATTCCTCGGCAATTTCTGGGTCTAAACACTTGAAATTTTAGATGTAGGTTACCTGGACATGGGTCAAAGTTTTTAATATATATATATATATATATATATATATATATATATATATATATATATATATATGCATATAAAGTTATGAACAGTACATAGGGCCCAAGCAAAGCTGGGTTAATCTGCTAGTATTATATAAAAATAAACTTTGTGTATATGTGTGAGTTCGTTTTTTCATAGATTACACAACGGCTTGGCCGATTTTTATGAAATTTCTCACAAATGTACTTTATGTATCTGGCAATGGTGTTAGATAGGTTTTGTATCAGAATATCTCCGATAAGTATCGATAACCGAAAATCGAAAAGATCCGATGAAAGAAAAAACATACGGTTTTGACACAGCCTATCATCAGAAGTGCATTTGAGAAGGTTTATTATCCGACATATAAAATAAAAAATAAACAATAAAAAATATAAAATAAACAGTACAATTGGAGAATGAGAGTTAACTTTTTCATATTAAACTTAAATTCAAGCTATTATAACCACGCCAGCGGAAAAAAATAGGCATATAAAATCAACAGTAGGTTCTTTGATATGACAAGTGCGCTTTCGAAATGAATGTTTCTGTTTAGACGGCAACTGACCTGTGATATTTGACTTTTCCATTTTAAACTTAAATTCAATTTCAATGTATAAAAGTGATTTTTAAAATCCAGTACCAGAATTAACTCATCATAATAAATTTCGGTTTAATAATAATTTACGTCAATGATTATAAAATTTTGCTAATAGTTTGGAAAAAATCAATTACGTATTTTGATGTTATTATCATTTAGTGATAATTTAAAAACAATAAATATTTATCATTCGTACCAATAATGAAATAATAAATTAAAAATTTAAAACGATCGGTTTTGGAATTGTAAATTAGGGACAGATTTTCTGATTCCGATACCTCTAAAAGTTCCGCTTTTTTATAACCTTTTCAGTATTAAATTTCAAATTTTTTGTTAACTTTTATTTAGATTTTCTATTCGACTAACATGTATTGTGGACTAAGTCAGTGCGGGGAGATATGTGAAGCTTTCCCCAGTGCACCATCATGGGTCCCTAATTAGAACATGCACTAAATATATTTATATATATATATATATATATATATATATATATATATATACACACACACACACATATATATATATATATATATACACACACACACACACACACATATATATATATATATTGTTAAAGTGTTTTTTATTCAACAAGTCTGACAAAATTTTCAAACCGCGTAATATTTGAATTTGTCCGAATAGTCTTGAAACAATTGTAACGAACGTTGAAATACACTATTTGTATTACATATCAACCCATTCTTTGATGTCTTGGTTTTGTTAAAACAATATACAAAATGCTCAATTATAAAATATGATAATTTTGTAGTTTAAAGTTTAAGTCATCTCTTTTTGGTTTAAAACTTATTGGTATATGAACAATTACTGAATTTTCTATTATATAAACCCAGTAAAATTCGGAATACTATATATATATATATATATATATATATATATATATATATATATATACATAATATATATGTATATATATATATTTATATATGTATATATAAAAATTTACGTTTTATCATGAATCATAAAAGTCTTCCCTTCCTAATTGCAATATATATGTATATATATATATATATATATATATATGTATATATATATATATATATATATATATATATATATTTGTGTCAGGTCCTGTCATATGCTACTGGTACCATGTAACCCAGTACTACCTGCATCATGGTCGGGTCATCGGCGACTAAACTGGTTCCTTCACCAGACTTGTTTGGTGAGGATGGTGGCTAGTCTCCCTGAAGATGAAAAACAAGCCCTGCCAAAAGGGGAATGAACCCTTTTTCGGGGTCAACGGCCAACTAGCATTGTGTGTGTTTGTGTGTTTGTGTGTATGTGTGTGTTGGAGTGGAGAGGTCTCCCGTAAGCCGTGGTGAAGGCAACCTTTCTGGGAGAAGCAAATCTGATTTAAAAAAACATAAAGCGGGAGACCAGTACCCGCATTAAGCTGGTCTGCAGTTTCTGGCTATCTTGCTCTTGCTTGTTGCTGGATCTCAACATTTTGAACCGAGAGAGATACTTAGCTGTCATACAAAACTCTGTAACATCATCTGTGTATAGATACTCCCTCATGCATTTGTCTATAGAGGTGGTCCTGTGGTGATGGAAAAGTTGTGACGCGTGGAAGCTTGAAATGCGTGAAGCATGTAATAATTGATCTCAATGACCGTCTTCAGTGTCATGTATGCTTGAGCGTGTGAATTCACCGGTAGGACTCAAAAAAGAAGTCATTTTTGGGCTCATGGACTTAAAGTGTCTGAGGGAGTGGCACTCGTCTGACAAGACATTGCAATCATTATATATATATACTCGGGTTTTTGTTATTCAAAAGTAATAAACTAATAAATTCAACGAATTTGTTAGATAGTGCTCAATAAAAAAGAGCTAATAATACTTATTTATTGTTAAATAAACATGTTTATATCCCGCTGCTTGTAAAAAAACATGTAAGCATGTTTATTTAACAATAAATAAGTATATATATATGTGTATATATATATATATATATATATATATATATATATATATATATATTAGTGATACAATTCCCGATTCCGATTACTAATTTCCCGATTCCGATACAATTACCGATTCCGATTCTTTGTAAATCTCTAACTATTTAACTATAAAAGTGTTATTTTGTCCCGATTACCGTAAAAACACACCTTAAATGTGCCTATATTTTCTCAAACGTATAAACACACTTGTGAAGGGGTGACCTAGAGATTTTAGTCTCACTGGAAGTTTAAATCAATAAATATTAATTATTTTATTATTAATACAATTAGGGGACGATGTTTTTGTTTTTAAACCAAAATCAAATAAAAAAGATAATTTAAGGATTCGGTTTTGCCATCGGGAAATCCGATTCCGATACCCCAAAATGCTATGATTTTTCCGATTCCCGATTCCGATTAATCGTCCCAACATTAATATATATATATATATATATATATATATATATATATATATATATATATATATATATATATATGACTTCGTCAGTTTACGCGAGGAAAGTCTCTAGCGAAATCTTTGAATTTTTGGTCTTCAGACCTGGTACTAGATATATAAAGAGGTTGGGCTCGTAACACAATTTCGATTTTCTTCTTAGTCTTTAAAATAGATGCTTTGGAGTCAAAATTGAAAAATGTTAACCTTACCAGAAGTAAGTTGAATAAAGTTGTTACTCATGCGCATGTGCAAAAAACATTTATATTTTAAACTGGTTTAATTAATGTCTGCTTGTCGTTCAAACGGTTACACCGCGACCGCGCTAAATGACGACGCAAGATCTAACGATAAACGTTTTGGTTTCTATTCTTGCCGATGGAACCTAAGTTAAATTTTTATAACGTTTAAAATCATTACTTCATATTGGATGAAATATAATAGTCAATCTCTATATATATAAAAGTGAACGTGTCTGTGTGTGTATCTGTGTGTCTGTGTACATTTCCCTACGCAATAACTCTGTCAATTTTTAGTCTACAGACTTGAAATTTGACATACAGGGTACTGATATTTGGGAAAATCGATGTGATCGGCTTTTAGCCAGAAATTTGGCGACTAAGGGGTCAAAGTTCAACGATTTGACCTTTGAGAACTCTACTAAACTCCTCCAACAATTTCGGGTCTACGCACTTAAAATTTTAGATATAGGTTCCTTGGACATGGATCTAACTTAATAATTTGATTTGAGCCCAAAAAAATACATTTTAAGGGGTCATAATAAGGGTCAAAGTTAAAAAAAAAATTGGCCTCTGCGGTCTCTTCCAAATTACTCTGACAATTTCTGGTTTAAATATTTGAAATTTTACATAAAGGGTATTCAGAGATAGGGCAAGCTTTTTCATCAGTTTGGGTCGAAAATTTTTAGTTACCAATATATAAATGTATTATGTATGTCTGTTTGCATGTCTGCCTTAAACTTTCAATAGAGGCGACGGATTTTACCAAAATCAGTATCGTTTTAAAGTTCGATCTTTCATACGACAAATATCGAAAAATTAGCTAAAAACATGTATATCTTCCCCTTCAACTAGGCGCTTTTCTACAGGGGGGGGGTCACTTTTTTCGCCGATATTTTTTAAAGTTATCCTCTCTTTTAGATTGTTTAGCCATAATTTAAAAACATGTCGCTTCAAGTTTGGCGGTGGTCGTAACAGCATAAACGTTAGGGTTTACACCGTTCTTTTCCTCCTTTTCGGTACGGGTGCGAGCCTGCCTTCCTACTACCACTTTTTTTTTGCTCAACATACACACCCAAACACCCGGGCAACGCCGGGCTGAAATGCTAGTAGGGAATAATAATGACAAATATGAAATCTGCATGAATTAAAATATAATATTTATGGATATTTACGACTTGCCAACACCAAGTGGCGTGCAAGTAAATTAATGAATGAAGAAATAATAAAAAAAATCTTGGATAACCACATGGTAAATGAGCCGAAAACATGAAGTATTTATCCTGAATCAAATTTGACTAAACATCGTTTATTGCTAACTTTGAGTCGAGTGTTCTTCTGGTTTGTCGTAAAATTCTATATAGCAGGAACAAATATTTATAACTTTTTCTGTCGATTCCACATCGTCTTATTTTTGTTTTCATTCATTTTTTTTTTCAGATTAAAAAAAATGTTAGGATCTCGTGATTAAATTAAACGTATCGATCTGTTGGAGTGCCCCATTAATCATAATGGATGACTCCAATTTTCATAAAAAAAGACTTTCACAAAATAATATAATTAAAACAATAGATCATATTTTGTATCTACTCGAATGCATCCCATTTATCATGAATATTTATTAGCTTGAAAACAAATGCTAATTTTAAGACTATATCTTGTAGGTAAAAAATGTTTTCACTCTTATTTTTTAATTTATTTAGCATTTTGTTTAGCTGGGGATGAGGCATCTAGCCGGATTCCAGACATTTATCTGCTTCATTAATCTCATAAATTACAACCAAGAGATATTTTAAAGATTGTAAACGTTCCTTTAAGTGCAATGATTTGAATCTCTCCATTGCTGTTTGTTTATCGAGTATATTTGTCAGTTTTTGAAATTCCTTTCGATGATTTTGGTTGCGCTTATAATTACTTAAATGATTGAAATCTCCGCAATATTACAAGAAAAGGGTCCCATTTTCCGTTAAGTAAGAAGAACATTAGATAAGTGGAAAATGAGATTAGGATCGACCGAGATTCGAACTTTACGATAAAAGAAGAGGTATCATTTAAAATTGCTGCAAATCATTTCTTTGTTTGCATATTTTTAAACTGAACATTCATTAAGAGTGACTTTCAAGGACATTCTATCGTATAACGATAAGAATGGTATAGTAGCTAACGATTAGTATGGTATAGTAGTTTACCATTAGAATGGTATAGTAGTTTACGATAAGTATGCTATAGTAGTTTACGATTAGTATGGTATAGTAGTTTAAGATTAGAATGGTATAGTAGTTAACAATTAGGATGGTTAAGTAGTTAACGATTAGTATGGTATAGTAGTTTAAGATTAGGATGGTATAGTAGTTAACGTTTAGGATGGTATTTTAGTTAACGTTAGGGATGGTATTTTAGTTAAGTAGTTAAAGATTAGTATGGTATAGTAGTTAACGATAAAGATGGTATAGTAGTTAACGATTAAGATGGTATAGTAGTTAACGATTAGTATGGTATAGTGGTTAATGACACGGAAAGGCGACCTTAGGATGATATATTAGTTTACGATTAGGATGGTATAGTAGTTAACAATTAGGATGAAATGGTAGTTAACGATTAGTATGGTATAGTAGTCAACGATTAGGATGTTATAGTAGTTAACGATTAAGATGATATAGTAGTTAACGATTAAGATGATATAGTAGTTAACGATTAAGATGGTATAGTAGTTAACGATTAGGATAGTATAGTAGTTAACGATTAGGATGATATAGTAGTTTACGAATAGGATGGTATAGTAATTAACCATTAGGATGATATTGTAGTTAACGATTAAGATGATATAGTAGTTAACGATTAAGATGATATAGTAGTTAACGATTAAGATGATATAGTAGTTAACGATTAGGATGATATAGTAGTTTACGAATAGGATGGTATAGTAATTAACCATTAGGATGATATAGTAGTTAACGATTAGGATTGTATAGTAGTGAACGATTAGGGTGGTATAGTAGTTAATGATTATTATGGTGTAGTAGTTAACGATTAGGATTGTATAGTAGTTTACGATTAGGTGTGTATAGTAGTTAACGATTATTATGGTATAGTAGTTAACGATTAGTATGGTATAGTAGTTAACGATTCGTATGTTATAGTAGTTAACTATTAGGATGTTATAGTAGTTAACGATTAGTATGGTATAGTGGTCTTTTTCTGAAAGTATATCTTTTAAACTCCTCGTCTAATGTTCACAGGAAACATGAGTTGGAACAATTACATTGAGAGTATTGCCAGGACCGCTGCGAAAAAGGTAGATTCTGTCTACCATGCTAGAAAGCTACTAACGCCCGAAAATATCCTGTACCTTTATAAGGCCACCATTCTCCCATGTATGAATATTGTTGTCATATTTGTGCTGATGCATCTGCTACTAGTCTCTCACTCCTAGACAAGGTTCAAAAGAGAGTCGCCAACCAAATAGGCCCTGAACTGTCATCTAAGCTTTAGCCTCTATCCCATTGACAAAATGTTGCATTCCTCTGCCTATTCTACAAGTACTTTAACGGTGAATGCACTGACGAACTGCAATCACTTGTACCCCCTCGACGTAAATACCCTCGACAAACCTGACAAGCAGCTCAATCCCCCTCCTTTACAGTAGAGATCCCTAGATGTAAGAGAGCCTTCTTACCCAGTAGTTTCTTCCTCATAACCGCTAGACTTTGGAATTCCCTTTCGGGTCCCTGCTTCCTCAGAAGTACTTATATGCAGAAGTTAAAGTAAAACGTGACGACATCTTGCTACCCAACTCCCTACATAGTACTCCTGTAGCTTATGTCACTGATAGTAGCCTCTTACATCAAAGTGGCAAAGTGCCTTGTTTAGGGTGAAAATAGAATAAAAAAGGATGGTATAGTGTTAACGATTAGGGTGGGATAGTGGTTAACGATAAGGATGGTATAGTGGTTAACAATTAGGATGGTATAGTATTTAACGATTACGATGGTAGAGTATTTACCGATTAGGGTTGTATAGTAGTTAACGATTAGGATGGTATAGTGGTTAACGGTTAGTATGGTATAGTGGTTAACGATTATGATGGCATAGTAGTTAACGATTAGGATGATATAGTAGGTTACGATTAAGATTATATGGTAGTTAACGATTAGGATGATATAGTAATTAACGATTAGGATGGAATAGTGGTTAACGATTAGGATGGTATAGTAATTAACCATTAGGATGATATAGTGGTTAACGATTAGGATGTTATAATGGATAACGATTAGTATGGTGTAGTGTTAACGATTAGAGTTGTATAGTGGTTAACGATTAGGGTAGTATAGTTGTTAACGATTAGGATTGTATAGTGGTTAACGATTAGGGTAGTATAGTTGTTAACGATTAGGATTGTATAGTGGTTAACGATTAGGATGATATAGTAGTTAATGATTAGGATGGTATTGTGTTTACCGATTAGGATGGTATAGTGAGTAATAATTAGGATAGCATAATTAATAGTTGGTTAACGATTAGGATGGTATAATATTTTTCCATTAGGATGGTATAATAGTTAACGATTAGGATGGTATAGTGGTTAATGATTAGGATTGTATAGTAGTTAACGATTATTATGGTATAGTAGTTAACGATTAGGATGGTAAAGTGGTTAACGATTAGGATGGTATAATATTTTCCTATTAGGATGATAGAATAGTTAACGATTAGGATGGTATAGAAGTTAACGACACGGAAAGGCGACCTGCGTGTCCCAAGTTCAAATCCATTTCGTTCCACAAAAATCATTTCCACTGAAGATGTTGGCAACCTTTACGCGGTTCCTCCCGTGATCCACGAAGTCTTTCTATTAATAGAAAGAATTCTGCCAAGAAAAATATCGGTAACACCAATGCCAACACTAGAATCTTCGGATTCATACGATATGATATTGACACAGATACTTTGATTTTCAAAAACTTGCCATATCCGCATATAAATTTCAAATAAGCCTAAATGATTTTTATGCCTACATTCCGAAGAATGAGGAAAAGCTAAATAATATTTGATTCGCTTTGATGTAAAGTTAGACTGATCGGTTAAAAACCATTAATTATTTTATTGCTAAAAAAATCATAAAATCCCTCGAAGAATATTACCGTAAGAAAGTGTTGCATATTGGTTATATTAGAAGGGATCTGTTAGACGTACATTCATTAGTGGGTGTCTTTGCGTATTATACCTAAAGGTCCTTATATATATATACGTGTGTGGGTGTGTTCTTATCAATATTCTTTTTCTGTGGGTGTGTGTGATTCCTCTAATGTCTTTTTGCCTTGCTTAGGGATGTTTCCGATTACGTGTATGCGCCAACAATGCAATGCAACATACCTGAATTTGCCTTGGCCAGCGATGATATTCTCTCCTTCACTGTTTCTCCATCTTGCTGGGAGTCGGGTCACTGCAGACAAATTTATTGATGAACAAACAAGATGGACTTGAAATTTCAATCTTTATTCAAGGCAAATTCTACATCTCGGATCCTGGTTGTTTTCGGGAGGCACCCAAATTCCCGTCCGCTTAATCTGCCGCCTAGACCCTCTCTCAACCGTCTCGTCATCACCGGAAGTTACCCAGAATTCAGTGTCACCTTCCAATTTCTGGTGCACTCCATCTGGGCCACTCAAGGTGACTGAGTTTGACAGCTGTCAAAACTAACCTTGCTAAACTATTTAATGAGAAAATAAACATTCTTATTTTCTTTATTTTTAAAAACTACCTAGATAGCATTTAAGCTGGGACTCCTAATATAATACAACAAAAGTCTAATTAGACATTTTTGTTTGTTAAGTTCATGCCTAAGGCATTTTGGATTTTTCAATTCCTATAGCGTAAACGCTGTACCAGTGAAGCTCATTTTTCTAGGTCTAGTGCTACCAGGCTGCCTGGGGATACCGGCTTCCTAAACTAAAATGCACCAAACATTGATGTTATTGTTTTATTTTCTTTCCCATTTGCAAAAGTGAATCATATTTTACAAATCCAAACACAAAAACAATTTTCGGCTAAAAACGACCGAACCAAACATCAGGAATAAATATCTGAAGAAATAAAGAACTTTAAACAGAAAATAGAAGAATGTGGGATTAAATAACTCGGAAAGGGCTGATATGCCGTAAAACAAAGTAACCCAGCCCAACCGTATACAAACACCTAGATCTCCCTACCAATTATTTCTTCTTCGTATCTATTAAGCGGTCAATATAGAAACGTATTTTACGAAGTATTGTGCCCGTACCAGTAAAAAACTGTGTGTAAACTACTACTACTACTACAACGGCGAATACTACTACTACTATTACTACTACTACTACTACTACTACTACTACTAATAATAATAATAATGGTAATAATAGTAACAGTAATAATAATGATAATTGTTGGATTTTTTTCTACGAAATAAACCTTAGTGTGAGTGTTCTTGTTTTTTAGTATTTAGCTTTCCTTTTTACAATCCGATATATTTTTCGCATTGTTATTAGACTTCAATAAATTATCTCCATAAGAATACATATTTTATTTTATAGTCCATATTAAGCAATAAGCTGCCTAGATATCTACATGTTTTGACTTGTACCTAATGGGAGAGAGACAGAGAAAGAAAGAGAAAAAGAGAAACAAAAAAAGAGAAAGATAGAAAGAGAAGTAAAGAAAGAGAGAGAGAGAGAAAAGAGATAGAGAAGGTAAGAATGTGTGAGTGAGATAAAGCGCGCGAGAGAGTATACAATGTATATTTTTGATGGCTGCCTTGTCCATATCGAATGTTGACGATTTTCTAACCCAAATGGTATCATTACCGGAAGTTGTCTTACTGCACATGAGCGAACAGAATTGATCTCTCAAGGCCATTGGTCGATTTACGAGCAGAACATTTTAATTGGAAAGCGTATGTCAGCAAAAATGTAACTGCAATACAGCCAAAAGCTTGTTGTATCGTCTGAATTATTTTCCCATGCAAGTAAATCGTGCGATAACATGGTCATAGATGGAGACATTATTTACACATGTACATTTGTGTTAAGTAAATCTACTTTGTGTATTAAGGGGCGTCTATTTTTTAAACGTGAATTTTCCAGGGTGTTTGCCTTTAACTTGGCTTTGGCAGAATGTTCGGGCACAGGTATCTCATTTACTACTTGCCAAGTCAGAGATGACTGTTGCTTATCCGCAACATTCGGGATTCGATCTATTTGTTTCTTGAACATACTTATGATAAGTACATACTATTAAGCTCTTGAAGGCTTCTTTAACTTTGTATTCTGACGAGTGTAGCACTTGTGGTGCTGTCTGCTAATGCTTTTCAACTCTTCACGTTTTGATATTATTTCGTCATTTTCCCATAGTGGTTAACCTTGGGCTTCAGAGTTATACACACCTTTGCTGATCCACGTACATCTAGCAAATTGGACATGACGCCAATTGTGACCCTGAAGATTTGAGCCAGCTGATGGAAGACGTGGAAATCTGGATATATATATATATATATATATATATATATATATATATATATATATATATATAGAGAGAGAGAGAGAGAGAGATAGATAGATAGATAGATAGATATTTTAAAATGCAATTCATCAAAATCATCATCATATGTTCAGTGTAGATTCTAAACAGAAGTACAACAGAAAATTACACACTCGTTTGCCGTGTGGTTGTTTTAATATAAGGTCAAAGGTTGCTATCAAATTGATAATCATACCATAGTTATGCAATTATTAATACGGCGTAATCAGGTTGCCAACCTGGTTCTCGTCGGATCACTTTAGCGACGTTGAGCCTGGCTAGTACAAGGTGGGTGATCATTTAGGGAACAGCATGCGCTGTATGTACTCTCTGTTATCTCGGCATTGTTTCCAGTCGTCCTGAATTTCTACTTGCCACTAGAATAAAAACAGTGCCGACTCAGGGCAGGTGTGCTCGGAGATTGCGCAATTTTAGTTTTTTTTTTACATAGGGGTCACCACTTATCAAGGCCCGGAGGCAACTCGAGGACAAGGGTTAAATGGTATACATTAGTCACTGTGATTATAGCATAGTAAAGATTAGTAGTGGGAATTTTGTAAATTGGATTACTTAGGGGGACGGTTCATCAAGAACTTGTTTACGTTGGACTTGAAGACAATCAGATTGTAGTCAGCTGGAAAGCAGGCAAACGGAATAGAATTCAATAGGCGTGCAGTTCTAAGAAAGAAGCCTTGTTCATGGAATCCACGTTTAGGTTTAGGCACAGATAAAGATTGTGGGAAATTGTTAGTGGTTTTGGCTAGAGGAGTGTTTTTTCGTGGAAGTCTCACGAGATTGAAGCTCAGATGAGCACTTGCCATGAAAATAATGATAAAGCAGAGACAGACTCGCAACGTCTCTTCTATGGGAAAGAGATTGGAGGGAAGAGAAAAGGGCATCCCCCACTAAGCTACGAAGTCTATTTTGAACTCTGTCAAGACAGGATAAGCTGCTTCTAGCACCTCCTGCGCCGATGTGGCAACAGTACTCCATCGTTGGCCGAACCTGGCTTTTATACAGGTAGAGAATTGCATCAAGAGTGAGATGTCTACTGGAGCAGTAGAAGGATCCCACAATTTTTCCAATGGATTTGATATATGTGTTCCATTTCAGATCGGGAGTAAAGGTCAATCCCAGAAGCTTGTCAAAACATGAAGCCTCCCCAAGACTAGGGCCATTCATTTCAATTGATGACAGCTGGGCATCAGATCGTAGATGATGTAAAGATAGAAGCTTGGTTTTGATTACTAGAATTATAATTACTCGCAAGATCAATGGACGAGGGAGAAATATACTGAATCAACAAATATGTTTTGATAAAGCTGATATTTTTGTGGATAGCGCAAAAATGAGTTTTTTGGACGAAAAACTTATAATACAAAAAAATAAAAGTTTATTAACATATCTATGAAAATAAATTGAAAACATAAAACTGACCCAAATTAATAAGTACTAATACTCAGAAAGTAATATAGTGATACATAGTTCAATACAAATAATAAAATTATATTGTAAGACATAATCTTTAAATTAATCATTCAGTTCAGAACTTATTAGCAGACATTGTTCCTTTTTTGCCCTGTTTCTTTCCAATGTTCCCTTTTTTACGTAAATTTTCGCTGACTTCTTTGTTCGATGCACGCCTAAATTACCACAAGTTCCTTTCTCACACAATTACAACAATGATCATATATTGCTATTAACGTGAATTTTCCAGGGTGTTTGCCTTTAATATTCGAAAATGAGACTACATCAAAGGGAGATCATTCTCATATTCTTGTGCAGGGTTGTTAGATTGACTTTATTTGGCCTTTTTAAAAGCGTAAAATACGGAGCAAGAAAGGAACAAAACGAATATTATATAGATATGCTGTCTAGTCGCATAATGTTGCTGATATACATCACGAAGGAATCTGTGCTATACGGGACTCCCACCCCAAAAGAAAAAAAAAGGATAATCCTTGGGAGAATGGTCATAGAATAAAAGAATGGCAATAGAATAAATAAATAATAATAAATAAATAGAATAAAACTACACTAACATATGCGCAAAAAAGGGGGCGGTAATTCTAAGGAGGAGGATCTTATGACACTAAACCATATACAATACTGCCTCTTTCCTGAAACACTGGACAGAGTTCATTAGTTTGCAATAGTATAGAAAGCTGTAGTATTAAAAGATAGTAATACGGTGTGGAATGGTAAAATTGTCGCCCTAAAAAAAGACATGGTTCCATTTCCGTTTGATGAAAACCAGTTTTCTTTATTTGTTGCAGACCATTTACTAGTTAGCCTGTTGTGTACATATCTCAAGAGCGATAGGGACCTTCTATCATGTTTGAAAGTGTCACAATGTTCAACGAGAGAGATCGGAGATGCGCCGCTGTACAACTCATGCTCTCTACCGCTCCAAGTTATGATGCCGGGAACTACTTCGTGTGGTCATACATCGAGAACATCACCAACGTGACCTCTCACAACACCGAATCCACCCTGATCGCCGCGGTCCGTCGAGTATTCGACGAATATTCGCCGAGCTCCTGTTGGCGCTCATGGAAAAGGCATGCTCCGGGTTCCAGACCTGTATCGAGACGGTAATTAAAACTGAAAGCGGTTACATTGAATAGATGTCAGCTCTGCTACATAAAGTTACCTGAATTGATTTTTTCAATAAAAGTTTTAAAATATAGCTGTAGTGTTGTTTTCTTTAGGGCGACTGATTTATCGTTCCACCCTGTCATATAATTTAGGTTTCAAGCGGATACTAAATCTCCATTAGTAATAAAATTATGATTATTACTTTTGTTTATAAGGATTATTAAATATTTTCTTTCTTAATCTTCGTCAGAGAACATGAAAGTTGTGCCAAACTGTTCTATTAGGCGGAATTAATTTTACTCGTCTTGGGACCGGTATTCTCTTAGTTTACCAGTTTTTATATAATAGCAACATCTCTTCCGCGAGAAAGGGGTGCAGAAAGGCGTGCAGACTGGTTTGTAAGAAAGAAGTCTTGGTAAGGAGTTGATTTTCTATTCTGAGTATTATAAGCGGTACTCTCCAGATGCGACAGCAGTACACCATGTTCGGACGTATCTGGCTCTCATACAGGGTGAGGATATCATCCGGAGTAAAATACCCTTTGGACATGATACAATGATTTTCTAGCGACTATAGCTTATTAGATTATACCTATTTGTTAGAAAACTTTTGTGACCTTATCTTTCGGTTATTTAAACTAATGAAAAGCGATTATCCTCAACTAGTCAACCTGGTAATAATTTTAAGATATATATAGCGGTTGGAAAAAATAATGGAAATTAATCGAAAGCAGTGGTTTTCTGATGGCAGCCCCTCATGAAATCCAACAAACAGTTTTTGTTGAAACGAGATTATACAAATAATGTTAAGCTGTCCTGTAAGTTTGGGTGTCATGGTTTTGTGCTTGTTCTTCACAAGCCTTGCAAGGGCTCTACGATCTCTATCAGACAGTTTCTGCTTTCTTCCTGAATTTTGCTTAGAGGAAAACTAGCTGCGTTGCCCGGTCGTACATTACCCTTTAACATGGTATTTTAATTTATGCAGATTGCGTATATTATAATAGAATCAATACTCTATTGATTATGATATATTACTAGGAATAATTTGCCCGGTGGACAAATTAGCAAATAAATAAATAAATAAATAAATAAATAAATAAATAATAATAATAATAATAATAATAATAATAATAATAATAAAAACATAACAACAACAATAATAATAATAATAATAATAATAATAATAATAATAATAATAATGTCAAATTCCGTCTGTGTTTGTTTATAATATCACCTCAGCAGATATTTGGACTTGATGAGTGCCCTGGAAAAGTCACTTCTGATTAATGTTAAGTCTTAAAATATGAAAACAAAGAAATAATTTGCGACGATTTTAAATAGTAGCTCTTCTTTGACCGTAAATTGAACTCATTGATAAAAAATTAAAATTAAATGGCTGGATTGAACAAAGGATCATTCGATTTGTAGTTGAATACTCTACAACTAAACTATATCTCCAGATTATAATAATTTTTTTTTTTTAATAAAGAAAAAGTGATTTCTTGAAATTATCTTCCTTGCCAGGGCTACACAAAATATTCCCCTGTAAAAATTATTCCTTTTATCTTAAGAGAGAAAAGCTGTTTTTAAGATTGGATTTTTTAGATTTTCGAGTCTTATCGGATGAATTTCTGTACAAAACTTAACACTTAATTTCTGTACAAAACTTAACACTTAATTTCTGTACAAAACTTAAGAACACTACCAGATATATAAATTAGCTTTGTGTGAAATTTGCAAAAGACAGGTTCAGCGGTTTCGAAACCTTTGAGGAAGGAACTCTCACACACATACACACACTAAGTGAATTTTATATAAGAGTTGCGATGTTATTTTTTTTTTTTGCCATTTCCTTATACACAGTTCCAACATCTCAGTAACTTCAGTTACAGTAGCACTCGCTACACGGGCACTAACAATCTCCCTTCTTTAAAAATCTGACAGATCTGTCATTTAATTTGTTTTTACTGACATGCATTATCTAAATTAAAAAAAAAGAATCAGATAATCAATTCGGGACAACAATAAGGATAAATTAAATTTAAAGCAACAATTTGGTAATTATTTTCAAATTCCCCATCCCTAACATTTACAAGCAATATGAATTAAAAAAATCGATTGAGGACATTGCCAAAGCTTCACAAAAAGAAAGTGGGCTCCTTTTACCGTACTAGAAAATTACTCACACTTGAGAGTATCCTACATATCTACAAAGCTACCATTTGTCCATGCATATTTTCACACGGATACTTAACCTCCATTAGTAATGCATAAAATTATAATTTTTACTTTTGTTTATAAGAATTAATAAATATTCTATTTCTCAATCTTCGTCAAAGAACATAAAATTTGTGCCAAACTGTTCTATTATGCGGAAATTATTCTTCTCGTCCTGGGATCGATATTCTCTTTGTTTAACAGTTTTTATATAATTAGCAACATCAATTTTTAGTTTATCAGTTTTTATATAATTAGCAACATCTCTTTTTATTTTACCAGTTTATATATATAGTTAGCAACATCTCTTTTTAGTTTACCAGTCTTTATATAATTAGCAACATCTTTTTTAGTTTACTAGTTTTTATATAATAGCAACCTCTCTTTGTAGTTTACTAGTTTTTAAAATATTAGCAATATCTCTTTTAGGTAACCAGTTTTTAGATAATATCAACTTCTCTTTTAAGTTTACCAGTTTTTATAAAATTAGCAACACCCCTTTTAAGTTTACTAGTTTTTATATAACAACATCTCTTTTTAATTACCAGTTTTGATATAATTAGCAACATCGCCTTTTAGTTTACACGTTTTTATATCATAGAAAAACTCAAGTTATGAATTTTTATATAATTAGCAACATCTCTTTTTAATTTACCAGTTTTTATATAATGAGCAACATATCTTCTAGGTTTACAAGCTATAGTAAATTAGCAACATCTCATTATCGTGTACCAGTTTCAATATAATAGCAACCCCTTTCTTAGTGTACCAGTTTTTATATAATAGCAATATCTCTTTTTAGTTTACCAGTTTTTTTATAATAAGCAACATCAATTTTTAATTACCAGTTTTTATATAATAGCAAATTCTCTTTACCAGTTTTGATATAATTAGCAATGTCGCTTTTCAGTTTAATAGTTTCTATATAATAACAGCATCAGTTCTTAATTATGAGTTTTTGTATAATTAGCAACATCGTTTGTCAGTTTAACAGTTTTTATATAATTAGCAACATCGCCTTTTAGTTTACAAGTTTTTATATAATAGCAACTCTCTATTTAGTTTAAGAGGTTTTATATAATTAGCAACACCTCTTTATAATTTACCAGTGTTATATAATTAGCAAAATATCGCTTTTTAGCTTACAAGCTATAGTAAATTAGCAACATCCCTTTTTCGTGTACCAGTTTCAATATAATAGCTTTATCTTTGCTATGTCTACCTGTTTTTATATAATAGCAACATATCTTTTTAGTTCACCAGTTTTTATATAATTAGCAAAATCTCGTTCTAGGTTATAAGTTGTATATATTAGCAACATCTCTTTTTAACTTGCCTAGTTGTTATATAATTAGCAACTTCTCTTTTTTAGTTTACCAGGTTTTATGTAATGAAGAACATTAGCAACATCTGTTTTTAGTTTACCAGTTTTATATAATAGCAACTTCTCTTTTTAACTCAACTTGTATTTATATAATTAGCAACTTCTCTTTTTAGTTTACCAGTTTTTACATAATTAGCAACATTAGTAACATCTCTCTTTAGTTACCCGGCTTTATATAAAAGCAACATCTCTTTAAGTCTAGTAGTTTTTATATAATTAGTACACATCTCTTTTTAGTTTACCAGTTTTATATAATATTAGGTTGTCCGGAAAATAATGGCCAATTTTAGAGAAAAAGGATTTATTAATCAAATAGGTGACACTAGACGTTGAAATTAGTCAAAGTATTATCCTTAAACAGCCATGCATTTTTGCCATCTATCAACTAGATCATTTATGCCTCGTTGATAAAAATTCTTTGGCTTAGATGCTAAGAAATCTTTGAAAAAAGATTCAACCTCTGGATTAGATCTGAAAGTTTTGTTGCTTAAAAAAGCGGCTAAATGCTTGAAAAAAATGGCAGTCCGTGGGTGAAAGATCTGGAGAATAAGGAGGATGTGGTAAGTTTCGTATCCCAAATCTGTGAGTTTCTGCAGTGTCATTCTCGCAACATGAGGCCGTGCATTATCGTGGAGCAGGATTGGACCACGCCTATTCACTAATGCAGGTCTCAATTTTTGTAAATGATGATGCATTTCTTCGAGTTGATTGCAGTAAACCTCTGCCGTGATGCTCTGATTAGCATCCAGAAAGCTGTAATGAATAACACCAATTGCACACCACCAAACAGTCAGCATCATCTTCTGTTGGTGAAACTTTGGCTTTGGAAAATGTTTGGGTGGTTCATCACAATCAAGCCATTGACCTGATCGTTTCCGATTATCGTAAAGGATCGACTTTTTGTCACAGGTGACTATTCGGTCAAGAAATGGATCATTAATGTTTCGCAAAAAGAGCATCGAACACACTTCAAAACGTCGAGCTTGTTGATTTTCATTGAGCTGTAATGTGGGACCCATTTGTCGAGCTTTTTCACCTTGCCAATTTGCTTCAGATGGTCCAACACTGTTGAACTGCTGACACCAAGTTCCCGAGACATTTCCCTATTACTTTGCCGTGGGGTTTGCTCAACAATGGCTCTCAAATTTTCATTGTCAAGATTAGATGGCCGTCCTCTACCTTCTTCATCTTTAAGGCTCTCATCACCACTACGAAATTTCTGAAACCACCTTCGTACTGTTCTATCACTTGTGATGCCTTCTTCTCATGCCCTATTGATATTTGCAATTGTTTGAGAAGCATTGTTACTAAGTTTAAACTCATGCAGGAAAAGTAATCGTAATTCTTCTTTTCTCATATTCCAAATTATGGGCTTATTCGCTCATAAAACGTTTTCTGAAAGAAAAAAGTAAGAAATTATTAAAGAGCACATATAAATCAATAATCATGTTGATGTTTACCTGAAATATAATAAAAATCCTATGATAAAATCCAATTTCAAAACAGACTTCCTGAAATGGCCATTATTTTCCGGACAACCTAATAGCAACTTCAATTCTTAGTTTTACAGTTTTGATTAAATTAGCAACATCTATTTAAGTTTACCAGTGTTATATAATTAAAACATTTTTACCAGTTTTTTATAATAACCACTTCTTTTCTTAGCTTACCAGTTTTGATATAATTAGCAACATCACTTTTCAGTTTGCCAGTGTTTGTATAATAGAAACTTCTCTTCTTAGTTTACCAGTTTTGATATAATTAGCAACACACCCTTTCAGTTTAATAGTTTTTATATAATGACAGCATCTCTTTTTAATTACTAGTTTTAATAAAATTAGCATCATCTCTTCTCAGTTTATCAGTTTTTATATTATTAGCAACATCTCTTTTTAGTTTACAAGTTTTATATAATAGCAACTCTCTATTTAGTTTATTCGCTTTTATATAATTAGCAACATCCTTTTTTAATTCACCAGTTTTATATAATTAGCAAAAATCCCTTTTTGGTTTACAAGCTATAGTAAATGAGCAACGTCTCCTTTTCTTGGACCAGTGGAAGAGAAAAGGGCATCCCCCACTACACCACGAAGTCTATTTTGAACTCTGTCAAGACAGGATAAGCTGCTTCTAGCACCTCCTGCCCCGATGTGGCAACAGTACTCCATCGTTGGCCGAACCTGGCTTTTATACAGGTAGAGAATTGCATCAGGAGTGAGATTTCTACTGGAGCGGTAGAAGGATCCCACAATTTCCCAATGGATTTGATATATGTGTTCCATTTCAGATCGGGAGTAAAGGTCAATCCCAGAAGCTTGTCAAAACATGAAGGCTCCCCAAGACGAGAGCCATTCATTTCAATTGATGACAGCTGGACATCAGAGCATAGATGATGTAAAGATAGAAGCTTGGTTTTGATTACTAGAATTATAATTACTCGCAAGATCAGTGGACGAGGGAGAAATATACTGAATCAACAAATATGTTTTGATAAAGCTGATATTTTTGTGGATAGTGCAAAAATTAGTTTTTTGGACTAAAAACTTATAATACAAAAAAATAAAAGTTTATTAACATATCTATGAAAATAAATTGAAAACATAAAACTGACCCAAATTAATAAGTAATAAGACTCAGAAAGTAATATAGTGATACATAGTTCAATACAAATAATAAAATTATATTGTAAGACATAATCTTTAAATTACTCATTCAGTTCAGAACTTATTAGCAGACATTGTTCCTTTTTTGCCCTGTTTCTTTCCAATGTTCCCTTTTTTACGTAAATTCTCGCTGACTTCTTTGTTCGATGCACGTCTAAATTACCACAAGTTCCTTTTTCACACAATTACAACAATGATCATATATTATTATTATAATGATATTCGAAAATGAGACTACATCAAAGGGAGATCACTCTCATATTCTTGTGCAGGGTTGTTAGATTGACTTTATTTGGCCTTTTTTAAAGCGTAAAATACGGTGTAAGAAAGGAACAAAACGAATATTATATAGATACGCTGTCTAGTTGCATAATGTTGCTGATATATATCACGAAGGAATCTGTGCTATACGGGACTCCCATCCCTAAAGAAAAAAAAAGGATAATCCCTGGGAGAATGGTATAATAGCAATAGAATAAAACTACACTAACATATGCGCAAAAAAAGGAGGCGGTAATTCTAAGGAGGAGGATCCTGTGACACTAAACCATATACAATACTACCTCTTTCCTGAAACACTGGACAGAGTTCATTAGTTTGCAATAGTATAGAAAGCTGTAGTATTAAAGATAGTAATACGGTGTGGAATGGTAAAATTGTCGCCCTAAAAAAGACATGGTTCCATTTCCGTTTGATGAAAACCAGTTTTCTTTATTTGGTGGAGACCATTTACTAGTTAGCCTGTTGTGTACATATCCCAAGAGCGATAGGGACCTTCTATCATGTTTGAAAGTGTCACAATGTTCAACGAGAGAGATCGGAGATGCGCCGCTGTACAACTCATGCTCTCTACCGCTCCAAGTTATGATGCCAGGAACTACTTCGTGTGGTCATACATCGAGAACATCACCAACGTGACCTCTCACAACACCAAATCCACCCTGATCGCCGCGGTCCGTCGAGTATTCGACGAATATTCGCCGAGCTCCTGTTGGCGCTCATGGAAAAGGCATGCTCCGGGTTCCAGACCTGTATCAAGACGGTGATTAAAACTGAAAGCGGCTACATTGAATAGATGTAAGCTCTGCTACATAAAGTTACCTGAATTGATTTTTTCAATAAAAGTTTTAAAATATAGCTGTAGTGTTGTTTTCTTTAGGGCGACTGATTTATCGTTCCACCCTGTCATATAATTTAGGTTTCAAGCGGATACTAAATCTCCATTAGTAATAAAATTATGATTATTACTTTTTTTTATAAGGATTATTAAATATTTTCTTTCTTAATCTTCGCCAGAGAACATAAAAGTTGTGCCAAACTGTTCTATTAGGTGGAATTAATTTTACTCGTCCTGGGACCGGTATTCTCTATGTTTACCAGTTTTTATATAAGAGCAACATCTCTTCCACGAGAAAGAGGTGCAGAAAAGCGTGCAGACTGGTTTGTAAGAAAGAAGTCTTGGTAAGGAGTTGATTTTCTATTCTGAGTATTATAAGCGGTACTCTCCAGGCGCGACAGCAGTACACCATGTTCGGACGTATCTGGCTCTCATACAGGATGAGGATATCATCCGGAGTGAAATACCCTTTGGACATGATACAATAATTTCTAGCGACCATAGCTTATTAGATTAGACCTATTTGTTAGAAAACTTTTCTGACCTTATCTTTCGGTTATTTAAACTAATGAAAAGCGATTATCCTCAACTAGTCAACCTGGTAATAATTTTAAGATATATATAGCGGTTGGAAAAAATAATCGAAAGCTGTGGTTTTCTGATGGCAGCCCCTCATGAAATCCAGCAAACAGTTTTTGTTGAAACGAGATTATACAAATAATGTTAAGCTGTCCTGTAAGTTTGGGTGTCATGGTTTTGTGCTTTTTCTTCACAAGCCTTGCAAGGGCTCTACGATCTCTATCAGACAGTTTCTGCTTTCTTCCTGAATTTTGCTTAGAGGAAAACTAGCTGCGTTGCCCGGTCGTACATTACCCTTTAACATGGTATTTTAATTTATGCAGATTGCGTATATTATAATAGAATCAATACTCTATTGATTATGATATATTACTAGGAATAATTTGCCCGGTGGACAAATTAGCAAATAAATAAATAAATAAATAAATAATAATAATAATAATAATAATAAAAACATAACAACAACAACAATAATAATAATAATAATAATAATAATAATAATAATAATAATAGTAATAATGTCAAATTCCGTCTGTGTTTGTTTATAATATCACCTCAGCAGATATTTGGACTTGATGAGTGCCCTGGAAAAGTCACTTCTGATTAATGTTAAGTCTTAAAATATGAAAACAAAGAAATAATTTGCGACGATTTTAAATAGTAGCTCTTCTTTGACCGTAAATTGAACTCATTGATAAAAAATTAAAATTAAATGGCTGGATTGAACAAAGGATCATTCGATTTGTAGTTGAATACTCTACAACTAAACTATATCTCCAGATTATAATAAATTTGTTTTTTTTTAATAAAGAAAAAGTGATTTGTTGATATTATTTTCCTTGCCAGGGCTACACAAAATATTCCCCTGTAAAAATTATTCCTTTTATCTTAAGAGAGAAAAGCTGTTTTTAAGATTGGATTTTTTAGATTTTCGAGTCTTATCGGATGAATTTCTGTACAAAACTTAACACTTAATTTCTGTACAAAACTTAACACTTAATTTCTTTACAAAACTTAACACTTAATTTCTGTACAAAACTTAAGAACACTACCAGATATATAAATTAGCTTTGTGTGAAATTTGCAAAAGACAGGTTCAGCGGTTTCGAAACCTTTGAGGAAGGAACTCTCACACACATACACACACTAAGTGAATTTTATATAAGAGTTGCGATGTTTTCCTTTTTTTTTGCCATTTCCTTATACACAGTTCCAACATCTCAGCAACTTCAGTTACAGTAGCACTCGCTACACGGGCACTAACAATCTCCCTTCTTTGAAAATCTGACAGATCTGTCATTTAATTTGTTTTTACTGACATGCATTATCTAAATTAAAAAAAAAAGAATCAGATAATCAATTCGGGACAACAATAAGGATAAATTAAATTTAAAGCAACAATTTGGTAATTATTTTCAAATTCCCCATCCCTAACATTTACAAGCAATATGAATTAAAAAAATCGATTGAGGACATTGCCAAAGCTTCACAAAAAGAAAGTGGGCTCCTTTTACCGTACTAGAAAATTACTCACACTTGAGAGTATCCTACATATCTACAAAGCTACCATTTGTCCATGCATATTTTCACACGGATACTTAACCTCCATTAGTAATGCATAAAATTATAATTTTTACTTTTGTTTATAAGAATTAATAAATATTCTATTTCTCAATCTTCGTCAAAGAACATAAAATTTGTGCCAAACTGTTCTATTATGCGGAAATTATTCTTCTCGTCCTGGGATCGATATTCTCTTTGTTTAACAGTTTTTATATAATTAGCAACATCAATTTTTAGTTTATCAGTTTTTATATAATTAGCAACATCTCTTTTTATTTTACCAGTTTATATATATAGTTAGCAACATCTCTTTTTAGTTTACCAGTCTTTATATAATTAGCAACATCTTTTTTAGTTTACTAGCTTTTATATAATAGCAACCTCTCTTTGTAGTTTACTAGTTTTTAAAATATTAGCAACATCTCTTTTAGGTTACCAGTTTTTAGATAATATATTTTTTTTTATTACATTTTCACCCCAAACAAGGCACATTGCCACTTTGGTGTAGGGGGCTACTATCAGGGGAAACATCGACTGGGGTACTATGTAGGGATTAGGGCAGCGAGATGTTGGTTCACGTTGCACTTGAACTTATGCATGTCAGTACAGTTGGGGAAGCAGTGACCTGGAATGGAATTCCAAAGTCTAGCTGTTCTGGGGAAGAAACTACTGGAGTAGAAAGATCTTTTACATCTAGGGATCTCTACAGTGTGGGGGTGGGATTTTGCAGCTTGTCGGGTCTGTCGAGGGTGTTCACGTCGTGGGGGCACGTGCTTGCAGTTCTTCAGAGCATTCACCATTATAATACTTGTAGAACAGGCAGAGGGATGCAACGTTTCGACGATGGGACAGAGGCTGAAGTTTAGATGCCAGTTTAGGGCCTATCAGATTTGCGACTCTCTTTTGAACCCTGTCAAGGAGCGATAGACTAGTAGCCGATGCACCGGCCCAAATATGACAGCAATACTCCATACATGGGCGAATAGTGGCCTTATAGAGGTACAGGATACTTTCGGGTGTTAGAAGTTTTCTAGCACGGTAGAGAGAGCCCACCTTCCTTGCAGCGGCCCTGGCAATGCTCTCGATGTAATTGTTCCAACTCATGTTTCCTGTGAACGTTAGGCCAAGGAGCTTGAGAGACGTACTCTCAGATAAAGAGTCGTTGGCCATTGCTATAGGTGGTAGAGAAGGTTTCTTGTAATTATTGAATGAGACCAGTTTTGTCTTGGTGGCATTGAACGTTACCATCCATTTTTGTCCCCATTCCACTACTGATTGGAGGTCATCCTCTAGTGTTTCTGCCATTACTTTAGATATATGTTCATTTGTTTTCCTGTCGTGCCTGTTATAGAGTGTGGTGTCATCAGCATATATACCCATCTCAGAGGCAATTTTGTCGGAGAGGTCATTTATGAATATCAGGAACAGCAGAGGTCCAAGGATAGATCCCTGGGGCACTCCCGCATTTATATCATATTGTTTAGATGTACGACCGTCGAGGACAACCTGGATTTTTCTCTTATCTAAGAAGGATTTAATTATGTTAAGTATTCTACCAGTGATACCGTAAGATCTAATCTTCCTGAGGAGACCCTCATGCCATACCCTGTCAAAAGCCTTAGATATATCTAGAGCTACCGCTCTGCCCTCTCCCGCTTTGTCCAGTGAATGGTATATGCGTTCAGAGATTACAGTGAGGATGTCTGCCGTGGAACGGGCTTGTCTAAATCCATATTGATGGTCGGTCAGAAGTTTAGCATCTGTAAGGTGCTGGACTAGAGCATGGTTAATTAAGGTCTCAAATATTTTGGCAAAAAGTGGGAGGAGGCTAATAGGGCGATAATTTAATGGGTCAGTTCTTTCGCCAGAATTCTTGAATACTGGTACTACAGAAGCAGTTTTCCAACAGCTCGGAAAACAAGATTCATTAAGGCATTTGTTGTAGAGTTTGGAGAGAACTGGAGCTACTTCGGCTGAGCACTTTTTTAATAGCACAGCTGGGATGAGGTCGGGTCCACATGCTTTGGAAGTGTCAAGGTTTTTTATGATAGCATGGACCTGAGCAGGGGTGATTTTCAGATCGTCTAGCGTGGCGTCTGTCCGCATAGGAAATTGAGGTAGGGGGTGGTTTAGAGGGTCCAGTGTGGAGTTTGAGGCAAGTCGACTGGCAAGCATGTTAGCCTTCTCGGTTGCTGAGCAAAGAACCTCGTGATTGTTAGTTAGTGGTGGAATTGTTGATTGCCCATTATTTACTACACTGTTGTAGATTTTCCAGAAGTCACGAGTTCCTAGTTTTTGTGCTTCGATGCGCTTTTTAGTGGTTTCCGTAAATTCCCTCTTAGCTGTCGCTATTTCTTTCTTAACGTTACTTATAGCTTCTATGTACTTCTGTCTGTTTGAACTGGACTTATGTCGGTTAAACCTGCGGAATGCATGCTGCCTTTGAGCAATGGCAGTTGCGCAAGTCGAAGTAAACCATTAGGGAGAGTGGGGCTTGCTAAAGAATTTCCGCATGGGAACATGCGCTTCGATTGCAGTTTTGAACCATTCAGTGGTCTCGGTTGCACACTGTTCAGCAGGAAGAGAAAAAATATTTCCCCATGGGGCGTCTCTGATAAGATCTCTGATAGCTTCCCAGTCAGCCTTATTATAATATCTCGTTGTTTTGGGCACTGGCTCTTCAGTTTTGGGTCTAGAGTTTAGGGCGATTTCAACCATTATCACCGCATGATCAGCGTTCCCAAGTGGGCTGTCGGCTTTCGTTACACAATCATCAGGAACTGTGGTCAGAAACAGATCTAATAGTGATGCGTGTTGTTCTTCCTGATCAGGGAAGCGGGTTGGAAAAGTAACAATTTGCGATAGGGAGTGAGATACAGAGAAGCTATGAGTTGCGCTACCTGCTGCATCTGTGTAAGTAGAGAATCCAAGCCAGTTTTTGTGATGGACATTAAAGTCGCCAAATACATGTACTTGGGCGCTAGTGTCGAAGGAGAGTGCTGTGTCTATGCTGTCAGATACTTTGTTTATTATGGTGCAGTCTTGGGTCGAGGGAGAGCGGTAGAGAAAGTAAAAGTAGCTAATGTTGTGTTGCATGATTAGTCTAAAGCACATAAAGGCTTGATCATCCGTTTCTAGGTTTGTTTCTCTAGTCAAGGGAAGGGTATTACGAATGTAAACTCCAAGTCCGTGCATATGTCTTTCAGAGTCCTTACGGCAGAGTGGGAGATATCCAGGCATGTTAAAGTAGTTAGAGGGGATGGAGGAGTGTAGGTTAGTCTCACTTAGTGCTAAGATATCCGGGGTATTTGTTAGGAGAAATACTTCGACATCAGCTAAATTAGTTCTAAGCCCACGGATATTTGTGAATGCAAGCCTCAAGGGAGGAGGCAAGTTGGATTTGTTTGACCCTAAGCCTGGTTTAAGCTTATTTTTAGATTGTACTGTCATCATGTTTTTTAACGAGTTTCAGTTGGGTTAGGATAAACCGAACAGGAGATTATGCAGAATATCCCACATGCCCCACAAGTAGACCATCAGCTGACCCTCCATCAACTAGGACTGTGGCCTCAGGAAAGCCCACCGGGGATGAGTGTAGGGTCCCTTTCCATGCGCGCCATGGCACTGCAAACAACCTGATATTATTCAACTGTTGATGGAGCAGCCGCTCTAAGCGCTACCAAAGAGTTAGGGCTCCTGTACTACCAGTCGAAACAGCAGCCAGTAACTGTCAATCCGGTACCCTCAACCCATCAGAGGAAGGTCAACCCAATCTAATTGCTCAGGCATATGTGGTACTCAAGCATTCTCAAGTGCCCAGCTTTAGGGATGGGGTGTGTCGGGAGTGGGGAAACGGCGTTCATTGCCCTAGACAAGAAACAAGATCTACCACTGGGTGTTTCTGTCGAATCACTGTGATAGTATCTCTGCGCCTGACTAATAGGCAAAGAAGGAGTATGGAAGCCGGGCGATAGGCAGGACCTATCTACTCCTTAAGCATTTTAGGTTTGCAAACCGGTAATTTGATTGAGTCACCAGCTTAGTTTCAGAGTTTTCCTTCTCCTAGACGGATGATCTGGAAAGATCTACTGGGTCCGTCACCACTGAGAGGGTTTGCTCCGCGCCTGGGTTCTAATCCAGGTATTTCTGCGACCCCGCGTGGTTAGTTAATGTTATTGGGTTAGTTTGTAGAGGTTATATCTGCTAAATAGTTACACTCCTCAAAGTGGATTAGGGACATTGTTATTTCATTGTTACTCGATAAAGGGGTTGAGTAGAGCTCATGCAGTGTAAGCAACTATGATTGTAAGGAGGCTTGTTAGGAGGAGATAATGTGGTCTGAGGCTTTCTCTTTTGTATATATATATATTTTTTATTTTTTCCTTTTATTTTTTTTATTTTATTTTTTTTTATTCATGTGAGCTTGGGTCTAGTATAATATTAGAGTGTGAGTAGGTGTTAAGAATTGAACTACGAGTTGTGCCCAAACTATATTTTAGATGATAGCAGGGCATGAGATGCGAGTGCAATATAGTACGGGTAAAACAGTAAGTTTTGAGTCATGTGTAATTTGGTAAATAGATATATGGGCTGGTTTTAGTAGGTAACCTGGTTAAAAAAGGGCATTACTATGCTTTCATTTCCATTGCTATTGGGAGAGGGTATAGGTAAAAATTCGTGCAGTGGAAGCAGCTAAATTTGCTACAGTATTGGATTGAGAGAGACGAGTTAATGTATGGTTAGATATAGTTTTGTAAGTTTAGGAATGAATGATTAGATATGGTTTAGTAGGTTTAGGATTAGGATAAAGTGTTAGGGTATGATTTACTTGTTATTAGAAATTCTGATTTGGTGCCCAAACCGAATATTTAGTAAGACTGAAAGATAAGCTATGCTCAGTATAGATACAAGAGAACATTTGATATGGAGTACAGTTATACCTGATAGATATAGGTTATTGCATATGTTGTAAATATAGTTAAATATAGATGGATGGATAAGTAGTATTGTATACGAATGCATGGAATTTTGGGCAATTTGAGTAAGTTGCCTTTAGACTACAACGAAGGAGAATGACTTCGCCTTTCTCTTAATATCCGGAAGTTTTTATTTCAATGAGTACCGGTTTAGTTTGTGTAATGATTATTGCAATACTATCTCTTAATAAAGAGATATTAATGGTTGCTGTTCATTATAGATTACTTTAAGTCAATGTATAGGACTATGGCTAGTAAGTATTTACTTAGAAGCTTGGTTTTGGGTTAGGAGTTTTAATCAGGAGCATGCCTAGGAAATTTTGGTTGTTAATGGGTATCGATTTACGAGTCTGTTAGGGTCAAGGGCGGAGAGCAAGGACCCCTCTAAGTTACGTGACAACGGATTAGGTTAAGTGGCAACTTGAGAAATAGAGCAGTTTGATTTGTTAGTGATCAGGAGAAAGAGAATTTAAGTAAAAAATAAAAAAGTTTGTCATGCAAACAGACAATGCAGTCATCTTGGAGGTAAAGTATCTATAGGGGGTACTTAGTATACAACCAGCAGTAGTTTTGAGAGGAATTTTAGGTACAATAGTTTCATGGTTTGTTGTACAAGTCCGTAGTCTAGGTCAGGGACGAAGCACTTCTAATATTGCAACTGGGTGTATCTAATTTTAAAAGTAGTTGAATAGAGTATTATGAGGTGTTCTACTTAGCTTAGGGATAGAAAGAAAATTTAAGGTAATATTCAGAGTGATACAAGCAATTTCATGAGGATTAGATATATGATCACTGGATGTTATGCTGCTCAGAAGAATTCTTGTATCTATTCGGAAGGATGTCTTGGTGATATAAGATTTGAGAAATTAAGAGTCTGAGGATACAGAAAGTTGTGAGCTGATGAGGATTCAGTACAGGCGATTATATATAGTTAACAAAGGTGGTTTAGTTTAGTACGCACGTATTGTACATATTAAGTATACTGCTTCAGTTCTATCCTCTATTGTAAAGGAAACCCCGTCTGCATTTCGATTGGCAATTTTGTCAAAAGAGGAAATTTAAAACAGCTTATCTAATTTTTGATGATATCAGTTTATAGACAATTGTACAGACTGATAGAATGTTGTGTCAGACATAGGAGCCCATCGTCTTCGTATTTTGATGAAATGATGGATCAAGGGATCAAGAGCATAGGTGTCCGGAAAGGAAATGGCAGTGTACAAGGAATGGGGGGGTCATTGATATCTTATTAACGTTATTTTAATTGAGAAAATTAACATTAAAAAAAAATAACCTTGCGATGGCTGATTTATATTAAGTAACGTACTTAAATAAAGTTTTCATATCCTCTAAATAAATTAGCATAATTTCTTTTTTTTTTTAACCGAGTTTATCTTTACTATAGCATTGACTTATTATTTAAGTGAGATGGGATTTGTAAACTGCGAAATGGTCTATTTAAGTGGAGAAAATTATCGGTTACAATATGCCTGGAAATGTAAAGAATATTTGCTTTAAATTTCATGCTAAACAGTTAAAGATTTTACTTAGCTTTGGTTTTCTTTTCTTGGACACTCGAGACTAAAAACCAGGGTGGTCGTTTCTCTTGGCCTCGCAAGGTCAAATGGCATTTGTAGTACCAAGATGCTATCTATTCAGTAGAGGACTTGGTAGGCTACTTTAGGGGGAGGGGGTCACTTAGTGAAAAGTTCACATTTGGCGGCGCGACAATGTTTCCTCGCTTGTGTATCATTTTCAGAGATATTAATGTTAACAATTGAATACGCGTTCCAAACAAATATGATGGAAATAAAATAATAGCATATATAACGTAAAATAATAGCATATATAACGTACAATATCAACTTCTCTTTTAAGTTTACCAGTTTTTATAAAATTAGCAACACCCCTTTTAAGTTTACTAGTTTTTATATAACAACATCTCTTTTTAATTACCAGTTTTGATATAATTAGCAACATCGCCTTTTAGTTTACACGTTTTTATATCATAGAAAAACTCAAGTTATGAATTTTTATATAATTAGCAACATCTCTTTTTAATTTACCAGTTTTTATATAATGAGCAACATATCTTCTAGGTTTACAAGCTATAGTAAATTAGCAACATCTCATTATCGTGTACCAGTTTCAATATAATAGCAACCCCTTTCTTAGTGTACCAGTTTTTATATAATAGCAATATCTCTTTTTAGTTTACCAGTTTTTTTTATAATAAGCAACATCACTTTTTAATTACCAGTTTTTATATAATAGCAAATTCTCTTCTTAGTTTACCAGTTTTGATATAATTAGCAATGCCGCTTTTCAGTTTAATAGTTTCTATATAATAACAGCATCAGTTCTTAATTATGAGTTTTTGTATAATTAGCAACATCGTTTGTCAGTTTAACAGTTTTTATATAATTAGCAACATCGCCTTTTAGTTTACAAGTTTTTATATAATAGCAACTCTCTATTTAGTTTAAGAGGTTTTACATAATTAGCAACACCTCTTTATAATTTACCAGTGTTATATAATTAGCAAAATATCGCTTTTTAGCTTACAAGCTATAGTAAATTAGCAACATCCCTTTTTCGTGTACCAGTTTCAATATAATAGCTTTATCTTTGCTTAGTCTACCTGTTTTTATATAATAGCAACATATCTTTTTAGTTCACCAGTTTTTATATAATTGGCAAAATCTCGTTCTAGGTTATAAGTTGTATATATTAGCAACATCTCTTTTTAACTTGCCTAGTTGTTATATAATTAGCAACTTCTCTTTTTTAGTTTACCAGATTTATGTAATGAGGAACATTAGCAACATCTGTTTTTAGTTTACCAGTTTTATATAATAGCAACTTCTCTTTTTAGTTTACCAGTTTTTACATAATTAGCAACATTAGTAACATCTCTTTTTAGTTACCCGGCTTTATATAAAAGCAACATCTCTTTAAGTCTAGTAGTTTTTATATTATTAGTACACATCTCTTTTTAGTTTACCAGTTTTATATAATAGCAACTTCAATTCTTAGTTTTACAGTTTTGATTAAATTAGCAACATCTATTTAAGTTTACCAGTGTTATATAATTAAAACATTTTTACCAGTTTTTTATAATAACCACTTCTTTTCTTAGCTTACCAGTTTTGATATAATTAGCAACATCACTTTTCAGTTTTCCAGTGTTTGTATAATAGAAACTTCTCTTCTTAGTTTACCAGTTTTGATATAATTAGCAACACACCCTTTCAGTTTAATAGTTTTTATATAATGACAGCATCTCTTTTTAATTAGCAGTTTTAATAAAATTAGCATCATCTCTTCACAGTTTATCAGTTTTTATATTATTAGCAACATCTCTTTTTAGTTTACAAGTTTTATATAATAGCAACTCTCTATTTAGTTTATTCGTTTTTATATAATTAGCAACATCCTTTTTTAACTCACCAGTTTTATATAATTAGCAAAAATCCCTTTTTAGTTTACAAGCTATAGCAACGTCTCCTTTTCTTGGACCAGTTTCAATATAATACCAACGTCTTTTCTTAGTGGACCATATAGTGGTTTATATAATTGCAACATCTCTTTTCTTCTCAATTTACCAGCTTTTACTTAATATAAACTTCTCTTCTTAGTTTACCAGTTTTGATTAAATTAGCAATATCCCTTTTTAGTTTACCAGTTTTATATAATAGCAAAATTTCTACTTATTTTACCAGTGTTTTATAATAGCCACTTCTCTTCTTAGTTTACCAGTTTTTATAGAATTAGCAACATCAATTTTAGTTTACCAGTCTTTATTATTTAGTAACATTCCTTTTTTAGTTTACTAGTTTTTATATAATAACAAAAGCTCTTTTTAATTACTAGTTTTTATATAATTAGCAACATCCATTCTCAGTTTCCCAGGTTTTATATAATTAGCAACATCTCTTTTAGTTTACAAGGTTTTATATAATAGCAACTCTATTTAGTTTATGAATTTTTATATAATTAGCAATATCTCTTTTTAATTTATCAGTTTTAATATAATTAGTAACATCTCTTTTTAGTATGCAAGCTATAGTAAATTAGCAACATCTCTTTTTAGTGTAACAGTTCGAATATAATTGCACCCCCTTTCTTATTGTACCAGTTCTTATATAATAGTTACATCTTTTAGTTTACCAATTTTCATATAATTAACAACATCGCTTTTTAGTTTACCAGTTTTATATAATAGCAACATCTCTTTTTAACTTAACCAGTTTTTATATAATTAGCAACATCTCCTTTTACCAGGTTATATATAATGAGCAACATTAGTAACATCCCTTTTTAGTTGACCAGTTTTTATATAATAGCAACATCTCTTTTTAGTTTACCAGTTTTTTTATATAATTAGCAACCTTAGCAACACATCTTTTAAATTTACTAGTTTTATATAATAGCAACGTTTATTTTAACTTAACAAGTTTTTATATAATTAGCCACTTCTATTATAGTTTACCAGTTTTTACATAGTTAGCAACATTAAAAACATCTTTTTTAGTTTATAAGTTTAATATAATAGCAACATCTCTTTTTAGTTTACCAGTTTTTATATAATATCCACTTCTCTTCTTAGTTAACCAGTTTTATATAATAGCAACATCTTTTCTCAATTTACCAGTTGTTATATAATAGCCACTTCTCTTCTTAGTGGAACATCTTTGATTAAATTAGCAACATCACTTTTTTGTTTTCCAGTTTTATATAATAGCAACATTTCCTCTTATTTTACCAATTTTTTTATAATAGTCACTTCTCCTCTTAGTTTACCAGTTTTTATATAATTAGCAACACCCCTTTTCAGTTTAATAGTTTTTATATAATAGCAACTTCTATTCTTAGTTTACCAGTTTTATATAATAGCATCATCGCTTCTTTGTTTATCAGTGTTTTATATAATAGCAACATCTCTTTTTAATTTACCAGTTTTTCTGTAATTGCAACTTTTCTTCTTAGTTTATTTGTTTTTACATAATCGCAATATCTCTTCTTATTTTACCAGTTTTCATATAATAGCAATATTTAAGCTGGTAGATCTAGCGCTAGTCCCCCCCATCTTTTGAGGATAAAAGAGTCTCCAATCTAATAGGTCAAGGCCTATCAACCAAACTGCAACCTCTGTTCCATCGCTTTAATCTTTCGTCCTTCTGTCAGTTTTTTTTTTTTTACACAGTGATCACCACTTATCAAGGCCCGGAAGCCACTCAGGGATAAGGGTTATTATGTCTGCAGACAAAGAATTCTTACTAACTTATTTTTCGACCTAACTTATTTTTCAATATGTTTTTAATTTTCTATTGTTCGTTCTTCTCTAACTGACCTTATTTTAATTCAGTTTTCATAAAAAGAATTGGAGAATTAAAATTCCTTTTCAACAATATATCTATTTTATGTGAAGCTGAACAATGCAAAATTCCTTTCTGAATCTTTTTTTTATACATAGGCATCACCACATTATCAAGGCCAATAGGCCACTCAAGGATAAGGGTTAAAGATTGTACATTAGAAATTGGACAATATAGTAATCATTAGTAATGAAAATTTGGAAAATTTGATAACTTATATGGAAACAGTTTTACAAAAGATGTGCTCAGATGAATTCATAGCACTTGATTCCCTTTTTATTGTAGAGGTTTCTAGATGCCGAAAATCCATTTGCTCTAGCCTTATTTTCAACTCTGGTTTTGGAATTATCCCTCTGTATTTCATATTTCCACGACTATACTAAAATGCAGAACTTTAAATTTAATGTTAACAGATATCTCGCTGCTCAACACACTACATAGTCTCCTGTAGAAATGATCCCAGGTAATAGCCCTTTTCCTACCAAATGTTGATATGCATCGTTTAGGATGAATAAAAGTTTAAAACAAATGAAGAAAAAGATATTTTGATATTAATGCAAAATACACAAGGCGTTTTCATTATTTTATCTAAACACTGTATATGAATAGCTATAGATAAAACAAACATAGATTCATCAACAGCTACAGGAGAAAATAAAGTAGGAATGAATGTATATGAGGTATTAATTAAAAGGGTCAAACGTGTAGGCAGAGAAACCGTTCCATGAAATGGCCAGAAATCCATTCGTGTATGGGAAAGACTCAAGATCCGTTTGTCTAAGACAAACATCGGATTAACAAGAGATTTGGGATTTACGAGGTTTTCTCTTTGTTTGAAAAACAAAAGAGCATTCTGATTGGTCAACATTTCTATGACGTATCTGCACTTCCGGGTTAGAAAATATTCGAAGAAAACTTTACATGAGATTATATAAAGATAAACCTGATCGATTCATCCGTCAATGCTTGCCCATGACTCGAAGAAATCGTACACAAACTTACCCCTTTCCCGAGTAAAGACGTAATGGGTAAGATATTCCTTTTCGCTTTCCTACTTTCTCTTTCTCACAGAAAAGATTTTGTTAGTATATTTCTGCGCTATCCCATTGAACTAAAAAGAAAAAAAAAAGATTACAAAAATAACTGCAAGCAGAGATAATCCACGCCGTCTGAAATAAATTCAGAAAAAATCCTTCACTCATAATAAACTATCAACGGTAGATGTTATTCTCTTTAGACCATCAGAAATTGTTTACATGTTTTGTAACGCACGATAGTTCAGTCCTATTCTATAAAATATTAATAACAACAACTATTAGAAAGACTTACATTAGAAAACAAATAGCAAATAGGACAACAATGATATCAGAAAGAAATCTGTCATCTATATATCAAATAAATATGAGTAAGTCAATGCTTGATGCTGTTTTTTCCTATAAGACTCTAGAAATAATAATAATAATAATAATAATAATAATAATAATAATAATAATAATAATATATACATATATATTTATCTCGACGATTATATATTAGGTTGGTGCAAATAAATAAATAGTTTTTATATTTTTTTTGTCTGGCAAATAATTTACGCCGCTAAACTACACATTTACCAAAACAAAAAATAAACGCACGCATTAATGTTTATAAACGTTATTTTTGTAGGTTCACAAAATCGTTAGTTTTCTTAGGACAGCGATCCCTTCTGCCGAAATATCTAGTGGAGAGGGTATCAGATACTCCTTTTTGGGGCGATTACGTTTACCTGAATCCACAGAACTGTATAAATGTCTCCCTCATCATCCTCATATGTATTGGCCCAATATGAACTCCGCATATCCCTTAAAAATGTCCCCCGCTATTCAACAATTGTTCACGTGTTTGTCAACCCACGATAGTTCAGTCCTATCCTATTGAAATAATAGTAGCAACAACTATCAGAACGACTTACATTAGAAAGCAAATAGCAAGTAGGACAACGATGATATCAGAAAGAAATCCGCCATATATATATATATATATATATATATATATATATATAAATAAAAATTACAATACGTTTACCAAGGTAATCAAAATGGTAAACTTAAAATATATTATAAATATTAAAGAGTTAATGTTTACAAGTAAAGTAATCTCAACCAGATGTAAAAGCTCAATAAAGCCGAAAAGGAAATATAGCTTATAATATGAACACATGATTAATAAAACATGTTAAAAGACATCTTGAAAAAGAGTTAAAAACATATTTAATTTTAAAAAAGGAAGCACAAGATAAGTGGATAGTCCTTAATCCGCGGAGTTTCGAAGATATTTATATATAATATATATATATATATATATATATATATATATATATATATATATATATATATATATAAAGTCTATATATAAAAGCGAAAATATGTGTGCATTTTTTTATGTATGTCCGGTAAAGGTTTTTTTTTTTTGGGGGGGGGTTCTCGGGTTGGTCGTTCATTCTCATAATTTTTTTCATACTGTCTAAATTATAATATCTACCAGTTACGAATGGAGGTCGCGTCGATCTTTAATTTGTCCGACTTTTACACACTATTTTCGAGATTTTTTTTTCACTCGCCTTTGTTTCGCTTTTCAGGATAAAACCGAAACTGAATCTGTAGCATCAGATCTCTTGTAACAAGGACGTTCAGAAAAACAATAAAGTTTGATCAATGCGGGGGAAGCCTCTTATATCAGACAATTGCTATTCATTGGAACACTCCCCTTTTTATAGGGAGCTGATTTTCCCCTCACCAACATCTTGGGAAAACAAACAGCCAAAGTTGGGGGAAAAAAAGACAAAAAGAAAAAAAAAAACAGCCTCGCTTCGAAATATCACTGCGAGATATGTTTGACCTTATTAGCATTACAATCGCGCATCTAAGTTTTAATTGTCAAATTAAATCACTTTTTTGTTACTTTACCGTGGTGGGCGAGTGAGTTACATGCTATGATTTTTTTCCACCTTCGCCTTAAGGTTCCAGGTTCGATCCTACCTACCAAAACTTTTTTCTTTTTCTTTTACTATATGGGCAGTTCTTTTTTCCGATTTTTTAAAGAAGTTTAACATCGTTTTTTGTGACCCCCCAAAACACACACACCTCCAAACACTCGGGCAACGCCGGGCACTCCGCTAGTTCTAAATAAAATAAATATGAGTAAGTCAATGCTTGATGCTATTTTTTTCTTTAGAACTAGAAATAATAATAATTTATAATATATCTCTATATCTTCTATTATCTAGTAGATTGGTGCAAAAATAATGCCGTTTTATATATATATATATATATATATATATATATATATATACGTCAAAAACGACATTATTTTTGCACTAAACGAATAAAAGTCACTTTGTGTATATGTGTGTGTGTGCGCGCGGTGGGTGTGAGTTCCGTTTTTATAGGTTCCAAAACGGCTGAGCCTATCTTTTGCAAATTTCACACAAAGATAATTTATATGTCTGGCGGTGTTCTTAGATATGTTTTGTACAGAAATTCATCCGATAAGAATCGAAAATCGAAAAAATCCGATCTTAAAAATAATCTTTCTTCTCTTATAGATGAAAAGGATTTTTAAGTTACCCCGGTGTAACCTTGGCCGGTGTAATGTAAAATATTCTTTTTTTTATCTTTATAATTATATTTAAGAGACGAAAAACTATTTTTAAGACCGTCAAGCCCAAATATCAGCTGACGTGATATTGTAAACAAACACAGACGGAATTCGATGAACAATATTATCATTATTATTTTTTTGATTTTCTTGTTTTGCGAAATAGTCCATATAGATAAAATATTCCTAGCAATATATACTACTCGATAGAGGATTGATTCCCCCAATACTAATGATTACTACAATACTATCTCGTTGATTACTGTACACGCAATAACCCTTATCCGTGAGTGGCCTTTAGGCCTTGATAAATGGTGACCTCCATATAAAAAAGAAAAAAATTCTTCATAAATTATCATTTATGGTGACTAAAAGAAAAGAAAAAAAACAATACCTTTGATATTATAAAGTTTTGAGATGAGGATAGAAAATTCCAATATTTTACTGTTACAATCTAGGGTGTTTTTTTTCACAACGTTTCGATCGATATAACCTTCGACTTTCTTTATGTTTATCTTCGCGAACTCGAGTATTTTTTCTGTCGAACAATGCTTCGGACGACATAATCTTCGACATTCTTCAGGTGTCTCTTGTCGAACTCAGGAGTCTTTCTTTTTGAACTTGGAATCTGCATAGAATTTCGAACGGAATCCTTTATTTAATCCACGGTTTAGCATCTTCACGTACTATAATCCATGACTGTTTAAGAGTACTAAGAAATGTCCAAGAGTATTGCCTGGACTAAGGATTGAACCTTAATCCTTAATAGAATGTAACTTACAATTGAAGTTTGCTAAGTAACGGGTGTCCAAAAAGTCACCGAAGGATTTTGAACTTAAATCAATTCTTCATTTTTGATGGCATCTTTCTGTAATTTTAATACAATCTGACTAAGATGATAGAAAATTTCCAAAAATAAATGCAAACTTCAAGCAATCTTTTATTTACGAAAAATAAAATCTTTTAAATGTTGCCTATTTTCAGCTTTGCATACTTGTGCTCTTTCCAAAACATTATTCCTGACAAATTGCAGAATCTCTGGATTGCGATTTAATCCTCTTATTTCGTTCCTGATGTTTTCCTTGAGTTTTTGCAATGTTTGGGGTTTGTTAATATAGACTCGTTCTTTAAAATATTTCCACAAGAAAAAGTCGGGACTAGTCAAGTCTGGGGAACGTGGTAGGCATTTGCCATTGGCATAGCGAGAGGTAATGTTGAGTCAAAACAATTGACCTCTGCTTTTGGTAAAACATTTTCACAACTTGCGTGCGTTGTTCAATAATATACTTATCCATAATTAATTTTCAAAATATTATCTATAAAATATCTGAAATGGAGCAAAAAATAACCATTAATGGTAAAATGACAAAGATTTTCAATCCTTGAGTGACTTTTGGACACCCTATACTTGGTTCTTTACGCCACAAGGTCGTGCAGATTTTTTGAGTTCGACAGAAATATTCGCAAGTTCGATAAAATACACCTGAAGAACGTTGGAGGTTATACCGACCGAAACCTTATGAAAATAATACGCAGGATGAATGGTATAGTTTGAATAACTCAAATAATTTGGATCAGCCGTTGACTTTTCATCATAGGATTAGGGAAGGGTTCCTTTCTGGGTTCATTTTAGTTATCGGGTAAATCTGAATTTTGTTTCTAAATTATTATATGGTTTCTCGCTTCTCATCGCCATTTTAAATGGTTACGTCCTGAAGACTATAGCATCTATTTTTGAAAGTAAGTGGTATACTGATTTTTGGTGTAAGATATGACCTATAGGTCACCATGGTGAGCTCTACTGTATTACAGGTGTTTTATCAAGCGTTTAAATACGCGTCTGTTGACGTTGGTCAGCATCCAAAGTTTATGTTGCCATCTAGATATGAGTCACACTGGAAGCGCATCATGTACAAGCATTAATATAGTCACTGTGTATATTTATAAAGGATAATTTGACCGACACACGTGAAGCGTGTAATATATGGATTAAAGCACCCACCGAATGTCACACGCACCTACACCCTTCTCGGGTCTACAAATCATCTGTGAACGTCTACCAACGCATGTACGAATGTGATAAATGTTGTTTTTTTTTCTTTCCGTTAGTTTGCTAACAACTGGTTCATTATAACGTGACATTTTGTAGAAATGACAACGTCCATATTTTTACCAAAGTCTATACTATTGTTGAGATGGAGTATGGTTCGTATATCGCTGTGCAGGTCTACGAAGCCCACCCTTCTAGGCTTTGCATTTTTTGTCCTTTGAGAAGGAGTTAGGTTATTGCTAAGCCCGTTAAGCGTGCATATTGAGAATGACGACGGGGCTGCACAGGTATTCTTTCAGGCCGAAGTGCTCTTTCTCTAGGGCATTGGCTTCCACATATCCCACTTTCCCGATCTTCTGTCCTATATTCTTACCGGGGGAAAGAGAAAAACATAACCTACTTTTTTATTTTTTATTTGTCATTCAAGAACCATCGTTTATCAAGACCTGAAGACCATTTGAGGATACAGGTTAATGATCGTTAGGCGGACTGTGAGATAGAGCTGTAGTGATTGATAACGATGGTTAAAATTGGGTAGAATTTTATGGTTTAAGAACGCATCTCAACAAGCCTTATTTACGTGTACGCCTTATCAGATTGAGGTCATTTTGGTTTCTTTTGTCTTCTAAAACACCCATGATCACTCCACTGTGTAACGTTGGGTCAGAAAAAATGTTAAACAGTTGATTTTCATGATCTTCTCTACTATTTTGTAAAGGCAACGTTGTCTGTGAGTTCGTTCCCTATGGACTCCTAAATGGCTGGGCCGATTAAAAAAAATCACACAAATGTACCTTATGTGTTTGGAAGAGTTCTTAGATAGATTTTGTACCGGAATCCCTCCGATAATTATCGAAAGTCGATAATTGAAAAAAACAAAGAAACAAAACAAAAAACAAAAAAAAAATCATTAAAGATTGAACAGTCTGATTTGGACCAAACGTACGACTTTTACACAGTCTAAAATCACAAATGCATTTGAGAAGTTTTATCACCGCACAAACAAATGTTTCCGGTGTATAAAATCAACAGTAGGTTCTTGATATGACAGAGGCGCGTTAGAAATGAATGTTTCTGTTTAAAGCACAATTAAACCACGATGCTTGACTTTTGTATTTTCAGGTTTAATCCAAGCCATTATATACAAAAATATTTTTTATAAAATCAACAGTAGGTTTTTTACATTTAAATGTAGACTATAATGCATTGTGAACCCAGTCACTGCTGGAAAACATGTGAAGCATCATCCAGGTGCGTCACGATGAGTTCTTAACTAGAACAGAAATCAATCGATTTGTTTGAAAAAAAAAAGGTGATTTTACCGATTTTGATGATAATAACGTGTGAAATATTTGTTGATCATCATTCAATCTCGTACAATGTCGGGTCTCTCTTCTAGTGTAAAACAAGAGGGAAAACTTTCTTAATGCGAGAATTACTTGCTTCATATAGGAGCCTTAAAATATCAAGAGGTTGGACCGAAAATACATCAACATATTTCAAAAATACCATAAGGGATCTTTAAAAAAATCCAAAGTTGGTCTTATTTTTAGCATCGGCCTATTTCAGTGTTATTTGTCCAATAGTAACCTCGGTTAAAAAAATCTTTGTTAGAATATACAATTGTGTCCATATTTACCGCCTTCCCACGAAGGCAGAGTCAGATATACGACCGGTTTTTAATATTAGGTAAATTCAGATCCTCTAAATTTAGTTTCGTTCTCAAGACTTCTTAAGCTTAAGTACGGCCAAGGATGGAATACTGTTGCCATATCTGGGCAGGAGCTGCCAAAAACAGCCTATCATGCCTTGACAGAGTACAAAATAGACTTCGTGGTTTAGTGGGGGATGCCCTTTTCTCTACCCTGCAACCCCTCTCCCACAGAAGAGATGTTGCGAGCCTATCCTTGTTTTATCGTTATTTTCATGGCAGGTGCTCGTCTGAACTCCAATCCCTGGTCCCCCCTCGCCAATCTTTCACGAAAAACACCCGTCTAGCTGAATCCACTGTGAAAAATTTTCCCCACTCTATATCTGTGCCTAAATCAAAACGCGGATTTCATGAGCAAAGCTTCTTTCTTAGAACTGCACGCCTGTGGAACTCTGTTCCGTCTGCCTGCTTCCCTCCGGACTACAACTTGGATGTCTTCAAGTCTAATGTTAACAAATTCCTAATGAACCGCCCCCCTAATTAAACACTTCATAAAATCTCCTCACTAACGTAATGTACTTGCAATAACCCTTATCCCTGAGTGGCTTCCGGGCCTTGATAAGTAGTGATCACTGTGTAAAAAAAAAAAAAAGTTTTAAATTTTGCACAATTTCCAGAATCCAAATAATGCAATGTGTTTTAATCAAAATTAGAATGACAATTCAAAGTCTACTATGATTATATCTTGATTTTGTGCTTCTATATTATACAAACGAAAAAAAAAATGGAATTTCAAGTAAAACAAATGGCACCTACGTAATTGTCATGTCGCAAATAGTAACATATCTAAAACTTAAGGAAAACGATATGGTAGAAAAATAATTATTAATGAAAAACTGTTTTCAATAAAGTTTATATAATGAATACATTTTGCCCGACATCTTGAATTATGTTCGTAACATGACGTAACCAACAGAATTCAATTATCTCCCCTGTCAGTTTATCTCTTTTTAGTAAGCGTATTATAATGATTTCCCTTCTTTTCACAAATGACTATTTTCATAGATAATTATTTTTTTTATCTCTTATCGTTTTTCGTAATTTTTGGATATTTGAGGCTTGGTAATTACATAGGTACCATTTTTTCACGTGAAATTCAATATTTTCTTCGTTTGTATAATATAGAAACGCCCTTGATTTTAATGTTAGTAATGGGGGTATGAAATTGGTGTCGCAAGAAAAGGTCCCCTTTTCTTGTAAGTAAGAAAAACATTAAATAAGTAAAAATGAGATAGGATAGACCGAGATTTGAACTTGGTAAGCTAGGTTCGGAAATAGGTTCAGGAAATAAATTCAGAATGAATTCGATGTTTGTGTAAAAAGGAATTTTGATTGTCAATTCTTTTTTTATGAAAACTGAATTAAAATAAGGTCAGTTAAGAGAACGAACAATAACAAATTGAAATATGTTGGAAAATAAGTCAGGTCGAGAAATAGGTTAGAGAAATTCATTGTCTAAAAAAATTGGTTTGGAAACGTGCCGAACGGACGCATGTTAGGCCACATGGACCGTGCACGTGGCCAGACACACGTATGACGTCATGGAGAAATGGATTCTCAATATAGTTTGCTAGTTTGAGGAGATTAGGCAGAGAGAGTCGGACAGACGGGAGACAGGAGGCAGTCGAGTCCGAATCGGATCAGAGGGCAGTCCCCCCCTTTTTTAATTACATTTTCACCTCAAACAAGGCACATTGCCACTTTGGTGTAGGGGGTTACTATCAGGGGCAACAACTATTGGGGTACTATGTCGGGATTTAGGCAGCAAGATGTCGGTTCACGTTACACTTGAACTTCTGCATGTCAGTACAGTTGGGGAAGCAGTGGTCTGGAATGGAATTCCAGAGTTTAGCGGTTCTGGGGAAGAAACTACTGGAGTAGAAAGATCTTTTACATCTAGGGATCTCTACTGGGGGTGGGATTTTGGAAGCGAAAGTTTAGAAAGTTGTAATCCTGTAGTCGACTTTTGAATTCCTGGATGTGAGATCATTGCAACCGGCCGAAGTAATAAAGGAACATCTCACCAATTTTATAACTGTCTTCGTGTTGTGTCATTCAACAAACAAAGGTAATGTGAATCATTTATACGAACATTGTCTCCCTCATCTACAGGGTGGTCAAAAAGTCAGGTAACATGTTAAAGGTAGAAAAAACAATATGATCCATTATAATCTCTATTCGTTTAATATTATTTGTTTGAATATTTGAGTGTAATATATAAACTACCCCTCCTGATTTCTGGCTTTGGGGCTATGTAAAGGATAGCGTTTATGGCAAGAAGCCTGATACAATAGCGTCTTTAAAGTTATTTATTGAAGAGGAGATTGCGCGGATATCAGCTGACATGATTACACGTGTTACACAATCAGTGGTTAATCGCTTCCAGCGATTGATAGAGAGAAATGGACGACAATTAACAAAATAAACATATTTCATGTTTGTTTCATTTTATATTTCAATGTATGGTACTTAAATATACGTGTATTGCTAATATCGTTTTTCTTTAAAATGTTACCTGACTTTTTGACCACCCTGTATAATATCCCTCTCCTATAATAAGTAATGACTATTCCCCCTTGTGTCATAAGAACCGATCCCCCCTCTCTAAAACATGTGTTAAGAAGAAACATTCACAGAACTGTATAAATGAGTCTCTCTTCTATCCCTCCTCATCAAATTGTATTACATCTCCCCATGTCTCTTTAACATGTACACGATCTATGTCTCCCCCAAAAGACCCCATCTATAAAACATATTCGTCATCTTAAAGGAACCAAGACTGTACAACATATACGTCGTTTTGAGTGCCGTGAGCATTTTATTCTACAAGAATAAAAAAAAAACGAATCTTGGTTACCACGGAAAAACACAATGTTAGGGTCCATTGACAAATAAACAAAGGAAAAATACTAGATGAAATTTTAAAAAAATAATTAAGAAGAAAACAGAAAACACACACACACACACACACACACAAGCACATAGAAAAAGAAAAAAATAGACGAAATACACACAGACACAATGGGAAAAAAGTATACACTCTCACAAGAAAAAATGTGTCGATGTGCGGCAAAAGAAAAACAACAAATGAAAAAAATATAAGGAACAGTTGAAAAACAAGACCATGCGTAATTCATTCATAAAAGAATTGTTCACGTTAAGAGATATACACGCACACACACAAAAAGTAAAGCAAAAAAAAAAATTGTTTAGAGGTGACTTTTCAAAGATTAAAATGCAAGCCATAATAGATGACTGTTCTTATGGAAATAAAAACAAAACAAACACTGATAGTAAATACCGGTCAACGGGTACATTAGCGTAGAAATCAATTGAAATAGACCGACATGCAGTTGTAAATTGTTTTGTTTTTAAAGGATACACGCATACACACAGGGAAAATTTGGGTCATTATGTCATTTATTAAATGTGTGTCTATGTGAAATAGTTTGGACGTTGTTAAAATAAACTGTTAATCAAACACGGCAAGTATTAACTAAAATGTATTTTAAATCGTGTTTTTTTTTCAGAACAAAATACTTTTATTGTCAAACAAAAAAAGAAGCAGAAATGAAAAGCATTTTTCTATTCACAGTTCAAAAGTATTCCATTTATGGAATTTATTATACCATTCCTGGGAATGGTTGTTGTACTAGTAACGTATACAAAGATGATAATAGTATGCGTTTCTTTCGTCTACAATCGTCATTGATCCACCCAGGGGATATTCTGAACGGATCAAATATCAACGGAAAGACACCAGGAAGCGATTCACTGCAATTAAAAATGAAATGGAGTCATTTATGACCCGAGAGTTTTGGAAAGCATAACAATTTGATCAGTTTCATACGGACTTCATGTCGAGTCTCGCGTGTGAACTCCACAAACTTTTCCTCGAACGGACGTGGATAAAACTTGGACGTAATTAACATCAAGAGACAATGAATGTTCACAGAAAATTTAAATGACACCACGTGACTTAATCTATAAGTCAAAACGGAGATGAAAAAGGTAGGGGCAAACAGATCAGATGACATATTGACTTCGACAAAAAAAAATATATATAGGGCGGTTGTCTGTATGTATGTGTTTATGTTTGTCTGTCCGGTTAAACCTAAAAACAAACAAACAAACAAACAAAGACCCAAAAAGTTTATATATTCTCGTTCAGCCATGTTATAGATGCACAATGTATAAACATAAACACGATATTTATTTTCTTGATATCAACTGGAGCAAGTTTCATCAGAAGGTGCCGGTTTTCAGACATTTATTTAAATGGTATCTATTATATAAAGTAAACTGCGTCAATCGCTTTATTGCAGATTAGTAAAATATCAATAGTTCACTAAATATACAGTAGCGTCCAAAAGTTAAGGGCTAGTAGTTTCAAGACAAGTTTAAGTACTTTTTAAGAAAAACCGTTCATTTAAAATACTTAATATGCATATATACTTATAGATATACTCATCACTCATGTCTCGCCTAAATTTAATAAGCATCCGTTGGATATTTTTAAAGTTATGACCAATAACACAAAAGTTTGTCCAAATTCTCGTGGTCGAAAAGTTAAGGGCTAGGCGGTATAATCTTAAATTATTATAACAGTAAGGTACTGTATAGGTGTTAGACAGGTACTATGAATAATCCTACTTCAAATTTTTACTAAAGAACATTAAAATTATTGTAATTGAGTAAAAGAAATGAGTGTTTGTATCGCACTAGTACAACATGGCAGCAAAACAACGTCGTCCCGTTTCTGTCGAAGAAAAACAGCTCCTTATTCATCTTCATAGTAATGGCAAGAAAACTTCTGAGATTGTTGACACCGTAGGAAGGTCTCCTAGTGTAGTAAAGCGTATTGTGGCACATTTCAAGCAGTCAGGATCAGTGGCAGCTGCCCCAAAATCTGGTAGACCTCGAATCACAACTGCTCAACAGGATCGTCTTATTGTTAAAATGTCACTTAAAGACAGATTTAACACTGCTGCTAAAATATCTCGAGAACTAAAGCAAAGGTCTATTGTTCAAGCGTCTCGGCAAACTGTTACACGCTGGTTGCACGCTTCTGGATTGCAATCTCGAGTGCCAGCAAGGAAGCCTCTTATCTTCAAAAAGAATCAGAAACTCCGCCTCGCTTTTGCTCAAGAACACGTTGTGTGGACAACCGAAAACTGGTCCCGTGTGCACTTTAGTGATGAATCGAAGTTTAACGTTATCGGATCTGATGGCAACACGTATGTCCGGCGAAGAACTGGTGAGAGATTGGAAGTTAAGTGCGTGAAAAAAAAACTGTGAAATTTGGAGGAAGAAGTGTAATGGTTTGGGGCGTTATGTCAGCTGCAGGCTGTGGACTACTGATTCGTCTGCAAGGTGGAATAAATGCAGAAGTTTATAAGCAGATTATACGGCAGCATGCAGTTCCTAGTCTTCGGTCGTCGCTCTATCAACCTGCAATTTTCATGCAGGATAACGCTCCTTGTCACACTGCTAAGAAAGTAAAAACATTTTTAGACGAGGAAGAAGTTGAAACGATGCGTTGGCCCCCTCAGAGTCCAGATCTTAATCCTATTGAGAATATCTGGAAAATAGTTGGTGAACGTGCTCAATTTCAGTGCCCAAAAAATCAAGAAGAACTCTGGCAGTGCTTACATGCTGAATGGAGTGCGATAACGCCAGCGTTTTGCAAGAAGTTGGTGGATTCCTGTGCCAAGAGGTGTCAATAAGTCATAAATAGCAAGGGTTTGTTTACCAAATACTAGTTAGTTGGTAATTTCAGCCATTCACAGCAAGGACAAAAGCCGCAATCGTGTTAGCCCTTAACTTTTGGACACACAAATTTTGAAAAATTTTATTTAAAATGGTAGTTATTCAAAAAATACTTAGTGTAGGCTAACGAAATTATGACCCATTGAAGATATACATGTTATCTATATAATTGTGAAGTAATTTTTTGTTGTTCGTGTGTATTTGTTTAAAATATATGGTTAAACTTGCTAAGGTTTTACTAGCCCTTAACTTTTGGACGCTACTGTATGTCACAAATAAACAAAAATTGTAGAATCAAATGACTGCTTTAAGGTTAGTTATTTCCAAAAGTTTTATTCAAATTCATACCATATTTACAAAGTTATGCCACTTTATTCTTTATCAAGGAATTTCCACTGTCCATCGCTTTATTGCAGGTCTCTTAAAATGTTGTATTAGGGCAAAAATACAATGTCTAATCATGAAAGATTTACTTTTTATTATATTTTTCTGTTAAAAAATAATAAACAAAACCACATCTTAGGTGCTAAGCCTCAAATAAATGAATTATTTATCGCCATATCCACCATTTTTTAAAAATAACTTTAAACAACCTTTTGTCCACCGAAGAAGCCAATTGTTTGATTTGAAAAAGAGTTCTGGTTCTGGCGACATCAACTACTTTCCTCCACCAGGCATCCTTTGAAGTAAATTGCTCCTCTCCCTCATAAACACCTCTTTTTAATATTGGCCAGAGATGTTCAATGGGGTTAAGATCCGAAGAACACGGTGGCCAGCTCATAAGGGTTTCTCCAAAGAAGCCTATAGATTCAAAGAAAGCTGCAGTCGTCCTAGCAGAATGGGATGGTGCATTGCCGGGCATAAAAACCATCTAAAAGCGACGTGACAACGGTAGGACATCTAGCCATGGTGACAAATATTTATCCAGAAAGGCCGTGTACGCATTGCTGGTAACTTTTACATCCTCTGGAACTCGGAATGGTCTAACCAACATATTTCTAATGATTCCCGCTGAAAACATGATGCCTTAACCTCCTTGTTGGAGATGAACTCTTTAAGGGGTTGGAGTCCCGTTCGATTCCAAACTCTGGTCTATCCATCCGGACCGTCAAGAGTAGCACGGATCTCATCTGTAAATAAGATACGTTGGAAATCTGTTTTCATGTAATTCTGTGCTCAAGCCAACTGGTTTTCCCTATGTTGTTTGCTCAATTGCGGCATTGGAATAGTTTTGATGTTCCTTGCAATCTCATTCAACACATTACATCGGCCCTGCCTGTATCTTGGAGCGATTCCAGCTCTTGCAAAAATGGAAGTACTGGTGCTATTTGGGGTTCGGTTAACTCCCTACAAATTTTCAAAATATCACGATGCTAAACGTTTCTCTTAGTGCCCTTATCCTTTCTGGATTTGGTGTTGGGGTTGTTCACGAATGAAGTCAAAGTTCTTGGATCCCTTTCCACTTCCATAACTAAATCTTTGATTAACAATCCTTCTGCGAGTCTAGCAATAATCTTTTCTTTTTCGATAACCGCTAATGGCTCCTTTTTTGGCATTTTAAAAGACCTGCAATAAAACAAGGGACAGTATAAATTATTTGATAATAAATAAAATGTCATAACTTCGTGAATATCGCATGGATTTGAATAAAATTTTGGGAAATAACTAACCTTGAAACAGCCATTTGATCATACAATTTTCCTTTTGTTGTGACGTATATTTAGTGAAATATTGATATTTTACTAATCTGCAATAAAGCGATTGACGCAGTTTAGATGTCGAAAATAGAAAATTCTTGAAGGATATATAAATGATTATCTTATAATTTTGTTTACTGCACATATATGTATGTGCGCGTATATATATATATATATATATATGTATATATATATATATATATATATATATATATATATATATAACTACTTCATTTACTCACATAAAATGAATATACGAAGGTATAAATTTATGCGTAAACTTTAAATATTTACTTCAAATGTTCCCAATACGTAGTTAGAGCTAGTTAGTGATTTATAAAATATATATGGCGAATAAGCTACACTGAATATTCCGCGTTTCATCCACATAAGCCTGAAGAACCACAGAGTGGATGAAACGCGGAATATTCAGTGTAGCTTAATCGCCATATATATATATATATATATATATATATATATATATATATATATATATATTGTATTTATTTGCTTCCCCACCAAAGTAAATTAGGCACAAGGCCATTTTAAATGTGAGGTTAAAAACACTCCCTTAAAAGTAGGCAAAAAGGGGGCACTCTGGTTACCAAAAATAATAATTGTACTAGTATAGAGGGTTTCCCCTCCATTCACTGGTACAAATTATCTTAAGTGCAGAATCTACAGAACAGAAACTACACTTTCATTCCGGCCCGAAGGCCAAGAACAACAGGGTATTTATTTGCTCCTCCACCGAGCAAATTAGGTACAAGGCCGATTTTTAATGTGAGGAATGAAGGGGAAATGGGGGACCAACTCCCCAGTGAGTAGGGGAGCTGGATAGTGACAATTGGTATGAAGGGTTGCGCCTACATTGACCAAGGTCTTATATGTGGGGTTGCCCACACATATGGTCTTTGCTTGTAATATCTGCCGGAAAGATACTACACTTTGATCCCGGCCCGAAGGCCAAGAACAACAGAAAAACGGTTACGCACACACACACACATACATACATGTATATATATATATATATATATATATATATATATATATATATATATATAATTATCATTCCAAAAAATCAAAATATGGAAAAAAGTTACATTCATAAAGTTTTATAAGATTTATTTTACGCAGACCCCTGAGTTTTCATTATATTACGTTTTACACGTCTTTCGTTTAATAGCAAAAGATGACTCAATAGCAAAAGATGACGCAAACTCTGCGGGGACGAATGAAATTTCCTGATAAACTGCTTGAACATCTATTGAAATGGAATGAAAAATTTTTAAGAAGAAAAATGAAACTGGAGATATGCAACGCCCGCAAAAATAGATTTAAATACCTTCCCCACCCGCAATTATTGAATTCAAAGCAAACGTCGTACGTCGCCATGTTAGTAATAACAAAAACAATATATATATATATATATATATATATATATATATATATATATATATATAAATATGCAGATACACAGCCACACGTACACAGATACACAAACCCCCAATATATAAGTATGCATGTATACAAATATATATATATATATATGTATATATATATATAGTCTTTGAAGTTTTTAACCTTTAAAACTATACAAAAAATATTTCTATCATTCGTTAGAAAACCATCTAGTCAGTAAGTCATTTAATCACCTGCAATCACTGCACCAACTCGCTCTCGAATTTACTATAGTACTAATAATTTATTTTTTCAAGGGATCATCAGTTGTTTACCATGAAACACTGTTTCGGGGATTTAAAAACAAAACAGTATATTACATCATGGCTCCCCAGCGGTGTTAATCAAACACCATATCCCTTAATCTTAGGAAGAAGACATTTTACAAATATTTGATCCAATTTCCTATTCTTAATTGCAATTACTAACATTTTCATGCTATAACAATGAATTTCTTACCTGTGTGATTCATCAATTTCCACATTAAAAATGGATATATTTTTTAATTTATCAGTCTTGTATTTATATGATTAGGATTAATTCATTTAACTACTTATCACCCCCACTATGATTAGTATTTTGTATATTTACATTCTTATTTATTTATAATTAATATATATATATATATATATATATATATATATATTGCTATATAAATTGTGTCAACCGCTTTATTGTAAATTAGTAAAATATCAATATTTCTCTAAATATACGCCACGAGAATTTTAAATTTCCAAAATTTTTATTCAAATCCATGCGATATTCACGAAGTTATGGCACTTTATTTATTATAAAGGAATTAATACTGTCCATTTGTTTTTTGCAAATTTATACAGATCATGTCGCCAGAGCCATGACACCTTTTTAGTTAAATAATTATCTTCCCCAGTGGACAGAAGGCTGTTTAAAATTATTTTTCAAAAATGCATATGTCGATAAATAGTTCATTTATTTGAGGCTCAACACCTAGAATGTATTTTATTTATTATTCTTTGGCAGAAAAATATAATAAAAAATAAAGTTTACATGCGTTTTTGCCCTAAAGCAATATTTTAAGAGACCTCCAATAAAGCGATAGACAGTGGGAATTTCTTGATAAAGAATAAAATGTTATAAGTAGGGCTATAGCAACATAATATTCTTATTGTTTTGACTCTCAAGTTTATATCCGACACAGTTAGACACAACTAATCAACCAAGAACCACATCACTATATAAAAGCGTATGAGATATCAACGGGTACACACTCGAGAGTCAAAACAATGAAAAGAATATTCTGTTGTCGTAGCCCTAGTTATAACTTCGTGAATGTCGCATGAATTTTAATAAAATTGCAGGAAATAACTAACTTTAAAGCAGACCTTGGATGCTACAATTGTAATTGCTTCGTGACATATACTTTGTAAAATATTGATATTTTACTCATCTACAATAAATAGTCAACCATGTCAATGTTACTTGTTATTTCGACCTAAAGTCCCATTTATTTCATATCTTTATCAATAACTTTTTTACTTCTATTACACTTCACGCTAATAGAGTTCCTAACTATCGTTAAACCATCATCTCTATATGTCCCCTTATGACTCTTGTATCGATCACTTTATTCAACTTATAACTGCGTACACAGACATACAAACACACACACAAACACAGATTCACATACACACACCAATATATATATATATATATATATATATATATATATATATATATATATAGGGAGTGTTATGGGTTAGGGTTACCGCGCGTAGGCAGTTAGGTTTGTTTGATAAAGACACACATTTAATGCTGATCGATATACAATACCAATAAAACTAATTAGGAGAATATCGATATTCCTTTCCCTTAAATAAACCTAAACCTGGCGTCTCCGTATCGACGTCGATGGGGGATACGGTTGAATGGACGGATTGTTTGGAGCGGCGGTTTTGCCTTTCATTAAATACGGATCGGACACTCGTTCAGGTGGATTCATCAGCTCATTAGTTGATGTTACGAACTTGGGGGCTCAATTTCAATGGCCGGCCAACAATTAAAAGGTTATTGTATAAAGAATTCAAAAAGACAAAAAAAAAAAAAAGCAGGGGGTGGGGAGAAAAAGAAAGTATAAAAAGTTCTATCAAATAATAGATCAAGTAAAACATTTCTAAGTTGAAAAACACAAAGAAAATATGACGAACACTATAGCGAAATTTATGAGTCGTATAAGAATATCAAAGTACGACTAAATAACGTTGAAACACCGGTTCTTGTTAGATCCCCAAATGTACCGACTTGAAGCCTGGCAAGTATCAGATGGGTGACGATTTGGAAATGCTTGGCGCTGTATGTTATCTTCCCTTGGTCAGGATATACAAGCGACTGTAAACTTCCTCCTTGAGAGGAAGTCGGCAAGCTCAGCCAGACTAGGAAGTACTGATTTGTGTCCATCATAAGAATATCAAAGAATAAGCTAAATGCTCTTTAAATAATTGATTTATTGAAAGGTTAGCGCAAGGGGTAGGTTTAGAGTTAGTTCGTTATGATTAGTGTTAGAGTAAATTAGGGCTAGGAGGCATTTGGTAGATCACATATTTCAAGAAAAATATAACCTGTTCTTTGAATAAGAAAGAAAAATCCGACGGTTAAAGAATAATGTAACGAGTAATATTTACTTTTTAGTGATAATTATTCTAGCGTTTAAAGTTCAATCCTTAGTGTTGGCGAGGTCGAGAATATAACTGCGAATTACTTTAGACTTTTATCAGATGATGGCTAACAGAACAAGAGTATGCTACCCTCGTAGATTAAATCTAGGATTCTGATCGAGATTCCGTACATATTTCCAAATTGGACAGAAAGATTCCCGAGTTTGACAAAATACATTTGAAGAAGGTCGGAGATTAAATCGGCCAAAACGTTTTAATAAAAGCACTCAAGATAAGAACAGTCAATCTTTAATTACATTTTTTGTGTGTAAATCAGGAAAATTGTGGAAAATATATTTATTCAATAAATTCAACATTAAGCCATTGTTCTAGGAGCAAAGTGTAGTATCTGTCTTCGATCAGTAAAGGAGAAATCCTCACAGACGGAGGCAATTTGAATTTTTGTTTCAATCCAGAGTGACCCTTTTTGGAGCGCTGGATTTTCACCACCTCCAAAATCTGTCTCGTATCTAACTCTGCTCTCGTGGGGATGCAAAAAAAAAAAAAAAAAAATAGCGGCATTTGGCAAAATATGTTCATTAAATTTAAATGATCAATTCTTATGCACGTTAAAAAGTTAATGTAAAATATTTACGTTACCAAATGTTAACTGTTAAATGTTGTGGATCTATCCAAAACATTAGAAAGGAATAGAAATACTTGGAAAACGGGTCGTATTCAGGAAATATTGTGAATGTCTGGTGCTATCTATCTATCTATCTATCTATCTATTATATAAGAGGAACTTTGCCTATAGGTGTGTATGTGTGTGTGTGAGTTCGTTCCCTATGGACTCGGAAACTGCTGGGCCGATTTTTTTCAAAATTTAACCCCATTGTACTTTATGTGTCTGGGAGTGTTCTTATGTAGGTTTTGCATCGGAATACGTCTGATAAATACAGATAATCGATAATCGAAAAAATCTAATTAAAGACGGAACAACCCACTTTTGACCAACGTTAACACTTTTATACAAGCTAACACCCCAAGTGCATTTGAGAAGTTTTATAAATGCACAACCAGAAAGGCCCAGTACTTGATGAAATTCAGTTGTAAAAGATACATTCCTGGAGATTAGAGGTTCAATCTACAGTGCTGGCGATTCCAAAATACAATTGCAAATTACTTAGGACTTTTTTCAAACTTTAAGTGAAGCCATTATTTAGAGGTAATTTTATAAAATTAATAGAATATTATCTACAGTGCAATATAAATTACAATAGTCGTGGCTGACGAGACGAGAGCATGTTGTTCCCGTGGATTAAATAAATGGTTGTTCCAAATTTTATGCAGATTCCTAAGTTCGACAAAATACAATCGAAATGTTGTGCAAATAACACTCAAGATGAGAAAAACGGTCTCAATACCCCTTCACTCTCTATTGGTGCCTAAATCTAAACGTGGATGCCATCAATAAAACCGCTTTTCCTAGAACTGTCCGTCTGTGGAACCCTGTTACGCTGGTTTGCTTTCCAGCCGACTTCAATATTATCTTCAAGTCCAACACAAACAAGTTTACTTTAGACTTTTATCAGATGATGGCTAACAGAAACAAATTAAATTGAACCGTCCTCGAAAATAATCTACTTATACAAAATTTCTATCACAAGCAATTACTACGCTACTGCCCCAATAACAATACACACATTAACCCTTATCCTCGAGTGGATTCAGGGCCTTGATATGTGGTAACCCCTTTGTAAAAAAAAGTAGCCCGAAGACTCTAAATGATACTAATCCTCTAAACTATTTTATTTTTTCTGATAATGTAGAGTGCATTTTTTGAAGAGCTGAGTGTGTTTCACATTAAAACCCGACATTTTCTAACTCTGCCCCTGTACGAAGGCATGTACATAAGAACGCAATGAGAGTCAAAATTTGGGGAGTCAGTTACTTTTTAAAAAAAAATGTTAATTTTTTTTTGCTTTAATTTCAGAAAAAGATCGCGCCAATGACATCAACCAAGTGATTTCCATCGACAACGCGACGTCCGAAGTGTTCCTCAAGATTTTCCTGAGTTACCAAAGCATCGAAAAGTTAGTATTTTGGGTCAGATGCAGCGCCGTGGACACGTCTGATTTGTTTATCGAGAGGAAAGTCACATTGAAAGTTGTCCCCGTTTCAAACTCGGACCACAAGATACGAGCGTACAGAACAACACTGCGAAAGCATTTCTCCCAAGAAAAGGTAAGTCTACATTATTTGTATTGATCGGACTGCTGTTCTCATCTTGATGATAATTTGTGCAACGTTTCGGTCGGATTAGCCTTCGATCGTCTTCAGGCATATTGGTTGTTGTTTGGAAATGAAAAGGGAAAAGTTACTGGTTCCGTAGATATTTTCGTATTCTTTGAGTTAGTCTGTATTTAAGGTTATTGTTTCGTATTTGTAAAACAAATGGTTGACAAGGGGAAGCCAACTCTAATAAAGATCGACATGGCATTATTTCCCTTCCACCGCTGAAATTTTAAGGGTGTACAATGTTTGCTTTTCTACAATTAGAGGCTCCCAAATGTTATTAATCTCCAGGCTGATCCGCTTAGTATTTTTTCTTTCTTTGGGATATACAATACAAATACAATACAAATACAATACAAATATAAACATTCAGCCGTCATCTAAAAAAAAAATTCAGAACTTTAAAGTCTGCTGCAAAATATTGTAACTGTAATTTCATAGCACTTTAAAAGCTTTTTAAAGTGAGGATGGGTTCCTAGTTTCTCTCTATCAATATTCTAATTTGAAGTGCTCGACTGAGCTTCAATTTCTTATTCTTTTTCGTAAATGATTGACAGCGAGGTCGCCTTACTACCGCAACAGAAATAAACATTCCTTTATTATTTCTCCATGTGTGTGGTGTCACGCAAAATTTTCAATGGACGCCGATTTTTTGCTGGGACTTCTCGTCTGTGGAACACATTACTACGTCACTGCCTCTCTGTTGGTTACTACATATGCATTTTCAAATCCAGATTCTCTATACCAGACTCTGGGAGAGCATACTCTCCTTAAGGACCGTCAATAACATCCAGGAAGACAGGATGAGCCATGGGTTAAACCATTAAAGAAAATAAAACTATTTTAAATACTTCCCGGATATGGATGAAAAACATGATGATTGGAAATACATGGGAGATATTGTGCTGGAGCAGCTTGTATATTTCTGCCTTATATAATTCACCTACATTTTTTTTTTGCTCCCGAAAAGATCAATATTCAATCGGATATTTTGATCACAATTAGTCAAATGGATTAACGAGTGAGATGACCCACCGACGGTTTCTCTCTTCACCGTCACAACAAAATAAAAAATATAGGATTTACACGTTTGCCTCTGTTTGCTGTTTGCGTTCATTAAAATAGCAGCATCGATTTTCGCTGGTCTGGTGCCAACTGAATACGGAATGTCATGTCAGACATTGTGTATTTTTTGTCAGTTACACAAATATATACGCATAGGCTTAACACACACACACACACACACACATATATATATATATATATATATATAAATGTTTACTATAATAATTATTTAATACCTTCAGTCACGAGTGTTTGATCCTCTCGGGAATCATCAGTGCAGGGTGTCACGATAAAGGCCAGTCGATAGATTCGAAACCGGCATCGGAAGCCATCTATGGCTTCATTAGCAAGGACCTAATCCGTTCGGCTATCGTTAGCCGCGAGAGATACTGTTGAATTTTAAACATTTATTTTTAAAAATGTTTTCTTTACAGCTGTTAGAGTGATCTAATCATTATATGTAAATTATTCCGGTACAATAGGGGTGCTTTCTGTCTACATTACGAAAAGGAATTAGCGTCACCTGACGAGGTCATTTGTTATTTATAACTGCCTAAGCGAAATATTATCATGATTGTGTAGTGGCCATGTAAGATGTTTATCTGAATATAAAGCATATATATATGTGTGTTTGCGTGCATAGATATATTGAATTCGTATTGTGCTTGTTTTTATTAAGTTGCAATATATCGATAGAATCAACTTCAGCCCAATATATTTGTGTATATATATATATATAGGGATTCATAATATCTTATTTTTATAAATAATTTGTATTATTAAATCGCCTATGAACCACATGCTCGCGCATGTATATATATATATATATATATATATATATATATATATATATATATATATATATATATATATATATATATATATACTAACCTGGATACCCAACGCTGGCCTGGATTGGATTGAATGAGGATCAATGAAATTTTTTTACACTACGATATTTGTTATTGGCAGCGAAATAGGTTAAATCGTCAATTTTTCAATGAAATTGAATGATTTCAGCTCTAGTTTGATACACACTACGGTGTACCGGGAGGAAGCTTCAAGTGCTTCTTTGCAGTGACCTAGTCCACGATACTTTATAGTCTTAATTGCACTGTTTAAAGACTATTGATTTTATTAAATTATTTTATATCTAATGGCGCTAATTAAAGTTTAAAATAAAAAATCAAGTATCATCGAGCAATTGTTCTTTCAATGAAAACGTTCATTTCGATCGCGCCCCTGTCATCTCAAATCACTTGTTGATTTTCTTGTGTCGGTATTTTCTGGCCTGTATGCTGATATTACTTCTAAAATTCACTTGTAATGTTACTTTGATCGAAATCGCTTGTTCTTTCTTTCATCGGATTCTTTCGATTATCGATACTTGTTGAAAACATTCCGATACAAAACCTACCTAAGAATACTGCCAGGCAAATAAAGTACTTTTTTGTGAAATTTCATAAAAATTGGAATAGCCGTTTTCGAGTGCATAGAAAACGAACTCATAGACGCAGATACAAACACACACAAAGTTCCTTTTATGTAATACAATATATATATATATATATATATATATATATATATATATACATTCAGACAAGTATTGTTGAATAGCACGGAGTGTTCTTTCTTTTTTTGTAATTTTTCAATTTTTCGAATTGTCCTTCTTATTTCTCGGTTGAATACGTGTAAGAAAGTTCCATAGTCGTCTTGGTCTATCTGTTTTTTCTTTTGGTTCTTTTTGCAAGTACTTTCGACTGAGTTTCAACAGTCGTCTTCAGGCAGTTTAAATCTGGATACTTTTATATTCTTCAGTTAAAGTTATATTTTAATTTCTTGAACTAGTGAAGCGTCTCGTGTGTAAAAAAATATATACGTTCTTTTTAAACGCGTTAAGAACATGGCTAAAATAAAAGTGTGATTTTTTTTACATAGGCATCACCACATTATCAAGGCCCAGAGGCCACTCAAGGATAAGGGTTAAAGAGTGTACAGTAGCAATTGGACAATATAGTAATCATTAGTAATGAAAATTTGCTAAATTTGATAACTTATATGGAACGGCTCATCAAGAACTTATTTACTTTAGACTTGAACACAACCATATTGTAGTCAGCCGGAAAGCAGGAAAACGGAAGACAATTCCACAGGCGTGCAGTTCTAAGAAAGAAGCTTTGTTCATGGAATCTACGTTTAGGTTTAGGCACAGATAAAGAGTGGGGGAAATTATTGATAGTGTTTACAGCTAGACGAGTGTTTCTTGTGAAAGTTTGGCGAGGAGGGACCATAGATTGAATCTCAGTCGAGCACTTTCCATGAAAATAACGATACATCAGAGACAAACTCGCACCATCTCTTCTGTGAGATAGAGGTTGCAGCGAAGAGAAAAGGACATCTCCTACCAGGCTACGAAGTCTATTTTGAGCTCTATCAAGGAAGGCCAAGTCCTTTCTAGCAGCTCCTGCCCAGATGTGGCAACAGTACTCCATCTTTGGACGTACCCGGCTCTTATATAGATAGAGAATTGCATCAGCAGTGAGATATTTACCGGATCGATAGAAAGATCCCACCATTTTTCCAGCGGCCTTGGCAACAGATTTGATGTACGTGTTCCATTTAAGATCAGGAGTAATGGTCACGCCCAGAAGCTTGTCAAAACTTGAGGCCTCCTGAAGACGAGAGCCATTCATTTCAATTGATGCCAAATGTGGATTAGAATGTTGATGAATGTAAAGAGAGAAGCTTGATTTTAGATGCACTAAAAGTAACCAGCCACACCTTTCCCCATTGTACTACGTGCTCAAGATCAGAGGAGAGAGAATTGGAGAGAACTTGGTCGTTTACTGTCTTAGATGTGCAACCATAAATGGTAGTGTCGTCAGCATAAATGTCTACAAATGATGTAAGGATGTGATTTGGAAGATCATTAATGTAGATCAGGAAAAGAGTTGGGCCCAGGATGGACCCCTGAGGGACACCGGCATTAATACTGTGAGCTTCTGATTTTTGCCCCTCAACTACTACTCTTATGAACCTATCAGAAAGAAATGATTTAATAATTGAGAAGACATTTCCAGCTATACCATAACTAGCGATCTTATGAAGTAAACCTTCATGCCACACCCTATCAAAGGCCTTAGACATGTCAAGAGCAATTGCCCTAGAAAGATTGCCACCGTCGAGAGATTTGCTAATCCTATGCGATATAACTGTAAGCACATCTGCTGTAGATCTAGCAGAGCGGAAACCATATTGAGTGTCACTAAGAAGGTTATTTTTGTTGAGATGGTTGATTACTTCTGTATTTAACACAGATTCTAGCAACTTACTCATGACGCACAGGAGACTTATTGGCCTGTACTGAGAGGGGGATGAGCGATCACCTGAATTCTTAAATACAGGGCATACTGATGAGATTTTCCAGGGAGATGGGAAACTATTCTCCTTAAGACAACGTTTAAACAGTTTTGTAAGTATGGGCGCTAGTTCAGGTTGAAGTTTTTTGAGTACTATAATTGGAATACCGTCAGGGCCAGTTGCTTTACTGGAATCAAGGTTTTTGATTAGCTTGGCAATATCACGTACAGATATACGTATATCACAGCGTGTTTTCTGATACAGGAGGAAATATTGGGGGTTGGCGGCCTTGGTCGCAAAGGGTAGAATTAGCTGCAAAGTTCTTGACATAGAGTTTGGCTTTGTCTGATGCTGACGAGATTACCTCAGGTCCATTGATAATAGTTGGGATGGAGCGCACGCTTCTGTTCAGGATTCTGTTTGCTATTTGCCAAAACTGGTGGGAACCAAGCCGCTGCTCAGCTACTTTGGACTTGACGGACTGAGCATACAACTCTCTTGCGTTCCTTATTACTTTCTTACAATGGTTGCTGGCAGTCCTGAAAACGGCTTTAGTTTCCATACATCTATTACGTTTGAAGCAGTGGAAAAAGTGATTTCTGTGCGCAATGGCAGCAGCACATTCTGGAGAGAACCATGGCTGGCTGTTAGGTTTTTGCTGAAACTTTTTAGAGGGTATGAAATGGTCAATACCTACAATTAACCATTCAGTCAGGTCTAATACTATAGAGGACACATCCTTTTTAAACATGGAATGCAGAGGTAGATCAGATATAAATGTACGGAAGCTATCCCAGTCAGCCTAGTGTATCGATATACTGTACGATGGAGAGGTACGTCTGGGGACTTATTACATTTCATTTTTATCTTAATTGATACAACAGAGTGGTCGGAAGATCCAAGAGGCGAATTCATTAAATAGAGCTCAACTTAAGGCGCTTAGAACCATAATATTTTTTCGATGAATACTAATACTTCTTATACCTACAGACATAAGTGTTTTAAGCTTATTCACACATACACATATATATGTATATTACTGAAGACGTCCTTACGTCACTTACATTGTGATATTATACAACTGCCCCAATAGGATCTGACATATTGTTTGTAAAAAAATAATAAATGACAATTAAATAAAGAAAATATGAATTTTTTTTAATGTACGTAATTTTAATGGCATTTTATTTCACAGTCTTAAATACTTAATCGGTCAAATGTTTCCCATCATTGCTAACATTGTAGATGTTCACGAAACTTTTCAATAACTCGATGGATCATTTCGGGTGGAATAGCAGAATTTTCAGAACGAATAGCTCGTTTGAATTCTTCAAGAGATTCAGAGCAGTAGCTGAATACTTTTGACTTCAAATATCCCTATAAGAAAACATCGCAAGGGTTTACATCAGTTGATTTTGCGGGACAACCAATATCACCACGCAAAGAAATCAAATGATTTTGAGAACATTTCCTTAAAAAAATACATAAATACAGATATAAATGAATTTTGACCTAATGAAAATCAAATGGCATTCTAGGTACATTTAAAAGATATAAAAATATTTCCTTTATCTGTTATTTAATTTTTTTTTACCTACAAATATATCAGATCATTTTGGGACACCCTGTATTAACATTTTATCTATATCATTTTTCACGTTTGATCGGATTATTTTTCACCCTTTATTAAACCGACATGATGCAATTTGCCTCAAACGATGCAAAGTAGAAATTATAAAAAAAACAAAAAAACGCAAAAATAAACTCACCTTCAAAGACACTAAAATCTGATAGAAAGAAAACTGCCACTAATCACATTGTCGCTTTCCATTTGTCCATTGCTAAGCACAGTAGTTAGAGCAGAGGGCTCATGACTACCGAGTAGTAAATTTAATCGCGTTCATTTGTACAACCGGTGGGTACGAGATTAACTTTGTAGATACTATCGCCATATATGAAATCTGGTATGCCGTGTTCAAACTATGTCGTATCTTTTATGTTCATCTGCGCACTCCAGCTATGGGAAAAATAACAACTTTTATTCAATTAATCTTATACAATGGGAAGAAAGCGTTACTGTTGCAGAATATGAAAAAAAGATCAGATATGACGAGCTGGTGCAAGAGTGGAAAGATAAAAGATCGACGTTCGGATGCCATTATTTGGACATTGGCGTAAAGAGGAAATATAGAGCGAACGGTTATAAACCTATCTCGACGGAAACAGCAGAGAAAGTTATTGGATATGCTGAAGAGGGGAGATACGAATTGGAAAGAGTCGTGCATTGTTTTATGGTGAAACGAAGGAAACGTAGAAGATCGGGCTGACGCCACATGCAGGATAGTGTATGACGTCACAATATAATAAAAATCAATTGTTAATATTGCTGATGGCTGAAAGGTATACATGGCTTGATTAGATGTGTAGATGTTACAAGTGCTACGTAACCAAACCCTTGGCAGAGGGGCCCGCCATTTCAGAAAAAGCAATCGAGGAACTGAGACCGAAATTGCGAAATATTTCTTTGTGGATATGTTGTAGTGTTGGATCCGGTAGTGGAACTATCAGCTTCAGAGCACAAAAAGATTGTGCTGTGGCGACCGGTTTACATCTAGGCGTCTAAAATGAAAATGCTTAAATTCATCTCTGCGGATGTAGCTCGACGCATGCATTAATAAAAACAAGTAACAACATTTTTGACCAATCAGAGGATTTTCTGAATTTATTCGAAATGACCCTTCTGGACCCACCTCGACCCAATATAAAGCCAAATAAAACCAAACAAGCATGTTAAACGAACGATAAACTGATTATGATAATAATGATGATGATGATGATGATGATGATGATGATGATGATGATGATGAATAGTGTAAATAATATATATCAAAATAATGACGTCACTAAAGGAAGCCCACCTCATTCATTAAAATTGATAATTTTTATTGTTTGAAAACACACTGGGTGTTTCAGATGGTCGGTAAGAATAAAGGCGTGACGGAAAGAAATAGCTGTAGTAGCAGAGACAACATTCAATAAGAATCGTAAGACGATGAATTCAATTTATGAATGATATACATAAAGAAAATGAAATGTCTGACGTAATAATAAAATAATCAATCCTCCAGGGGCATTCATTGCTATCTTCGGCTAGCTTAATTTATAAATAAAACACAGCCCATTACGCGCGCGCGCTCGTGCGTATCCACGCACACATACACACACATATATGTATATACACGTTAGGAATTAAAGTTTACAAAATGGAAAAATTTGAAAACTTTAAGTAAATATATAAATATCATTTTGTTAACTGTTTTTCCTCCGGAGATAAAAGCCAAGTAACGTAACGGCTATCAATTAGGCGGTCGAGTTTCAACCTGGCTTGAGGTAGTTGCTAGACAATCCACACTAAAGAGATGTGATACAGCGAAACAATTTGTGTGCGAATGTCTATATATGTATATATGCATCCCTTGTGCATATATATATATGCATATATTAATTGTTTTCTACTGCAGGGCGGCCCACTTAAAAATGCCCAGAAAATATAGTAGAGAGGAGGAACCTTCTTTTATTGTTTGAATTACATGTAGTTTTATAAAAGATGCAACGTGGATCTTCTCTGGTGGTTCTCCTAATAGCGTTGCTAATGTTCTCCGTTAGTTGGTCTAGATTGTGAGGATTATTTGCATAACTTTTTGCTTTAAAGTCCTCCAAAGATAAAAATCACATGATAAGTCCGGGGAACGTGGTGGCCATAACCCTTTGCTTATTGTTCTCTCTTCCATAAACATGTCATGAACTCGTGTCAGTGATCTGTGAGACGTGTAGCATGTAACGCCATCTTGTTGGGAAAAGAATTACATTTTGTCTTGTGGTGTCAGTTGGTTATTAAGAGAAAGATTAAAGAGATCGGGCTACTTTTAAGTGGGCCGCTTAATCTGCAAAAAGTGGATTAGACAAAGAGTATATAGATTGGGCTACTTTTAAGTGGGCCATCCTGTATTTTATCATATATTGATTCTTATACACGAGTCTCAAACTCCTGCGCACACGACATTAATTCTCCATGCATTAAACCTTTTTTCTTTTACTCATTAGCAAAAGCTGAATATAAGCGAAGCCATATGTTGAATAAAATTTACCTTAAATACGAAGGGCTTCTAAAACTAAGCCCTCCTATTTTTTTAACTCAAAAACTTAAACATCTAATAGCTACGCAGATGGGAGTAGTATCATTAAAACGAGCAACCTTTTGTGTTCCAGAATTTATTTTTCTATATAGTCCCCAAGATTCTTTTGATGCGTCGATCATAAAAGTCTGAAGCGCGGTTTCAACCTCACATCTCTACCGCCACTCTGAAATTGACGAACACGTGCTGACATCAACTGCATCAGCTTCGTAAACGGTCAATAGGCGCCGGTGAATGTTGATCGGTTCAAATTTTTTCTTCATGGAGGAATTCAATGACGCATATTTGCTTCTGACGCACGTCCATGACAAGGATTGCTTTCTTAGAGCAATAGCGTGGATGTCCGGCGTTGCCCGGGTGTTTGGAGATGTGTGTTGAGCAAAAAGAAGTGGTAATAGGAAGGCAGGCTCGAACCCGCACATCGAAGGCGGAAAGAACAGGAAAAAATACGACGTCTTTGCTGTTACGACCACCGCCAAACCGGAGGTGACGTAGGTTTAAATTAAGGCAATACAATCGAAACGAGGGGATAACCTTCGAAAATATCGGCGAAAAAAGCAATCCCTTCCTGTAGAAAAGTGCCCAGTTGAGGGTGAAGAAATTAATGTTTTTAGCCAATTCTTCGGTATTTGCCGCCTGGGCCGAGCTTCAAAACTACACTGATCTTTTGAAAATCCTTCGCCTTTGTCAAACGTTTTAGGCAGACATGCAAATATAGATACATAGATTTATATATTTGTAGCTCAAATTTTTGACCCAAACCGATTAAAAAGCTTGCCCTATCTCTGAATACCCTTTATGTAAAATTTCAAATGTTTAGACCAAAAACCGTCTTTAGTAATTTGGTAGAGATCGCGTAGGTCAATTTTTTAAAACTTTGACCCCTATTATGACCCCTTAACATTTATTGTTTTAGGCTAAAATCAAGTGTGTAAGTTAGATCCATGTCCAAGCACCTATATCTAAAATTTCAAGTGTTTAGACCCAAAATTGGCGGAGGAGTTTGGTAGAGTTCTCAAAGGTCAAATCGTTAAGCGTTGACCCCTTAACAGCCAAATTTTGGGCCGAAAACCGATTACAAAGATTTTCCCGAATCTCACAACCCAGTATATCAAATTTCGAGTCTGTAGACTGAAAGTTGACGGAGTTATTGAGTAGGGAAATGTACACAGACAGACAGACAGACTGACACTTTCATATATATATATATATATATATATATATATATATCACACTGTCAATATCTGCACCAGAGAGATGAAACGTTCATTTCATGAATGCATACGTTTAGTCATCGTGGCAATGCAATTTGCATTCCCCTTTGATCTATTCGAGGCGCAATAAAAAAATAGGAGGCATTTCTGTCTAGAACGTGTTTCATACGAGAGCACGAATGGAGTTGTTCTTTATCCCTAATCTTTTTCTTTATTTTTTAGGCATCCAAAAGGAAACGGTCGAGTCCTGTTGTAGAAAAAGTATTTCGTAATGCATCCATATATACAACGGTAAGTATTGCAACCATTTTCTTGAAATAATATCGAACTGATTAACATGATATATAATTGGTTGAAACAGGTTTTGCATGTGGGCTCTTTTGATTGAGTCTTATGGTGTTTAATTGAATAACCTACAGAATAGTTGGCGTGGGGCTGGCTATGTGATTAACGACACTGGGTGTGCATGTTATGTTTTCTATAATGAGCAATCAATAAGCCAAATATATGCTTTTATGTGCTCTTTTTAGTCGCTGTTTCCCGTCGCTGCGTTTCATGACCATTTTATATAGTGGTTGTCGGTCATCTCGTCTGCTTAGATGAATAAAAACCAATTTTGTTACAAAGGAGTGACCATCTATCAAGGCCCGGAGGCTATTTGAGGATAAGGGTTTATGAGTGTACGATAATCAATGGGAAAATGTAGTAATCGTTAGTATTGGAAATTTTGTAAATTGGATTACTTAAGCGGACGGCTCATCAGGAACTTGTTTACGTTGGACTTGAAGACAAACATACTGTAGTCATCTGGAAAGAAGGAAAACGGAAGAGAAATCCACAGGCATGCAATTTTTAGGAAGAAACTTTGTTCATGGAATCTATGTTTAGGTCAAGGCAATAAAGAGTGGGGACAAGTATTGATAGTCGTTTCAGCTAGACCAGCGTTTTCGTGAAAGTTTGGCAAACGAGCACTTGCCATGAAAATAATTATAAAGTAGAGACAGGCTCGCAACGTTTCTTCTGTGTGAAAGAGGTTGCGGGGAAGAGAAAAGAACATCCCCCACCTAGGTTACGAAGTCTATTTTGAACTGTGTCAAAGCAGATTAAGATGCTTCTAGCAGCTCACACCCAAATATGGCAACAGTACTCCATCCTAGGACGAACTTGGCTCTTATGGTAGAAAATTGCATCGGCATTGAGCATGCAGGAAAGACAAAGTTTTCTTTAAGGTTTATTTTTGGAGACAATAGACTTTGGAGAGAGAGAGAGAGACTAAAAACCTACATAATTGTTTTCTTCTTAACTGTAAAAAGACACAAGAAGACGTCCACTGAGTTTGTTTGCAATAATAAATAAGTAAATAATTCTTTTTTTTTTACCATAATTTATTACTTGAGAAATAATTGGCTGATGCTAACAGAGAACTCCGTAACATCTGATGAGGTTATCAGTTTCCACATCATTTAACCGTGTCACGTTGGAGAACTTAGCTTCGTTTTCTCTCGCTCGAAAACGTGGCGTTATTCGTAATCGTTATTCTTTGTTTTGTGCACCGTTAGATGGAATTTCCAGAACTGCAGAGAACAGTGTATGAGACCGAGAGGGAATGAGCCAATTTAAAAAAATAGCAAAAACCTTGGATAAAATAATGGTTTCCGCTTAACATTATGTACAGATTCCCAACTCTGACGAGATTCAGCTGAATCTTTGTGAGAATATCGAAGAAGAAATAGACGACTTTAGCTTTTTGCGACTCTTGCAGAGAGGTGTGGAAGCTCTCTTACATACAGCGCCTGGTATTTCCAAATCGATCACCCATCTAGTATTGCCACATTTTTCGCCCATCTGGTAATGACCAGCCTAAACTTTGCTTAACTTAGGTGATCTATTTTTTTTACATAGGAATCACCACTTATTAAGGCACGTAGGCCACTCGAGGATAACGGTTAATACGTATACATTAGTCAATGTGATTATAGCGTAGTAAACATAACTAGTGGGAATTTTGTAAACTCGATTACTTGGGGGATAGTTCATAAAGAACTTGTTTACGTTGGACTTGAAGACAATCATATTATAGTCAGCTGGAAAGCAGGCAATCGGAAGAGAGTTCCACAGGCGTGCAGTTCTAAGAAAGAAACTATGTTCATGGAATCTACATTTAGGTTTAGGTACAGATAAAGAGTGTGGGAAATTATTGATAGTGGTTTTGGCTAAACGAGTGTTTTTCCTGAAAGTTTGGCGAGGGGGGCATAGATTGCAACTCAGCTGAGCACTTGCCATGAAAATAAGGATAACGCAGAGACAAACTTACAACGTCTTTTCTGTGGGAAAGAGGTTGCAGGGAAGAGAAAAAGGCCCCCTCCACTAAGCTATGAAGTCTATTTTTAACTCTGTCAAGGCAGGATAAGCTACTTCTAGCAGCTCCTGTCCAGATATGGCAACAGTACCCTATCCTTGGACGTACCTAGCTTTTATATAGATAGAGAGTTGCATCAGGTGTGAGATATCTACTGGAATGGTAGAAGGATCCCACCATTTCTCCAGCAACTTTAGCAATGGATTTGATATATGAGTTCCATTTCAGGTTAGGAGTAAAAGCCAAGCCCAGAAGCTTGTCAAAACATGAAGCCTCCCCAAGACGGAGCCATTCATTTCAACCGATGTCAGATTGGCATAGAAGCCTGGCTATAATTGCATTAAAAGTAACCAGCCACATGGTGGAAAAATAATGTCGTCTTTCGACGTTCAACTTCATGTTAAAAACAACATTATTTTTGCACGAACCTAATAACAATAACCGGTGTGTCAATGTGATTATGTCGCACCAAATATCTAAGATGAGAAAAGTAATTTGAATAACACCAATATTATAAATTATCAATTTTCGACAAAAATGATTCTGAAATAACAAGAAAACTATTATAATAGAAAAACTAAAACTAAGTTCTTCAATAAACGGCAAAGAATTGTTAATGGCTGGCTTGGAGATGGTCTTCTGCTCTTCTCTCTTCTCTCTTCTCTCCTTCTTGTAAAAGATGCAACACCGAATTCTGATTTGAAAAGCAAATATTAATGCAAAGTGATCAGATCTCAACGAAGGATTTTTAATTTGAAAACTGTTTCTCATCAAATTTGACTGGAAGGACAATTCTTGAATGAAGAGTGGCTTTTGGATGAGCAATCGATATTTCGGAGAGTGCTGGCCATCGTTACACAACTAGCGGCAAAACAACAATGTCAGAAAGAAAGAGGGTAGCCTAACGTGTTATAGCATATATATATATATATATATATATATATATATATATATATATATACATATATATATACACACATATATATATATTATGGATTTACTGACAATGCTTATTGAATTTACGGATTTAAATCAATTTTCCAACCAATCCTACTGTGCGAATATTGTTTTACGCTCTAAGTACACCATCGTACGTTGTGCCTCAAGCTGAATATCTATTTTATGATATATATATATATATATATATATATATATATATATATATATATATATATATATATATATATATATATATATATAGGGTACCCACAAAATCTGGCTACATAATCTACAGGATGCTTCCACAAAGACTGGCTAGATAATGTAGCCAGACTTTGTGGACACCCTGTATACATATATTTATATTTATATAAAATGGGTTAAGAAATTCCAACGAGAGAAAGATGTATATTTAAATAAGGGGGTGGTCACCAACAATGTGTATTTTTTAACATTATTTTACTATACCGTGTCTTGGTTTTTCATTGAAAATTATGTTTAGATCATTGTAATAATGTTTTTAAACCACTGAAATCGTTTTTAACGCGTTTCAGACGTTCTGTGAAGCGTCCTCTTCAGAAATTATTTAAAATGCTTAAAATATATTCAAGATGTGTTGAAGATGTAAAAAGAGCATTTTCGTAGTTCATTTGAAATGTTTCCGAGAGGTGGAATCGTGTAAGTGAATCCACTTTTCATTGGAATGTTCAATTTTTATTACTGTTAAATTGGACTGTTGTTATTGCTGTCTTATGTTTCTCCCTCTCACTCTCTCTTTCTGCTTGAGTTTTTATTTATCTTTCTTTGTTTTTTTCTTTTTTTCCCTTAGGGTAGGATGTGTGTGTGTTTCTTTTATTGGTTTGAAGAATGTGTGTACTGTTTTATAGTATTATAAAGTTGTTTGCTTCACTAGGAAGGTAACTGTGATCCAAGGTCGTTACTAATGTGTATGTGTGAGGAGAGGGCAAGCTCCTCTGAAATAAGGGTAGGGGTGTTTTCATTCAATTTGGATACTTATTTTTTGGATTCTTAGATTTTTCTATTGTGATTTTTCGTTTCAGTCTTAGACGGTTCAGGTATTCTTAATATTATGTTTGTTTACAAGGGTGTATTTAAAGATATATATAGGGGACTTTTTAATGTTTCTATTTATTATATATATAAGCGAGATAAGACACTGATAGAATTCAGATGAAAAATCCTGATAGATATTACTTGAAGTAATACTTTCAAAGTGATCCTAGCCAAAAAGGAAAAGCTCAATATTTAAGAATAGAGCAATATATAAGTTTGGTGGTTAAATTTTAAATTCTGAAAAAACAACATATAGAGACATATATTCGAATTAAGAATTTATTGTTTGACAAAAGAAATATATAGAAGGGGTTATTTTAATTTCATTAATCCATGGATTTTCAACAATGGCACATATCATCAGAGGAAATGAAATGCGGTTAGCAAAATGTTCAGCTGTGAATGGGCGCTAATTTTGTTTTTCAGCACAATTATTGAAAATAGTTTTTTTGAGTGGTTGTGGATAATTATATGGAAAAAATTATACGAAAAGAGAAGTTGATACAACCTGAGTAATCCAGGCACAGGGGAGAAAGTAAAATTCCCATATAGTGAAAGCGTATTGCTTCTTATTGATTTTTTGAAAAGTATACGGGGTAGCCTTATTCGTTGTTGCGTTGAGTGTGTGTTGGTTGCTGTAGTCCAAATGCTTTTTTGGTGTTGACAAAGTGTATCCGATATTGGGTGGATATACCATTCCATGAGTAGTTCCATTGTAATTAATGAGTAATAGAATTTAAGCATTGAATTAAGTATGCAATGGATCTCGAAATCAATAGTATAGGTAACAAAATAGCCAAAATAATCCTGAGATGATATTCAGAACGGTGCGTTGGACGGCTTGCTTCTGGTGTGAGTCCCGGTAGAAAGATATTTAACTTTCTAGTTGATAGTGGGTGAGGGAAGCCTTTTAGATGAGGGAAAGAGGAGAGTGGGGTTAAGTAGAGAGGGTAAAGAGAGAGGGGGAGGGTTAAAATTGGGCGAGCATACAGGTTCTTAATGGAATTTTTTCGGCAGGGGGAGAAATTGTATTTCAATATTCTTTAAAAGGGTTGACCTCTTGATTTTAAGTTCAAATGGGAAATGGATATTCTTGTGATTTTCAATGAGGGTGTGCGTGATAAGGAGTGGGTGTGCTGCTTTTGCTGTTCGGATGGGTGAGCGGATGAGGTTGATATAAAGACGAGTCATGCTCTGGAAATATGGAATGTTTGGAGGGTTACTTATTTAAGTGAGTTTACGGTTGGGTTCTTTTAATTTTGAGAGTATATTTAAAGGTGACTTGATTAGTTGAGATAAATCAGTTCATTACGCTTGTTGTCGTAGTGTGATCTGGTTTAAATAAGTTTGTTTAAATTTTATTTAAAATACATATATTTCTGTTTGGGGGCGATCTATGGATGAGTTTGTTTTGTTGTTCATTGAGTTGGAATTGATGTTTGAGTGAGCGTTTATATACTGTGGTTAATTAGCGATTTTTATAATGGGAGTATTGATTTAAATGTGGGGCTGGGTATGGGGTCGCCCAAGCGTAGTTGATTTTAACTATTTATATAATGATTACTTGTATAGCCATTTGTCAAACCTAAACATAAGTGCAGATATAAGCAAATATATACCCACAGACACACATACACCCCCTTTTACATACCATCGTATACATACAGCAAATAAACATCTACATAAGCGTTATGTCTAAAAAGAGATAAAGGTGCGTACACTGATATATCTAACATACAAATGCAGAGAGAGATGCACCTATCGTTAAAGATATACATGCATCAACAAATGATCGGGTTTATCTAATGATTGTATTTTAGAGAGGAGGATAATATCAAATTGCCAACTCAGTTATATGGTCAAGGGAGATTTTTTTTTTACATAGGCATCACCACAATTATCAAGGCCAAGAGGCCACTCAAGGATAAGGGTTAAAGAGTGTACAGTAGAAATTGGACATTATAGTAATCATTAGTAATGAAAATTTGGTAAAGTTGATAACTTATATGGAACGGCTCATCAAGAACTTATTTACGTTAGACTTGAAGACAACCATATTGTAGTCAGCCGGAAAGCAGGAAAACGGAAGACAATTTCACAGGCGTGCAGTTCTAAGAAAAAAACTTTGTTCATGGAATCTACGTTTAGGTTTAGGCACAGATAAAGACTGGGGGGAATTATTGATAGTGTTTACAGCTAGACGAGTGTTTCTTGTGAAAGTTTGGCGAGGGGGGGACCATAGATTGAAGCTCATTCGAACACTTTCCATGAAAATAACGATACATCAGAGACAAACTCGCAACATCTCTTCTGTGAGATAAAGGTTGCAAGGAAGAGAAAAGGACATCTACGAGGCTACGAAGTCTATTTTGAACTCTATCAAGGCAGGCCAAGTCCTTTCTAGCAGATCCTGCCCAGATGTGGCAACAGTATTCCATCCTTGGACGTACCTGGCTCTTATATAGATAGATAATAGCATCAGCAGTGAGATATCTACCGGATCGATAGAAAGATCCCACCATTTTTCCAGCGGCCTTGGCAACAGATTTGATGTACGTGTTCCATTTAAGATCAGGAGTAATGGTCAAGCCCAGAAGCTTGTCAAAACTTGAGGCCTCCTGAAGACGAGAGCCATTCATTTCAATTGATGTCAGATGTGGATCAGAATGTTGATGATGTAAAGAGAGAAGATATAGACAGTTAGAGTGTACTAATATACGGCTAAGGTATGTAACTCAGTTAAATGTCCATGCTCACACAAACACACGCATATATATATATATATATATATACATATACATAAACATACATACGCGTGTACACGCACACACACACGTTCATACGTACATATATACACTACAGCTCATAATCATATGTATATACACTCAACACAAAACGCACACCTACAAGCTCACACATATATATACATCCACATATATAAGGAAAGGAAATTAATGGAGACAAGATCATGCATATATATATATATATATATATATGCACACACACATGCACACATATATACACATATACATATACACATATATACGCATATATATACAGATGTACAGCCATACATATATAGACATGTACAAACATATACTTGCTCAAACATGCACATTTATAAGTACACATATAGACATACGTAAATATTAACATAGCTATAGCGCATGCAACATCCACCCTCTCATGCATACATACATATACACTCATACAAGCGTGAATCCATGCTTATACATATAGGGGCAACATGCCAAAACTAGTTCAGGTATGGTGACTTAAGTGGTTTTGAGCTGGCTATACTTGAATTTTTTCCTGTGCTTGCATAACGAAATAAACTCATTTTTGGTGTTTATCGTGGCTTTAGGATATGTTATTATTGCAACTGCTTCTGAAGTGCAAAGGTTGCAGAATTTGGATTTAGGAGTGTATGAATTGGATTTTTTCAATATATCCCATTTTAGCGAGTACGGAATATTCCTATATTGGAGGTCTTTAATCAGAGTTGTTAGGGAGGTGGCTCTATTGCTATTTGGATTTTCATTATTAAAGGAGCTTATATATGGTTGGAAATTCTCAGTTTAATTAGATTTACTGTTGCGCCGATATACGTGTGGGATTTTACATTTGCATTAATGGTATTTAAGCTGTTGGAGTGTCTACTATGGGTGTGGGATAAACTTGTAGAGGGGGTGGGGTGGGATGATTAGGTTCGAATCGTTTTCATGATATGGTTCCTGAGTAACTTGATTGTTATCATGTGTCTTATTTATGGGGTTAGCATAGTGGGAGTCAGTGGAGCTCTCTAATGTTGTTGGTACAGTAGTTAATGTGTTTCGAGTACGATTTTTTGGTGTTCTATCCGTTGCACTTGTTGTTGTTGGGAGTTCACTGAACGTACATGAATAGATTACGTCCTTGTGCATGCAATCGTTTCTTAAGGGGCAAGATTGTTTGTTTCGGCAATTACAATTTTGTGTGGGTGGAATATGAAGGGGATGGGCCTGGGCTTTTCTTATTTTAGAGTTGTTTGATGTTATTATCGTTTGTGCTATGTTAGGCATAGTGGAGTAAGAGCCATTATTGAAAATCCATTGATTAAGGAAATTAACATAACCCCTTCTATATATTCTTTTGTCAAACAATAAATTCTTAATTCGAATATATGTCTATATGTTGTTTTTTTCAGAATTTAAAATTTAACCACGAAACTTATATATTGCTATATTCTTAAATATTGAGCTTTTCCTTTTTGGCTAGGATCACTTTGAAAGTATTACTTCAAGTAATATCTATCAGAATTTTTCATCTGAATTCTATCAGTGTCTAATCTCGTTTATATATATATATATATATATATATATATATATATATAATCTAAGGTTATTGTTTCCCAGAGGTTGAGTAACCAGGTTAGTACAAGAGTGCTAAATACCGAATTACAGCAGGGTATAATCTTTCTTTGTTTCTACATAAGCAATAATATGTTGCTACACAGTCATGAGAATGTTTCGGTCAACTAGTTACTAGTAACGAGAGGCCTCTTCAGGTGATACAGCTTATAGCAAAGCAACGTTTTCAATGAAAATAGCAGGTCTTTTTTCGTCACAGGGAGTTAAAATCAGGAGGTTCCGTCAGATGTAAAAAATAAGATTTGGTTGTATCGAAATAATAATACATGTAAAGAGTATATAAATAATTAATAAAATTATTATCCACAGACACATGTTTCGCCGTACTACTCCCCAACATAATCCCTATTAATTTTTATTAATACCTATTTGTGTACCGAACGTATATTGTAATATTTCGTTCGTTGCACCTCATAATAGCCAAAGTTCCTGCTGAAATTCAAACAGATTCTGAGAAAACTTAAACAACGTATAAATATGGTACTTATACCATAATACTTAGTCCACTGCACCTTATCATAGCAAACGTCTATAAACAACAGCCCAGTATTTTCGAGAAAAACTGGAGGAGACAGATAATATGTATATAAATTTTTCAAATTACAATTAACAGTATTTATTTTTTTTAAAAGCATTAAAAATTATAGATAATAGCTTACTTATTCTATGGAGTTTTAAAGAATAGCTTTTATCCACAGAGAAAAAAAAATATAAGCTAGCTATAATTTTGCTGGTAATCAAAATCAAATCAAATCTGAGAAGATTAACGTTCTAAATAAATACACAAACACAGATATATATATATATATATATATATATATATATATATATATATACATATATATATATACACATATATAGATAGATATTCATATTCGTATATGATATGCATATATATAGATAGATATATGTATATATATATGTATATATATATACATATATATATACATATATCTATCTATATATATGTATATCAATATATATATGAATATCTCTCTCTATATATATATATGTATATATATCTTCTACTAGTTGTTATTATTTTTTTCTTTGTTTCTTTTTTACTTTTTCTTCTTTTCCTTCTTTTCTTCTACTACTTGTTATTATTTTGTTCTTTTTCTTTTTTACTTTTTCTCTTTTTCTTCGTTATCTTCTACTAATTGTTATTACTCTTGTTCTTTTTCGTTTTTTTCTGCTTCTCGTTCGTTTTATCTTTTTTCTGTCTCCTTTTATCATTTTCTTGATCTTTATCTTTCTTCTTTTTTATTTCTGTTTATCTTTTATTATTTTACTTCTACTTTTTTGTACTTATTTTTTTTCCTATTATTCACGTGTTTGTCTTTTGTTTCTTTTTCCTTCCTCTGGTTCTCCTAGTTTTTCTTGTTCTTCTTCTCTATTATTTATTTTTCTTTCTTTATTTTCTTGCAATTTGTTCTCATTCGCGAATGTTTCCACTCTTTACAAGTTTTTCGAAGACAGTGGCTTATCGAAAATTTCCGTTCTTTACGGTTTATCAAATAAATAATTCATGCGAAAAAGTAATAAAAACAAACAATATCAATATTTACCTTTCTAAACAAATAGAAAACAAACTTGACACTTGCCCAAAACGAATACGTTTAAAAGAAAACGAATCATTGCGCTAATTTACTTGCCGCAATCAATGTCGCAAACATCTTAACATTACTGCATTTGACCCCAAATCGGCAATCTTAGTTTTTATAAAAACATTCTTGATTATCCTATTCATTTTACTTCCTCTCATTCAACGATAAACGTGTTTCTATTAATTCATTATTAAAGCTTTTCTTTTATTAGCAGGGTGACTCGACATTGCCCGGAAATGAACGATGATCAACGAATGTTTCACGCTCCTATATTTTTATTGCCATCGAAATCGATGAAATGGCACATTTTTCAATAAAATTGATTGATTTCCTGCATTGTTGATGACCCATCGTGGTGTACTGGGGCGAAGCTTTACATGTTTCTCCGAAATAACTTAGTCCACAGTGCACTCTAGTCTACGTTGCACTGTAGAGAACCTACTGTTGATATTATAAAATTATTTTATATATACAATGGTTTGAATTTGGGTTTAAAATGAAAAAATCAAGTATCATAGGGCAATTGTGCTGTATGCAGAAACAATTATTTCGAACGTCCCTGTCATATCAAAAACCTAATGTTTATTTTATATGTCAGACTTTTTGACTTGTATGGCAATAAAACTTCTCAAATACGCTTGTGATGTTAGGCTGTGTAAGGTGTTTTCTTTGGTCAAAATCGCCTGTTCCTTTTTTCAACAGATTATTTCGATTATCGATTATCGATACTTATCGAAGTCATTCCTACAGAAAACATACACACAGAGAGACAAAGTTCCTAAGAATGTGGATCTGGCAATAAGCAGAGCTCAAGCGACATTAAATCTATTTTTTACTTATTTTTATTTTGTTTATTTTGTTTTTATATTTAATTCTTTTATATTTTCTTTATCATTTTCTTGTTTTTTTTTTCTATTATTTTGCTGCGTATACCGTACTCTCGTCTTCGTTGTCATCGTTGTCAGCATTTGACTGATTTACTGATGAAGCGTGAATCAAAGTTATGAAGAAAGCTTTTTTCCAGTCTGGATTTATTTAACTGAAAGATTTAAAAATTAATAGTTGGGCGAGCAAGTCTGAAAGTCGATGATTTATTTGGTGTCTCCACGCCGTGGGGTCGTCTTTTCAAAGGCTGCTACTTTCTGGGCACGGCAACTAGTTCCCTGAGTGCTCAACATTGTAAAACGATATCAAGGGGCTGATATATTGTCGGCTACGTCTGCTGGTGGGTCTTCTCTTAGGGTCTACAGTTATCGTCATTAGGTATCATTAATTCTTTCCTGAAAATTAATTATCTGCGCTTGGATGTTCGTGCTGGAATTAGACGCTTGCATGAAATAAGCGAACAACGCATGTTTTTATACAATTATAAATTTATTCATTTCAATTTGAAATAGGAACATTTATTTGAATTCGACACCCGGCTAATTCGTACCCTGCCAGCCGAGATCGGATCGCAACTTTTCCGACCGATTCGAAGCGAGGGAAAGCGGGAAAGAGAAACAGAGAAATATACATATTAATAACAGACATGTTTTCATTGTTTTCAATTCCTGGTCTCAACAAAATCATTTTTACCTTTTTCACATGTCTACCCCGATTGTTTTGACAAGACTGAGATTTTATAAACATCTGAGCTAAAATCAAATTTGAGTGACAACATGCGCTAGCATCACCATATTTATAATACCGCGATTTAAATTATGCTTAAGGTATGTATAAAGTTTTTAAACGTGGGGAGCTCAAGCTCTCCGAAAAAGGGCTTTTAATCATTGCATCGCAAGTCCAATGTTATCAATTTAAAATTCGTAGACCAAATAGAGATTATTTTCAAATTGAACGTTTCTTCGTTTATATGGGTTTTCACATTCTAAACCAACACCGCCATAAAGGATATATATATATATATATATATATATATATATATATATATATATATATATATATATATATATATATATGAATTTAAAATTTGTGATTTGAAAAGTTAAATTTACAATATAGAAATTTTATTGTATGCAAGACAAAGAATACAGTATAGTAAAATATATTTCCTTAACCCATGAGTTTTCGATGTTTATACATCTCCTCGGAGGAAAATATTAGCAAATATTATAAAATTTATTTGCTAAAGGTAATAAACATAAAAAATAAATTAAATGTTTAAAAAAATTTTTAAATCATTTTAGCTACATAGAATAAGAGAAATTGGATATTGATGCAGCAAAAAAAGATATTGAATTTCTAATCGGAAGTGTATGCTAAATCTGGCAATGGAAGCTCTTGGTATTCGGCAGGTAAAAAGATCCAACGCGTAATTTAAATTCCTGAATTATGATTTATTTGCTCTATCTAGTATATTGAGTACTTTTATTTAGCTGGGATAGTCTTATATATAATATTATATCCAATGATATTTTGTAAGACCGATAATCACTGGATTTGCACATCAGTAGATTTATTTTATTTCATTATTTTGAACAATTATATATGCATATATATATATATATATAATTATTTTTTTACTATAATAATTAATAATTAAATACCTACAGACACTAGTATTTCATCCTTTCGGGAATCTTAAGTGCAGGGTGTCACGATTAACACCATTTGAACGATTCGAACACGGCAACACGAAACATCTCTGGCTCGATTAGCAAAGACCGTATCCATTCGGCTACAATTAACCGCGTGAAATAACGTTGAATTTAAACATTTTTAAAATTTTTTAATGTTCTTTACGTCAGTCAGACAGTGATCTAATCATTATACGATGATCTATGCATGAGAGCTAAATTGACCGACTTTAATTCAACTGAAAGTGCTCAACGATAGGAAACGAATTTCTTATATATATATATATATATATATATATATATATATATATATATATATATATACAGAGAGAGAGAGAGAGAGAGAGAGAGAGAGAGAGAGAGAGAGAGAGAGAGAGAGAGAGAGAGAACCGCAATGTTTTTTTGTAATTTCTTCGGATCTATTTTCATCCGCTTACTTCGGCTCGCATATAGCCTCTTTTCACTCCCATATTTCTTACTTCCCTGTATTTTCCGTTCACATACCTTTATTGCCCAATCTAATCTTTTAACCTCGCCAGACAAAACATTGCTATGCTATGCTGGAAAGCCTTTTGATGATATTAAATGCAAAACTAACAAGTATATATCTAAATCTAAATGAGTTATTCACTGTATTTGTTTTTTCTTCGTTTTTTTTGTACTTCTTTTTGTTTTTGTTGTATTCATTATTTCTTTTTCTATCCTTTTTTCCTTCTTCATTTTCTTTATATGTAAATACCGACTCTATTATCCGCTCTGTTACCACATTATCAGATATTATCACTCTACGTTGGGATGGTCAATTGTCCTGTTGATACAATTAAAACATCGTGGTTTGAATTCTCGATGTCGAATTCTGAGGCAGGAAGATGGCTGTTTTTCGTTTAAACTTGTAGAGATTAATTATTATTAATTATCAAATAGTAATTACTTTTATGAAAATTTCACCTGTTATCAACTTAAAATTAATAGACCAAACTAACAAGTTATGTTTTTTTTTAAAAATATTTCTTACATTATAACTTAACATGGCTATGAGTAAAGACAAACGTCGTATGTTATAATTATTTTTTGAGATCTCATTTTCACACGTCTACATCAGTTCGCTTCTAGCCACTTAAAAATTACTTAAGCATTTATTATCTCTTGTTTGTTCATAATCCACACGTTCTTTTGTTGTTGCTAAAGCTACTCCTCTGACCTCGTGAATAAACCCCTTGTGTTAATATCATCGAATGCTTCTGGGGGTATGAAAACCCAAACTAACAATTATATTACACTAGCGAGGGGTACCCGACGTTGCCCGGGTGTTTGGAGGTGTGTGTGGAAACTCCGGGGTTGGAGGGTGGGGGTTAAAAAAAAAGTATGAGGATCAAACCCGAACCCTTGAGGCAAAGTTGTAAATTAAAGTGTGAAAAAAAAGTGCGACGTTAACCATTGCCCCACCGCGAGATGCTAACGGAAACACGTTTGAATTTATCTAATTGCTTGGATTTGGCAGGTGCCCGTTAGAGTTAATGAGGTCAGGTTTGACTGCGGGATAGTATTTCATTTACTGCGGAACGCTTTTTTTAATTTTTATTTTCCAAAGATGTTATAGGAAAAAGACTAACCCACATGCGGCAAACGACAAATGTTTAATATTCATCTTCCCGAAATCGAGCAAATTAAATAGACAGGCGAGCTTCGTTGTTAACTGTGAGATATTACGATTTATATGTGATATAAAAAGTTTTAAAAAGTTGTGAACCGACCGACCGCTTCTCTAAAAAAAAAGCCTTTTGTAGACATACAGAAAAAGCGAACACACATACATACATTTTCGCGTTTATATATATATATATAGAGTAGCTGAAGTATCCAACCTTCAATATCCAATAATCATGGTAAAGGAAAAGAAAAAGTCTATAAAACGAACGTATGCACAGACCGACAATGGGAAGGATCACGGTAGAGAAGACGATCACGTTGGAGACGTGGGTGGCTTCACAACCACAAGGAAAAGTTACGCGTGGCGGGAGAATGAGGAACAAAGGCATTTTATTAAAACATGAAACAGCTTGAAGTTCTTTCGTATTCGCTGTCTCCTTTGCGACTGAGTCGACAACGTGTTAGGTCTACATGTGGAAACATGTGTAACGTTACATAAGTAACGCACATGTTTCTAAGAAATATATATATATATTTATTATTGCTAAGGTTTTGCAGTTTAAATGAAAGAAAATCCTTTTGTTTTTCGTTTTGACCCTGCAGCTGGAGATCTCTAGTTTAAGAATAGCTAATAATGTCGAATAGGAAGATTGCGTCAGCGGCTATGCAGACAAGATCTATTTGTGTTCACTTGTGTCTTCACGAAGACAGAGTTAGACACAAGGTCGACTTTTAAATAAGAGAAATTCCAGGTCCCCCAAAGAGACACTCTACATTGAAAGCTAAAATAAAACTTACATAACTTTGAAAATGTTTCTTCTTCATTGGCCGACGACAGAACAAGATAAAGGGTGATACCAGTACAGGTACTACTACTTGATCTTTTAATTCTCTTTGATTTTTGTTATTGTTCGAGATAGGGCATTTTAGAGAATGCAAGCTCTAAATCCCAACAAAGCGATTAATTTAGGATTCTAACAGCACCTTTAAGTGTAATTATGTGTATCACTATTGCTCTTGGTTCACTGGGTATATGTAACAGGTAGTTTTTATATTCTTTTCTATAAGCATATTATCTCTTATAGTTGCAAAAATTATTGAAATCTTCTTAATTGTTCCTATGATTCATGGAATAATAAAGACCTTTATAAGCCTTTGGCACATAGTCTTCTTTTCCATTAGTTCTGTTTAGGCGATCCTCTTTAGGGACAATGATTCAAACCAGGCCTGTAACTTTTTCCTCTTTTGTCTCACCTCACTATATATTAATACGATAGCGCGTGTGTTATTTTCTGTGTCACGTTTACATCCAGGTCGTTTAATTGATATGTACTTCCATTTAATAAATACTTTTACCAAGAATTCTTCATAAGTTTTGGTTCCGGTTTCGATTATAGCTGTTGGCACTAAAGTCATCTAATTTTTTTTTTATATAAATAATTTTATCAAGAATTCCTCATAACTTTTGGTCCCGGTTTCCACTATAGCTAATGGCACTCCATTAATCTATTTTAGTTATGAATAATTTTATCAAGAATTCATTTATAAGTCTTGGTTTCGGTTTCGATTTTAGCTGATGGCACCTTAGTAGTCTATTTTTTATAAATATTTTTTTCAAGAATTCTTCATAAGTTTTAGTTTCGGTTTCATTTCGATTCTGACTGAAGGAACTTTATATATATATATATATATATATATATATATATATATATAAGCTTGGGATTCGGTTTTGATTTAAGCTGGGGAACACAAATCATATAGATATTTTTATTTTTGAAATCGCAACTTTATAATCTATAAAAATTGATAGAACATAAACTCTGTTAACTCTATTAAATTAAAATAGCATATTTAAGCGTATTTTACGACCTGGCTACGCCGCGCATCCCTACTAGCTTAGTTTTAACAAAATGGCACCAATAATATCGGAGCGTCTCCATTTACGCTGAATATCTACAGAATGTCAACATCAATATATTACTTATGAATCAGTCTCCTGTGAAATTTCCACAGGTCCCGCTAGTAAGTATATATTTCATAATCACGGTGAAAATGCGTGACTTATTCTGCTTTCTATTTGGTATCTTTATAGATAAAGTAAAGCCATAAATAAAAGTACATACAAAATATGCCAAAAAAAGTTATATATATATATTAACAAAACAAAGCAAAGAAGATAAAATTGAGAGAAAAACCTCTTTAGGCCGTGAAATTTTGAAGCTACATGCTTCCCACTAGATGAGGAGAAAAGCAAGCATTATACGAAATATAAAATATAAATAAAAGCTAGTTGTAAAAAATTAGAGTTTTAATGAAAGATCTATATATTTTGTATTATATATTTGCATTTATTTATACTTCATATTTTGTATATGCTGGCCCTTCTCTTTAGATGAAAAGCATTCAGCCTCGAAATGCCGTAACATAAAGAGATTTTACTCTCTATTTTATATGTTTTTGTTCTTTATTGATATAATCAAGTAATGTGTAACTTCTATCCATCATCTCTCCATATATATATATATATATATATATATATATATATATATATATATATATATATATATATATATATATATATATACTAGCAGAAGTACCTGTCGCTGACTGAGTTCAAAAACAGCGTACAGAAAATGGACTGTGATAGTATGATAGGTTATGAAAAGCAGGGAGTTGTAAAGAGATAGGTTTTGATACTCAAAAATTTTACCCTAAGCAAAATATGATGAAAGTAAAGATAATTTTCGCGAAAATATATTTTTTTATATCAACTTTGTTTCCATTCGTAGTCAAGAGCGACCAAGAAAATGATGTTTCCTTACAAAGAGAAAATGTTATATATATAATAATATAAATATACAAGAAATAAATATTACCATAGTCAATAAAAGTTACTTTTATGGTAGAAACGTTCGTTGGTTTGTATTTTTAAGTAGTCTGTTAAAATTTTTTTTTAATTCACAAACCGGTTTAAAAAAAAAATCAAAATGGCAGCCACTTTGAAATGGAGGGCCTCGTTTTCAATTTGAAGGAGCGGAACCTGAGCATTCTGTGTTAACAATTTAAGAGAGTTCCGTCAACGTAAGGAATATTTATAAACATATTTTAATGTTTTCCGTTATTTTGTGCTTGAGGAATATTCGATTATGGCATGTGTAGTTTATATAAAAATTTATTTAAGTAGTTATCGCCTCAAATTTCGTTTTAATTTCGGTTCGCTGAAATTATTTCAAGTAAAGAGCATTAAAAACTATTTCAAAACAAAGAAAAACATTAACTGAACTTTTATTGACTATGGTAACATTTATTTCTTGTATATTTATTTTTCAGGTAGTCGTTTGTTGACTTTTCTGCTAAACAGTCTTACTAAATAATATCGACGAAATATCGAAAAACAAAGAAACAAAAACAGTTTGGAAAAATAATGAAGCTTTACTACTTACTTTAGTAAAATAATCCGAAACAGCAAAATGAGATATTAAAAAAGTAAACACGTAATCACTTTAGTTTTTTAAAGCAAAGAATCGATATAAATATAAATAAGAAGAAAATGGCGTCCTTTTCAAGCAAAACAGCTTTGTTTCAGTTTTACAGTATTGAACGGTGTAGTATTGCGCCGTCAGATTCAGGGTTGTACTATTGTAATGTGAAGAACACGCAGAAAGGGTTGTAATAAACTGAATTCCTTCTAGTACACTGACAAAAAAATTAAACAGATATATAAATATATATAAGGTTATGCAAATGTTTTTAAAAAGATACGTAACCACGTGAGCAGGATTTTTCCTTCTTTTGTCACGATAACAAGTAACGTTCTTATTTTTTATTATTTATCTATTTATCTATTTTCGAAAGAGCGCCAAGTGCAAGTGGAGAAGGGAAAAACAGAGTTATGCAAAATTTGTGTCGAGAATTGTGTAAAGTTCCGACTTGTTTTGGCTTTCACTTTAATAAGAATGTGAATTTATGAGGTGAATTTATTCGACACAGTATGATTCAACTCAAAAAATAAATAAAAAGCCAATGTGAATTAAGATTCAAGTTAAGGTGTTATTGTGGATCCTCACCCCTTTTAAAAAACATTGTTAAACTTTGTGACATATTTACATTCTATGGAGGTACGGCGCGAACGAACACCCAATAATTTTATTATACCATATTTCTTCAAACTGAAACATAATTATCAAAGTATACTTACGCAGATAGATATGAAAAGTCTTTATTAAAGTTTGTGCCTATTTCCATTCTATGGAGACCAGGCGCGAACTCAGACCTCACAATTTTATTATACCATCCTATTTAAGTTGGAACATACTTATCAAAGTATTCTTATGTACATCCATATCAACAACACTTGTAAACGTTTTTTTTTTCATTTTTTATGTCCATACTTTGAGGGCCAGGCGCGAATGCAGACCCCGCAATTTTTATGAACCACCGTTCTGCCAGATCAAACATACCCATTCCTGATCCTCGATACATCTTCTATCATTATATGTAATCAGTTTTTTTTTAAATAGTCAACCATATAGGAGCTTATTCGTTACCACACACACACACTCACACACACAGATGTCCAGCTTTATATTATATATATATTATATATAAAAAAGAATTACAGTTAAGTTTACCAAAATAATCTAAGATAGCAAAACGAAAGAATATTATAAATATTAAAAGTGTATATTTATAAAGTAATCTCAACCAGATGTAAAAGTTCGATAAAACCAAATAGGAAATAGAGTTTATAACAAGAACAAGTAGTTAATAAAACATGTTAAAACACTCATTCCCTTTTCTTTGTACCCATTTGTGAATTATTCCACGGATTTCTGCCTTTTGGACTACTTTGGACCATCTTCCAATTACGCGATCCCCTTGGATTTTACTTGTGGAAATGGAAATTTAACCAACTTTTTTGGATTCTGGATTTTTGCATTTTTACCGTTATTTTATATTTTGCCATTTACCAGACTATCCATTCACGTGCAACTTACTTTTTCTTCACCCTATTCCCTCTGCTTCACTATTTGTTACCAAGTAAGATCTATGATTTACTTGTAGTTTCATCGAATACCCGCATTTTGCTAAATCCTACCCTCTGATGAGAAGGAAAGTATTTCTTCGAAACTATGCGGACTAAGGACTATCCACTTATTTTGTGCTTCCTTTTTAAAATTAAATATGTTTTTAACTCTTTTTCAATGTGTTTCTTATATATATATATATATATTGTTCTTATATATATATATATATATATATATATATATATATATATATATATAGCTGGCTTTCAGAACAATCGATCCTAGAACAAGATAATTCGACACTGTGTTACATAATAGGGGCACTACTTAAATAGTTAGATAACTTAACATCTGAGGGTCACACTGAGTGCATGATGATTATCAAAACCTATTGGACGGAATATTTCACCAGAGATAAGTGACGTACCGAGTAGAAAAGGACACAGGTAAAACGATAGACAAAACAGTCGAACGATAGGGAGTGACGTCCCGTTTTGAGCTGAGAGAAGCAAACGTTTTGCAGATTAATCCTTTTTTGAAGTCGGGTAAATGAGATACCGCCAATACTGTAGAAATAATCTAAGCGGAATATTGCCTCGATATCTTTGCCCGTCTGCGTCATTTAATGCAGTAAGTCAGAATGTAAAGCAAATAAGTAAACAATTAGCTAAGATAACAGTAGCCTCTCTTTCTCTCTCCTAAGTTTATTTCCTCAAGATAAAACAGTGGAGAAAACTCAGCGAACGTTTCCTTTTGCGCTCTTTCTTTATGAAAACAAGCTAATTTCTATAGCATCAACTAGACAAAACGGCGACTATGAAATAGGATAAAGAGATATCGTATAAACAAGCCGTACGTATGTATAATTATCGTTTTTTGTTATTGGAAATAAAAAATGCTAACATTTAGAACATTCAATAATGAAACATCGTTAGTCGTTCTGGACCTACGAAAAAGTTAAAAAACAGATCATTTAAATTATGTCTACTGTAGAAGCAAATAGATGAATGTTTGCCAGGAAAATAAGACATGGAGCACTTTTAATGTAAAAATCATTGCAACTCCAAGAAAACTCATCGTAAGTTTTAGTGTTATTTTTTTCAAAAGCAGCAAGAATGGGAAAGGCTCAGTATGTAGTTAGTCGTTCGTCTTAGAACACGGACGCAATTTAATTGGATAAAAGATTGATTGATGTCATCGATTTTACTGAAAGGTTAATACATCGATTTCATGTTTCGCGTTAATCGATCAAAAGGTTTCATTTATGTATCCTTGGATTCAAAATTCGCCTACTGACCTTTTTTTTCTCTTAGAACACGTATATACTTTTCAAATAGAAGGAAAACTATACCCACACACACGCATATATATATATATATAGAGAGAGAGAGAGAGAGAGAGAGAGAGGGAGAAGGAGAGAGAGAGGGAGAAAAAGAAAGAGAGAGAGAAAGAGAGAGACAGAAAGAGAAAGAAAGAGTTAAATACATAGATAGTATAATAGTTATATATAAAGAGCAGACAATAGAGGAGGGTAGAATATATATATATATATATATATATATATATATATATATATATATATATATATATATATATTTATTCAATTTTCACCCCAAACAAGGCACAGTGCCACTTTGAAGCAGGGGGCTACTATCAGGGACTTAATTTGTAGGGGTATTATGAAGGGAGATGAGTAGAAAGATGTTTGTTCACATTACACTTGAATTTCGGCATATCAGTACAGTTGGGAAAGCAGAATCCCGGAAGGGAGTTCCAAAGACCTGCCGTTCTGGGGAAGAAACTATTGGAGTAAAAGGCTTTCTTACACCTAGGGATCTCTACTGTAAAGGGATGAGACTTACTAGCTTATCGGGTTTGTCGGGGGTAGTTACGTCGAGGAGGTACAAGTGTTTGCAGTTCGTCAGAGCATTCCCCATTAAAGTATTTGTAGAACAGGCAGAGGGATGCAACATCTCGTCGATGGGACAGAGGCTGAAACCTAGATGACAGTTCAGGACCTATCAGGTTGGCGACTCTCTTTTGAACCCTGTCCAGGAGCGAGAGACAAACAGCAGATGCACGAGCCCAGATGTGACAACAGTACTCTATACATGGGCGTAAGTAGTTTTCTAGCACGGTAAAGGGAGCCAACCTTCCTTGCAGCAGCCTTGGCAATGCTCTCAATGTATCTATTCCAGTTCATATTCTCTGTAAACGTTAGGCCGAGGTGTTTAAGCGAAGCACTTTCAGGCAATGTGTAGTTGGCCATTGCTATTGGTGGTAGAGAAGTTTTCTTGTAGTTATTGAAGGAAACAAGCTTAGTCTTAGCAGCATTGAATGTGAACATCCATTTTTGTCCCCATTCCACTACAGATTGGAGGTCATCCTCTAGTGTTTCTAATCCTTTCGGTGCAATGGCTGCAACAAACAGCGCAGACAGCAGATCGAAATGGGTGGTTGGTTCTACACGAAGCCTTCACCACTATAAACAAATCATCTGTGTGCATTTCCGAACAACTTAGTTGTTGTGGCCGAACCTCATACGTCGAAATCGACGGGTGAGTTCATTATATATATATTTTTTTTCATCGCCTCCTGACACGCTATATATATATATATATATATATATATATATATATATATATATATATATATATATATTTATATATATGACTAAACTTGAAGCATTTACTCCAACAGTGCTCAATGCGTAGGTAGTGCTAGGTATATATATATATATATATTAATAGAAATCACTCAAGACAAGGCATTAAACCATTGTATGAAAGAACCTAACAAGAACGAAAGAAGGTTATTGAAAAGACAGGAGATGCCTAAGTCGTAAAAAGACCAGGCGTGTAAGTAGAAGGAAGACAATGACCAGGAAGAGAGTTCCACAATATTCCAGCCCTTGGAAAAAATGCTGGAATAAGAAACTGTCATATAATGAGGTATTAAAACAGCAAATTGGAGATCTCCCGACAAACGACCTGGAACAAATGAAGCAGGGAATAGATCAGCCAATCCTGATGAATACATATCATTATATTATTTGTAGACTGAAACTAGCAACATTACGCCAGTAAAAGAGGGTTTACAACGAAGAAGAAAGAGTAGAGCCAATCAAATTATACGTTTTTGCATCAAGAACTTTCAGCTGGGACACATACTCACCAAATATGCCGACAGTACTCTATACATAGTACGAATAATCAATCATGGTCTGATAGGGAATTTGTGGAAATAGGGAATAGTCTCTGGTGTAAGAAAGTGTTTAGAAGGATAATGAGAGCTGATTTTACGAATAAGGGAAACAGTAATTTTTTTTTAATATATGAATAAGGAATATTTGATTAGAAAGACCAAGAAGTTTAAAGGGTCGACTACTCTCCCCCTCCTGGAATATCACATATGAAGTTGCGAAGTTTATCCCAATGAGATCTGTAGTTAAACTTCTTGCTATGGGAGGGAGACCAATTGAAGACTTAACATAAAAATCAATCTTAACATCAATGACATGATCAGAAGAACCCAATGGAGGAGAAGAGGAAACGGAAAATAATTCAGGAGCAAAAGTGAGAACAAAATCAAGTAAAGATGGTTGACGAAGGTCATTATCAGAAAAACATGTAGGGAAGGTGCCAAGGGAAAGAAAAAGTTAAGACAGATTTCACCAGCAAGATGAGTGTGCTTAGAGTGAGAGAACCAGTCAGAATGGTAAGCATTAAAGTTATCGAAGACAACGATAGCACTTGGTGGATGAAGTGCAATGCAGCAAAGACAACCTCAAACAGATAAAAGAACACACATAAGGTTCAAAACTAAGGATACGTACAATGGGGAGATCCTTGCAAAATAAAATAGCAAGACCATGCAAATGCATGGAAGACTCTAAATGGACAGATTACAATCTAAGATAAAATAGATTTTTGTAAAATTAATATGTTTCTAAATTCGTTTTGGGTGCGATATGTGCTACAAATGTTGGTAGATAGAGATGTTCGGGGGAAGACAGGTGACATGTTCGTCGACGAGATATACTAGTTCTTGTCATTCCGATGTACGCGTTGTTTTAAAACAAGCCAGTTCTTTATAAGCAATAACTCTACACCCGGCGCCATTTTACTCAAAACTAGAAATGCCGTGTACGTTTTTAAATGTCCTATAGGAAAATGTGTCTCCAAATCAAATATATGTATACACGTGTATATATCTCTTCTCTACAATTATATAAATTCATCTTTGTCGGTGTGTGAATTGGTTCCTTATAGACTCCGAAACGACTGAACAGATTTTCTTTAAAATTTACAGGACTTTTGTGTGTAAGTCTGAAAGTGATCTTAGTTAAGTTTTGTTTCAGAATACCCCGATAATTACCGATAGTTAATAATCGAAACCATTATTTTTATTTATCTATCATCGGTAAAGCCCTTTTTCCATGTCGTCGCTTAGCAACAATGATAGAACAACGGGACGTGAAAATTCTACTGTGAGTAAGTTGATAGCGCGTTTTTTTCTTGCATGCATGACGTGGTCTATAGGTTCAAACTCCGCACGTAAATTTCTGAATGTTTTTTGTCATTAACTGCAAAGAATTTTATAAGACTTGAAAATTTACGTGTTATTTTATTTGTTTTTTACATAACGTGGTCTGTAGGTTCAAACCCCGCACCTAAATTTCTTTATGTTTTCTTTTGTAAACTGTTAAGAAGTTTATATAAAATACTTTTATAAAAAAACAGTAGGTCCTCTAGAGTGCAATGTAGAATAACATATATTTTGGACTAAGTTACTGCATGGAGGCATGTGAAGCTTCCTCCCGGGCGATTTCACGGATTTCGATGACAATAAAAATATAGGAGTGTGAAATATTCGTTGATCATCCTTCAATCCCGGGCAACGTCAAGTCTCCCTGCTAGTATACATATATGTGTGTATGTATAATCAGTAAATAGAAAATGATAAGCGCATATCGGTGCCTCCGTTCAGTCTCCAGACATAATGTATACGCCCAAAGGATAGCTGCCCGTGTAATTGTGAGGCCATTGTTGCGTATCATCAACCACGCATATTCTGGATCAGCCCCGCTTTTGTCCAGTGACAAGGAGAAATGCTAGACGGCTGAAAACAATGCGGATATAATCGGATAGCATATGCGAAATCTGGAATTCCCAAATGGTCACCCATTTTTGTACTGACCAGACTCAACGTTGCTGCTAAGCGCGTAAGTGATTGAAAAATAAATAAAAATTGAAAAAACAAAACCGACATCGAAATTTAGTGGGCAATGTCCACTTCTCCTTACTATTTCTCACAGAAAAAAAAGATGTTGTTAGTTTTTCTCTAATTTATCTTTATTTTCATGGCACTTGCTCGGGTGAGCTTCAATCCATGTCCGCTGCATGCAAAAAGATTCACAGCAAAACTTGCTTACATGCGGGTACTGTCAATACTTTTCCCATTCTACCTGCTCTGCGCCTAAAACTAAACGAGGTTTCCAGGAGCAAAGTTTCTTTTCTAGAACTACCCATCAATGGAACGCAATTCCGCGAGGTTGCTTACTAGCTAACTACAACATTGTCGTTTGCAGGTCAAATCTAAACAAATTCTTGTTCAGTCGTCTTTTAAAAAATCAAATTTTGCAAAACTTCCGCAATCTTTTTACCAATCACAGTGGGGTCTTACCATCCGCATGGCACTTACAGGCCCTTATCTTCGAATGGCTTTTGAACTTAGCTAAGTGAAGCTCTTTAGTAAAACATATCCTTAAAAATATAGGAGAGAGCCGTCACTAAATGATTGCATACAAATATATGGAAGAGTGTACATATCTGAGTATATAATATTTGAATCCTTCTGACTCCTTATCCCATCTTAACCACGTTTTGGCCGATATACTAGTAATCTCCAGCCTTCATAAGGTGTATCTTGTCGAACTCAGAAATCTTAGTGTCAAACGGAATTTTTAACGGAACCCTTTATTTAATACGCGGGGGTAGCATGCTCTCATTCCGTCAACCATATCTGGGTAAAAGTCCTAAGTGTTTTGCAATTGTATTTTGAGTAGCGCTTTCTATTAGGGATTAGCAAAATGTAACTTACAACTGAATTTTACATAGTACTTTATCCATTATGCGACGGGTCCCTGCAAAACTTATCTCGGCCAAAACTTTGTGCAAATTACACTCAAGATGAGAACAGTAGTCTGAAGCATCCAATTAATGCAATTAACCAATCCTCATCTAAAAAAATTTCAGAAACATATGCGATTATGCTTTGTAAATAGATAATATCGTTCTTTAATAAATAAATAAAAAATGTTAAAATATCTGATTCATCTTAAAGAAAGGTTAATTGGACATTGTAATGTTTCTTTATTAATTACAGTTTCTGCCAACTCTTTAATTATTGCAATTACTTACTTTCATATATTCCGATTTTAAAATATTTCATACACGGTTATGAACAAACGTATGTGCCAATCAAAGAAACAGATATTTCGCAATAATTCTGTATATATAAAACAACGAGAGGGGCGGCTTTGCTCATAAATATGATATTTTAATTTGTCCAGATTTCGTATATATTATTATAGAGTCTTGATTTCAAAAGTAAAAAATATATATTTGGGTGCCATCAGCTAGAATCGAAACCGAAAACACAAATCTGGCTTTTATAACTGGCGACGCTACACACTGTACCAAGGTGACATACATTATGAACCGCTCAAAATGAACTAAGATAAATGTAGAAAATGTATAACGATTTTTTAAATGTTTACCCATTTTTTACCTCTTAAAAACTATTGTAACATACTAAAGACCCATAAAAGAACAGCCTATGAAAAAAAAAAAAAACTATCGGCAGAAAGATTCCCGAGCTCGACAATATATATCTGAAGATGGTCAGAGGTTACATTGATCGAAGTGCTCTGCGAATAACACTCAAATTAAGAACAGTAATCGACCAATTCAAATAATCCAAAGTCGATTACTTGTTTTCTGAATATTTAAAGAATTAGAAATATACTCGCCACAGAAAAAGTAGTATGTAAATCTCTATCCGTATCTGAACTTTGTATGTGTGTGTCTGCGTATGTGTAAGTTCGTTCCCTATAGACTCGAAAACGGCTGGACCGATTTTTATTAAATTTCACACTAATGCACTTTATGTGCCTGGTAGTGTTCTTAGATAGGGTTTGCATTCAAATGCTTTCGATAAGAATCGAAATAATCCGATGAAATAAAAAACATACAATTTTGATCAAAGTTAACACCTTATACAGCCTAACATTACATGTGCACTTGAGAAGTTTTATTACTACACAAGATAATGACTGTGGCTTTTTGTAATAAAAAACTACTTGTTTAATCAACAAAGTTTTATTTACATTACAGTGGTAATATGAAAAGCGAGAGACTTCGGGTCAGTATGGAGTGGTGTATGGCAGCGATGACTGAAGTGTGGCGGCTGGTTTATCTTTCTTCTGTCAGACTCACTGCCTTTGTGTTGCCTTGACTTATATTTACATCACCCCACATTCCTTGATCGGAATCTAATTGTTCGCTTATTTTTACCTCAGATTTGAAATACAATTTCAGTCCAGTTTAAATATTTTCTTTCATTGTTTCATGATTTCAAGCTTTCGATCGGAATGTTAGGTGGACGTCATCGCCAGATATCTGATTTACATCTAGTTTTGCTCACTCCTATATTTTTATATAGTTGCTGATCACTGCTGGACGGCTAAACATGAAATCCTCAGCGATATTCTTTAATCGATGTCAAAGCAGACATGTCGTCCAGTGAGCAGAGCGTACAAAACCTTCTAGATGTGATGAAGTATAGAGCGGGGTGGCGGGAGAAAATCAGTAAGATGAGGATGAATATGATACGGCATGAGAAACATAATTATAATAATAATAATAATAATAATAATAATAATAATAATAATAATAATAATAATAATAATTATTATTATTATTATTTATTATTATTATTATTTATTATTATTTTTATTTTTATTATTATTATTATTATTATTATTATTATTATTTTATTACTATTATTTTATTATTATTATATTTTTATTATTATTATTATTTTTATTATTATTATTTTATTATTAGTAGTAGTATTTTATTATTATTATTTTTTTATTATTATTATTATTTTTATTATTTTTATTTTTATTATTATTATTTTTATTATTATTATTATTTTATTATTATTATTAGTATTTTATTATTATTATTTTTATTATTATTAACATTATTATTATTGTTATTATTATTATTTTTATTATTATTATTATTATTATTTTATTATTATTATTATTGTTAATAGTATTAATATTGTTATTATTATTATTTTTATTGTTATTATAATTATTATTATTAACATTATTATTGTTATCATTGTTATTATTATTGTTGTTATTATTATCATTATTATTGTTATTATTGCGATTATTGTTGTTGTTGTTATTATTATTATTATTATTATTATTATTATTATTATTATTATTATTATTATTATTTTTAAATCGCTCCAAATAAAGCCACTGGATTTAAGGAGCTAAACAATACTACTTTAAGGTAAAAAACTAGTTCTTGTTAACTTCGCCTCCCCAGGTGGGAAGAGTTAGACAACAACGTCGTTTTATAATGTGGAGAAAGAAAAAAAAATTGTCTCAGTCGTGAAGGATTTCTCCTCCGCTAACTGAGAATAAAAAATTAAAGTGAAGCATCAGAACAGATACTAGATTTTTGTCCTTGCCCGAAGGCTAAACGATAAGTGTTAAATAAATAGATTCAAACCAAGATAACACCAATACTCCGTTTTGTAAGAAACATCGCTCATGGAATGTGAGAAGAAAAAGACAAATTAAGGGGAGCGGGAATTACGAGGCTGCCGAAAGTAAACTCAAGATCGAATTTCTATTATCCCTTCATAATATTTAAATAATATTTAATTAATTTGTGGATTAATCCATATTAATCAATCTGTTATGAATTTATCCGAGCCATTTATATGCTGCGGTAGCATATTAAATTCGGCTCAAGTGAATTGCATAAAATATATTAACGAATGCTCAGATTTATTAATGACAAATTTAAATTTGTTTTAAATAAAATAAACTATAACTTACATTTTATGAATGACTTCTTAATTACCGCGTAATAAAAAAAAATTACAAGACAAATATGTGCTGCGAAAGACCTGTTCATGATTACCAGTGTCAGCTTAAAGTTAAACATAAGAAAACAATATTATTATCACAGAACGCTCATTCTTTGTTATGCCATGAGGTTTGATTTCAGTACTAGAAATAAATTGGGATTTTGGTGTGAAAATTATGTATTAACTCACGGAACTTCAGTTTGTATTCCATTTACATACGCATGATCACCTTTCAGCTTCCCACACAGATAAGCCCCTATAGTTGGCGGGAATAGTTTACTAGCCCAAAGATAGATAAAAATGCATTGATTCAGTAAGATAGGGCGAATATCGGTTTCTGTGAAAAAAAATTATGCACTGTAATTGTTTTTTTTTTAATTTAATCTAATGAACAGTTTTTTCTTTTTTATTATTAAAATCAAAGTATTAGCAAATGAAAATAAAGAGGAGAAACAAAAATGGGGAATGAATGATAATCAGAATATATGTAATAAAAATGAAGACAATGGCGGGAAGTCATTCATTAATTACACAAATGCCGTTTGAAATAGGATTGTTAGTTAAGACGCATCAGTAAATGGTACAAAAGGCCGGATAAAGAGGACAGTATGTTCAGTTTATGGAGTGAATTTTGCTATAGTTGACGGCAGATTGTAACACGGACCTGCGACATTGAAAATATTCGCTAAGATGTATTATCTTTCCAGTTTTGTGTGTTAATTTTAATCGCCTTAAGGATTGATTTGAGCTGATTTTAACGCGGCGTTTTGGTACGCCGCGGGGTCTGTTACCAAAAGCAAGTAAATAGCTTGCTTGGTTAGACGGTTGTCAGGTATTCGGAAAAAGATGTCCGGTCCAGCATAGACGGTGTTTTGTTATTGTGGCTTTTATTCCTGCCTGAAGGAATCGTCAGTATTCGTGAGTAAATATTTCCAATTTATACTTAAGATATCGCGCAGTTTTGCTTAGTAAAAATACTTGAACTTTTTCAGGTCTCTTCTATAAAGTGCCCTATAGAGTACGCAAGCTTACAGCAGGGTTAAGAGGACAAACGTTTTGTAGGTCATGAGCTTGATAGATTGCGTCAACCCTTGATTGCTTAACACACTGTTATGAAGTTTTCCATATGAATGATGTATTTGCAACTCTGATTCTGCTATCAATGTCTTCCTCAGCTGTTACAGTTTTTGATGAAATGCTGCTGAGATAAATAAACTCCTCCATACTTTCTTGTTCTAGTCCCCTTATTGTTTTTGAATTCTCAGTAAGAGTTTGTTGTTCATGACGAGACTGGTCTTTGTTATTTTGATTTAAACCCATATTGCATATTCTTGAGAAGTTGTCTGCCGATATTAGTAGATGTTCAATATTATGGGTATGGTACAGTTGTCATCATCGTATTGCAGTCCAGTAATTCTCGCATATATATATATTAGACATTAAGAGGAGATTATAGATAGATATACATAAATACCCGTTCACATACACTTTTTCATGATAAAGATAGAACCCAAAATTAGATGGAATCGAGCAATTGCATTGACAACGGACAACGCCAGACCCAAAATGGGTTTGATATACTGCATTTCATCAGTGACGTGCTCCGACATAGGAACCCGGGTTCGCGCCTATGTCGGAGCACGTCACTGATGAGATGCAGTACATCGAAACCCACTTTGGGTCTGGCATTGTCATTTGTGGATGCAATTGTTCGATTCCATCTAATTCTGGGTTCTAGCTTTATCATGAAAAAGTGTATGTGAACGGGCATTTATGTATATATATATATATATATATATATATATATATATATATATATATATATATATATATATATATATACATCTCCAACACATTTGAAAATAATTTCTGACGAGGAAGCATCACAGAACGTCTGAAACGCGCGTAAAAACGATTTCAATGACTTAAAAACATTATTACAATGATCCGAACATAATTCTCAATGAAAAACCAAGACACGGAATAATAAAATAATGTTAAAAAATACACATTGTTGGTGACTACTCCCTTATTTAAATATATATATATACATATATATACACATATATATATATATATATATATATATATATACATAAATGCATATACATAAGTGAATGTGAACGGGCAGTTATGTATATATATATATATATATATATATATATATAAATGCCCGTTCACATACACTTTTTCATGTGTGTGTGTGTGTGTGTGTGTGTGTGTGTGTGTGTGTGCGTGTGTGTGAGTACGGCACAATCACGTTGACACACCGATTCTGGCCTGATCAACAAAGTTAAGCAAGGTTAAGCCTGGCCAGTACCAGATAGGTGACCATTTGGGAAGCCTAGGCGCTGTATGTACCTTTTGGGAAGGTTGGGCGTGGGGCCAGCACCCTCACCCCGAAAAAAGAACTCGTTACAAAAACATCTACAAAAGTTGTGGATGGCCTATGCCCCTCCAGGGAAGAAGGTTATGGATGGATATAAACGTGAAGATCTTTAGGGAATAGTTTAACGAACCATTTCTAATTGCAGATCCACCTGAATGTTTTTTTATCTTGATTTCACAATGATCTATGTAATTCATGAAATTCATAACCCGGACGACGGTGAGAGCCCTTGCTGATATAATATAAAGTCGAGTATATTATGTATTATTGTTAATATATCAATATTTGGTCACATGATTTTCAAGGTGGTCTCAAGTCCTTTTCGGATGATAAACGAACAAGTAATTTACATTTTAAGCATTTGGCATTCGGCCATCGTGAACATCATATTGGTGCAAGATAGCATTTTTTAGTTTCTATTTTTCTTTTATTTCGCTAGAATCAAAATATACATAAATAAATAAATAAATAACAAGAACAGATTACTTTTTAAGATACGGTCATTAAATTTACGCGTTAATCCATGTGCCAGCATCGTATATCTCTATGACGTTTATTTTACATGTTGCCATTACTTATCAAGGCCTGAAGGCAACTCAAGGAATAATGCATATATGTGGATCAGTTAAAAAGCAGCATATTATCGATAGTGGTTTAAATTGACTAGTATGGGATGGTTTCAGAGCACGGCTCAACAAGCATTTGTTTACATTGGACTTGAAAGCGATCATGTTTTAATCAGTCGAAAAACAGACTCCCCCCCCCCGATATAAATTCTCACATGATGAAAGTTCTAGGAAAGAAATTTTGTTCATGGAATTTGCATTTAAATTTAGTAAATAGTACAGAACGTATCATATTCTCGGGGCAATACTCTACTTGTATAAGAGCCGAATAGTCTTAAAATGGAGTATCGTGTCCACATCTTAAGACGAGCTGCTCAGAGCATCCTTTGCTGCCATGAAAGCGTGATGCTCTTTTTTCTTCCTATAAATTCTTTCGCATATAAGAGCCTTTGCGAGTCTATCTCTGCTCTAATGTTTCAATCTCTAGTCCCCACCCTGCAAAACATTCACAACGAACACTCGACCAGCTAAAACAACTGCCAACACTCCCCCCACTCTCTATCTCTTAGAGAGTGGGGGGAGTGTTGACAGTTGTTTGAGAGCAGAGATAGACTCGCAAAGGCTCTTATATGCGAAAGAATTTGCAGGAAGAAAAAAGAGCATCACGATTTCACGGCAACAAAGGATGCTCTGAGCGGCTCGTCTTAAGATGTGGACACGATACTCCATTTTAAGACTATTCGTGGTTCACGAATTCTACTTGGGGGTCACCTCTCGCTCAAAATATCATACAAACATTTCCGTTCAATCACGTTAATATAGCTGCAAGTTCTTATGCTTCAGTAGCAACAGGCCTTGTTTGCCATGAATAAAAGTAAAAGAAAAGACGTGATCAAACGGACATAGTCGCTTATAAGTTACACGTAGACTTAGATTAAGAACAGCCGGGGTTTGCAATACATTTCGATAAAATCTCTTCCGATTGTCAGCTTCATTTTTGGTCGTCGTCTTCTTTTTCCATCACATGGCCATTTGAACGTTTGGCTGGCAATTCTCTCTGGAAACCAATCTTACGGTATGTCCGAGCTAGCATAAACGTCGTTTGCAGATTATTGACGATACTATACAGTGTTGAGTGCGATCTCTGTTTTCTTGGTTGGTAATTCGATCACGCCATTTGACCTCTAGAACCTTTCTAAGGTACTTGGAATCAAACGCATCTAATTTCATCTCTTGGCTGATTTTTAGATGTCAAGTTTTACTGCCAGTTAAAATGTGGACAAGATGTTGTTGTGATACAATCTTTATTTAGAATTGAAGGTTAAAACACGCACTAACCACAAATAAGATGCACACCTTTAATAAGCGCTTTTAGCGTGACAAGCCGGCTAGCAGACGTATAGAATCTCTTATCCAGACGCAAAGACGCACCTAAAATGCTGAATTGCATATATACCCGCCTTTCTTGGTAGTTCAACATATTAGATTCCAGGTGACGGTTGCAATAGTTTTTATATTGGTGAAACCTAAAAATTATGTTAAGTCCATAATTTATGAACATAATCGTGAAAGTAGAACTGTACAAGCGATCTCGGTAACAATTAGATCATATACACTTTCATCATCTTATGCCGGGGCACTTATATTAAAACCCAATTTAGATAAAGTATTTTAGTCATTTGGGTATTATGCGATTTTAATTATCGAGTAGTAAGCCAACGTCTAGACAAGAACGCCGTCAACAAATTAATTTTCAATGTCGTTTTTGCTTACCGATCATTCACGTAATTGCTATGACTTACGCAGAGATGTAGCCTCGTACTTAATTAACTTTTGTGAATCTTTAACTCTGACGTTAAATCAATGTACTATGCGGTTATAGAATATGGAGAACCAACAAAGTTTGTTGAAGCAAAAGCTTCCTCTTCATCCAACTGATGGTTAAACCAGCAGGTGAACATCTACAGAATGCCAACATCAATATATTACATATGAATCAGTTCCCTGTGGAAGGTCCCGATAGTTACTACTACTACTACTACTACTACTACTACTACTACTACTACTACTACTACTACTAGTCTAATTATTAACAAATGTTTTGGTTATTTTTCAGATTCATGTGATGTCTCAAGAACACAGCCATGATCCTAAGTTCAGTGTAGAAGCCAATGGTATCTTTGACATTACAGAACATACTGGGATCATGTACGTGAAAGATGACCATGCTTTGCGTACGTACAAAATGGATCATATCACATTACAAGTAAACGTGTCCGAGAGAAGCAGTAACACGCTTAAATTCATTCAACAAGTCGTTATTACTCTTAACGATGGACCAACTTTAGCAGGAACGTGTGGTAAGTCATTAAGTTTTGCTTCCAGCTAGCGATTTTTATCCTCACCCTCCCTCAAAGCAACAGAGGTTATACCATTCTTGTAACGATCTGATCCCTGTTTATTGCTGTGTAATGCTGTTACTGTGCAGTTTTAGGAGATCAACCCTCCCAGGCTTTGCATTCTCTCTTTGAGAATGGAGATTAATTTATTGCTAATCACCTGACGCCCTTAACGGGGAATGTTGACAGAGCTGCTCAGGCACTTTTTGAAGGTCAGAGTACTCCTCGCCGAGGGTGCAGACTTCCTCTTTCTATGTGTCAGAGTTTTTGCAGTGAGATAGAACTAAACACCTTCCTTTATTTCATTAATTACACAATTAGGTCGGTATTATATTGTTTTGGACAAGGATAACTCTCATTGTAGTTATTAACATTGAGTTACTTGTCCTTGGATTAAATCTATGAAAATTCCGTGCCGGTGCATTATAATTGGATATATATATAAATGTATTTTAAGTAAACCAATGTTATGTTCTGACATTAGTGAAAAAAATTAGTAATTAATTAGAAAAAAAAATCCAACATTACGACAAATGATCGAATAAAAAGTATAGAACTATTTTTTTATTTTACAAAATTACAATTATCCTATATTTTCAATCAGCTATTTTTCTAATTTGAAATAACAGATGTTAGCTAAAAACAGGGGAGATAAGTCAGTTTGTGATATTGGCCGCCATTGAAGAAACTGTTAAAACTGCGTTATTCGACTTTTTAAAAAAATTTTTGTAATTATTTTTCTATTAATTCCGACATGATACGCAAATAAGTTTTGACTTAGAATGTGTTATATCCGATTATAATGCACAAGCACCGGAAATTATTATTGTGCACATGTACAAAGTTTATGTAAATCTTATGAAGTGTTTTTTTTAATAAATTTTCTCATTGGATAAATAAATTTTTAAGAATGACGTACAAAATCACTATTCGTCCACGCATGGAGCATTGTTGCCACATCTGGACTGGTCCATCTACCACTACTATCTCACATCTAGAAATGGTCAAAAAAAGGTTTAGCCTTAGAGTCGCAATTATAGTTGATGTTGATGGTGTGGGAGATAAAACTCATCTTGATTGTATTTCGTAACAAAACCTGATAAAATGAAGGTTTGTGATCATAAACAAAAGTAAAAAGAAAAATTGGTTTGAATCAAAGAGGATATTCCATTTCCATTTGATGGGGTTCCGATGACGAGAAAGAAGAAAAATGGCCAAGTATTTCCACCTGTCGTTTTCATTAATTTAATTTAATCATTTTTTTCTAGCTGGGGATGGAGCATTTTACCGGATGACAAAAATTCATCGCAAACCTCATACATTCTAACTGAGAGATTTTTTAAAAAGATTCTAAATGCCCCTTGAAGTGCAATTGTTTTTTGCTTTTTTATATCTCTCTCGCACTTGGTTCGCCGGGTTTATTTGTCAGGTTGTTTAGAATCAGAGGTTATCTACTCCCATAATCACTGGAAAAAACATGTTAGTAAAATTCTTCAACCTTTTTAAAACTTTTTTTCCTTCTCAGGTTTTTGTTCGTAAATTAATATCTTTTCTAAAAAATATCTTTGTTTTTGTATGTAAAAATTGTAAAATTATTTAACCCCCCCCCGAAAAGTTCGCTGTTTTTTTTAAAATAAAATTATTTTTTTTAAATAAAATTATTTTTTTTAAATAAAATTATCTTTTTTTAAATAACATTATTTTTTAAAAATAAAATTATTTTTTTAAAATAAAATTATTTTTCTTAAATAAAATTATTATTTTTTAAATAAAATGAATTAAAAATCTTTTTTGAATGTAATTCAGCTTTTTTTTTTAAATAAAAAGTTTAATGTTGTTAAAATCTAAAAAAGAGTCTATTTTTATTATTTGGACCCTTTAAACTACTTTTCTCTTCTTGAGTGCCATTTTCACAACGTTTCGGTCGATGTAACCTCCAACTTTCTTCAGATGTATCTTGTTGAACTCAGGAATCTACACAGAATTTCAGACGGGAACCTTTATTTCACCCATAGGTGTAGCATGCCTTCGTTCCCTCAGCCATAATTGGGTAGTAGTTCTAAGCAAATAGCAATTGTATTTTGAAAGTCGCCTGCACTGAGGTTTGAAACCGCGACCCTTTGACAAATGTAACTTTAGAACTTAATTTTTTTCAAAGTGTCTTATCAACTACGCAACGGATCGTTGTGAACATAACACTGAAGATGAGAATCTAAATAATACGAATAATTAATCTTCCTCTCAAAAATTCAAAAATGTTCCTTATTTAAATTGAACAGAAGAATATTAACCGAGGTTAGCTGTCTCTCTTGCAACAATCAATATCAACTAAAATTGCACCGGTTGGTAGATAAGGTGTTAGAATAAGATAATACCGGATCTTGTCGATTGGAGGAGGCCGAAAAATACGTCCTCAAATATGTACCAAAACTTGATAGTGGCGTAAAAACACATACATAAGGACAATGGGAAGTTTGATTTATGGAATAACAATATAACGGATGTTTTAGGTCAACAGGCCAGAGAGAGAGAGAGAGAGAGAGAGAGAGAGAGAGAGAGAGAGAGAGAGAGAAAGTAACGAGTAACTAGAGAGAGAGTGAGAGAGAGAGAGAGAGAGAGAAACGAGAGACGAGAAACATCGACGCGTACGCATTCCTTTGTGACCGCCAACGGTCAACCCCACCCTCTTTCTGTGTCACTTGCCACAAGCTACGAGTTGAAATTTTAAAATAGTAACAATGTTTTTATATTAGCCAAATGATTCGCTGTGTTATTAAAAGTATACATTGAAATTGATAATCTGCATTCTCTAAAACAGCTCATACTATGACATAATATGAGGATAAAAAAAAATAAGGACAAAAGTTGCAAAGATCTCACGAATCTGGATTTCAGACAGATGTGTTTGTGTTGACGCGAAAACATTCCTCAAGTGTGTCGGCGCAGCTTAGTGCCCGGAACTAAAATCAAACACGGACAAGCACTAAGCAACCATGAGATTAAACGCAATATTTACTTATTAAAAAAGAAAAAGAAAACGTTGGTATAAAGAACTAACAGAGAAACATTTAAGAGATCAGCAAATGAGTAACACTTCTAATACTTTGATTGTCAGCGAAATGGACGAAATCGATGATTAATAAACCAAATCGATTGATTACCTGTTCCAGTCAGAAATCTACCGCGGTGCACTGGAAAGAAGCTTACGGGCCTCCGCCACTGATTTACTTAAAATACATTCTGGTTTACGTTGCACAGTAGAGAACCTACTATCAATTTTATAAAATTATTTTAAAGTTTAATTTAATTAAAGTTTAAAATGCAAAAAATTAATTAATTAAGTTGAAATTTAAGTTTAAAATGCAAATATCAAGCTACCTGGTTAGATTAGTCCCCAACCAGAAACATTAATTTCGAACACGCCTCTGCCTTATCAAAGAACCTAATTTTGATTTTATACATCGGACCTGTCTGCTTGGTTGGTGATAAAACTTCGCCAATGCATTTTTGATGTAAGTCTGTATAAAAGCTTTAAATGTCAAAATCAGACTGTTCCTTTTTTAATAAGATTTTTTCGATTATCGATTTGTAATACTTATCTGGGGTATTACGATACACAACCTATATAAGAACACTACCACACACACATGAAGTATATTTGTGTAGAATTAAAAAAAAATCGGACTAGCCTTTTCGGAATCCATAGAGAACTCTCTCTCTCTCTCACATACACACACACACGCACACACACATAAAGTACTTTTTATACATAAATCGATAGATAATCGAGGTTACATCGAAGTGTTTACATGCTATTAAAATTAAGTGAACGATATCCACCGAATAATTGGACAGTTGGAAAGCTTTCATGACGCAGTCGACATTTTGCTGCCAATTCTGCTGCGACAGGAAAATAAGTTAACTGGCTTTAGTACAAAAGTAAAGATTTACATCAAGCAGAAAGACGATAGAATGAATTCTATATAAGACGTTAAAATATCTAGTGTTATCTTGAATTAGGGATCATGCGTCCTGTGTTATAATCGTGACAACTGCATGTTCGTTGTATTGTTTTCACTCTTGATTATATATCCAACACAGTAAGACACAGTCAATCAACCGAGAACCACACCACCTTATATAAAAGCATATAAGATATCAACGGATATATACTTGAGAGTCAAAACAATAAAAAGAATATGCTGTTGTCACAACCCTAGTTATAACTGTCATGACAATCTATATAAATAAAATAGTAAATGTATGTATGTTTGTCTGTCTGTGTGAAAATATTTAACCGATAAACTTTTAAACTACTAGTCACATAACACTAAAATTAACAGAAAATAATAATAATACACCAATGATGGTTTATAACGAGTAAAATCTTTGTTTGGATGGATGACTAATGCGCACAGAAATATTTCGGCAATTAGAAATGCAAAATGTTCATTTTAACTTGCCGACATGTTTCTATTACTTTTGCACATGCGCAAATTCATTCATAGCTTGAAGTGGTTTGATTTTAAATCTTTCTTATCAATTTGTCGATAGTTCTCACGGTAGGGAATGCGGATGGAGCGCCAAATGATTTGGTTTCGATTAAACTGATGACACATCAGTACTAATATATCAGGTACAATATCATATTCAATAGAAAATTAGCTCTGTAATAATAAATACGAAATCTGCATGAATTAAAATATATTTAAGCGTATTCTACGTCTAATGTTAAAAAACTCTCTCCTGAGTATGTCATAAAATACATTAAGTCGGTTTGCCTCCAACTCCACACTGGACCCTTCCAACCACTCACTACCTGACTTTCCTATTCGGACAGACGCCACGCTAGACGATCTGAAAACCACCCATGCTCAAGTGCATGCTATCATAAAAAACCTTGACACTTCAAAAGCATGTGGACCCGATCTTATTCCGGCTGTGCTATTAAAAAAGTGCTCAGCCGAAGTAGCTCCAGTTCTCTCCAAACTCTACAACAAATGCCTTAATGAAGCTTGCTTTCCGGGCTGTTGGAAAACTGCTTCTGTTGTACCAGTATTCAAGAATTCTGGCGAAAGGACAGACCCATCAAATTATCGCCCCATTAGCCTCCTCACACTTTTTGCCCAAATATTTGAGACCATAATTAACCATGCTCTAGTCCATCATCTTACAGATGCTAAACTACTGACTGACAAACAATATGGATTTAGACAAGCCCGTTCCACAGCAGACATCCTAACTGTGATCTCTGAACGTATATACCATTCACTGGACAAAGCGGGGGAGGGCAGAGCGGTAGCTCTAGATATATCTAAGGCTTTTGACAGGGTATGGCATGAGGGGCTCCTCAGGAAAATCAGATCATACGGTATCATTGGTAGAATACTTAACATAATTAAATCCTTCTTGGACAAGAGAAAAATCCAGGTTGTCCTCGACGGTCGTACATTTAAACAATATGATATAAATGCGGGTGTGCCCCAAGGTTCTATCCTTGGACCTCTATTGTTCCTGATATTCATAAATGACCTCCCCGACAAAATTGCCTCTGAGATGGGTATATATGCTGATGACACTACACTCTATGACAGGCACGACAAGAAGACGAATGAACACATTTATAAAGAAATGGCAGAAACACTAGAGGAAGACCTCCAATCTGTAGTGGAATGGGGACAAAAGTGGTTGGTCGCGTTCAATGCTGCCAAGACTAAACTAGTTTCATTTAATAATTACAAGAAACCCTCTCTACCACCCATAGCAATGGGCAACGACTCTTTATCTGAGAGTCCATCTTTCAAACTCCTTGGCCTAACGTTCACAGGAAACATGAGTTGGAACAATTACATTGAAGGCATTGCCAGGGCCGCTGCAAGAAAGGTGGGCTTTCTCTTCCGTGCTAGAAAACTACTAACACCCGAAAGTATCCTGTACCTCTATAAGGCCACCATTCGCCCATGTATGGAGTATTGCTGCCACATCTGGGCTGGTGCATCTGCTACTAGTCTCTCGCTCCTTGACAATGTTCAAAAGAGAGTCGCAAACCTAATAGGCCCTGAACTGGCATCTAAGCTTCAGCCTCTGTCCCATACACGAAATGTTGCATCCCTCTGCCTTTTCTACAAGTATTTTAGTGGTGAATGCTCTGACGAACTGCAATCACTTGTGCCCCCACGACGTGAGCACCCTCGACAAACCCGACAGGCTGCTAAATCCCACCCCCACACTGTAGAGATCCGTAGATGTAAAATATCTTTTTACTCCAATAGTTTCTTCCCCAGAACCGCTAGACTCTGGAATTCCATTCCAGGTCCCTGCTTCCCCAACAGTACTGACGTGCAGAAGTTCAAGTGTAACGTGAACCGACATCTTGCTGCCCAAATTCCTGCATAGTACCCCAGTAGTTGTTGCCCCGGATAGTAGCCCCCTACACCAAAGTGGCAATTTGCCTTGTTTGGTGTGAAAAATGTAATAAAAAATAAATAAATATAAAAAAAAGTTGTTAGGCTCTCAATTTTAGAATTCTCTGACGTACAATTTCAACTTTTGATATTATAATATTCGTTTCGCGCTTTGTTCAATTGCTTTTAAAGCTTTTGTTTTAGTACCTTGTTATAATACAGCCCCTATTCCAAGAACTGATTTTTCTTTACAAAGGAGTCACCACTTATCAAGACCTGGAGGCTACTCGGGAATAAGGATTAATGAGTGTACAATAGTCAATGGGACAATATCGTAGTAATCATTAGTAGTGGAAATTTGGTAAATTATCGTCAGCTGGAAAGAAGGAAAACAGAAGAGAGTGCCACAGGCCTGCAGTTCTAAGAAATAAGCTTTGTTCATGGAATCTACGTTTAGGTTTAGGCACAGAATAAGAGTGGAAAGAATTATTGATAGCGTTTTCAGCTAGACGAGTGTTTTTCGTGAAAGTTTGACGAGTGGGGAACCATAGACCATATATTGCTTACTAACAGAACTCTCTGCTGACTGTTTTCCTCCTACCTCTAACCTTGGTCTAAGATTAATAGGCATCTCTTGTCTTTGCAAAATGGTAATTATCTTTCGTTCTTTAAACTTTTTACATTAAGTGGATTCATGCCTTGTCGGGGTCGATTTTTATAATAATGGTCCACTTTGATCCGAAATATTAACAATAGAATCGGTTCCGAATATTTCATGAAGGTGCATCAAATTGTGAGTTTGGGAAAGGCAAGTGTAAACCCTTTATTACTCAGATATAATCTTACTCGGAGTGGTAGTGCCTGTCAGAATCATACCAAAGGGTTAAACTCTAAACCTTCTTGGCATTTCTTTCTCATCAAGTCTTTATTGGTGTTCACATATTAGATCCATTCTTCTTTCTGCTTCTTGTATAATCGGCTCTCTATATCACTGTAAACACTTTCTAACACCTAAGTCTACCTCTACAAATATACTATCAACACGTGTATGGAGAACGGTTGTCATATTTTATCTGGTGAATCTCTGTCCCCCGTTTGAATTGGTTATTGATAAAGGTCAGAAACTGTAATTTGATTAGCCCTCTACCCTTTTTTCTTTTCTGTAACCTCTTTGACAGATGTGATGTTGTTAGTCTCAGTCTTTTTTTCCACTAATCCGCTGTCTTAATACCTCACTGTAATACAACTTCTTATTCCAGTAGCTTCTTTGCAAGCACTGCAAGGTTGTGGAGCGCTATTCATGTTCACTGTTTTCTACCTGTTCTTTTCAAGACATGTAGCTGCGATAATCATCGTTCATACTTGCAAGCCCCTTACATCAAATGGCTTCACGTCTTGTCTAGTGCGATTTCCATAAAAAATAAAATCTATGATGCGCATAACATGGAATTGCATCCGATGGTATACACATAAAGCTTGACTTAGTGAATACCGTGTGAAGCTAGATAATTAGTTAAAACATCGTGCAAATACTCACTAAGAAAATTTGCATATAACATTAAATGGATTGATAAAACAAAACAAAGAATCACGAATCTTGGTACGTAACATGGTTTATAGTTGTCAAGCAGGAAAAGGCGCATTTAAAATGCGTTTCCATTAGTCGAATTGCTACCAATTTCGCTCTTTATTTGTTTTATTTAATACCAATAAAAGTCATTGGTAGTCAATCAATCTAAATAATACATGTCGCGAATTCTGTTTATATTTAGATCTTGTCTTTAATATTCCCATTAGAAATTAGAGTTTTAGAAATGTCAAATCGACGCCAGGCCGCCTTATGCAAAAAGCCATATACCCGCTGAACTTTCACATATCTATATATTTTTTTTTTACTAAAGAGTAACAGCAAATCAAGGCCCAAAAGTCACTCAAGGATAAGGGTTAAATGAATGCCATGTGAATGGTAAAACAACACTATCATAATAATGACAGTAGAAGCTTGGCAGAATTTAATTATTTTAGAGGACATCTCAACAAAAATTTGTTTACATCAGTCCTGAAAACTACAATGTTGTAGCCAGCTAAATGAAACAGCTAGGTGGTATTATATTCCACAAACGATTTATATCCATGTGGCCATCATTGCAAAGGCAGCTTGTTGATCGCCTGGGAAATACAGTCACTTGAACGCCGGGATTTTTAAAAATCAAGCAAGTTCATTTAAAATGGCTCTAAATGGATATAAAACTTATATATGTGCGTTTGTGCCTTTTCTTTTACATGGACAGTCACCACTTATCAAGGCCCCGAGGCCACTTGAGGATAAGGGTTATTGAGTGTACAGTAGTCAATGGAATAATATTGTAGCAATAGTTAGTAATAGAAATTTGGTAAATTGGATTACTTAAAGGGATGGATCATAAAGAATTTGTTTATATTATACTTGAAAACCAGCAAGTTGTAGTCAGCAGGGAAACAGGCAAACGGGAGAAAGTTCCACAGGCGTGCAGTTCTAAAAAAGAAGATTGTGTCGATATCATGTCTTTCAGCGACAGTAATATTCGAAAATGGCTGACCACGAATTAATATTTGTATTTCTTTCTTTACAAATATCTAAAAAATACTCCCACACAGCTAACCTGAAGTTCAATTAGTAGCAAACCCTGCACTTAGAATTAATGGTATTTATATTATCTTTTATGATTGATATTAGTGATTATATGCACATAAAATCAACCACTTGTTTTTATTTTCTCGTGTTTATAAAACTTAACAATAAGACATTCAATGAGAATGAACTATGCAATCAGTTTCAATACTTCAAAATGATACCGGTTGGTGGAAAATTAGATTTTCCCGCGTTTGGTAAAAGTTATTCCTATGTAAACAATGCTATATGGATGATTTTATTCCTTAAATGTCAGATCTATTTTATAAACTGAATTCATCGTTTAAGCAGTATCGTTACACAGAAAAAAGGCTGAAAGAAACAAACTAAAAAACAAATAAACAATACCAAACGATAGAACATTTAATATTATGTTTCTGAATTTTTTAGATATACATTAAGTATTGATCATTCTGGATTCTTCGGACTAATGTTCTAATCTTAAGTAGTATTCGCACAACATTCTGGTCGATGTATATATTTTTCGAAATCAAGACTCTTTCTATTAAACTTAACATTGAATATAGCATAGAATTTAACACAAGATGAGAAACTTTAATTATAAAAAAATGGATGCGAGGTGCCTTAAATAAGTTTCTAGGCGTTTTGTACAAGCATTTAAAAATGACGTAGACACTTGTAACTTCAGTATGTCATTGCTTTAGATCTTATGAGGTGTCTGGCCAGGTTTTATGATTTCACGCTGAAAGAAACAAATGCAGCAGGAATTGGAATACACCCTACTAAAGCCTGATTACCACAGCTAGTGAATTTCAAAAATGCAATCTGGACGTGAGGACACATCATGCAATAAAATTATGTTTTAAACTCGGAAAAATGCCGCAGAAACGTCTGGAATGCTCCAGACTTATTTGGACAATCTTGTATGATTCGAGCATTAGTTTTTAGTGGCATAAGAGATTCAAGGAAGACAGGAAGACGGCGAAGGGTGATGAGGTGTGGGAGGAGTAAGGAAATCAAAGCACCAGAGCTGATTGGCCTAATAAAGAGTTTCATGAATAAAGGCAGTTGTGTGTTTATAGAGACAATTAATGCACACTTTGATGCCAGTGTGGGAATTGTATACACAATTATTTGCGAGGAACTGATGATGCGGAATATTTGCGCAAAGTTTGTCCCAAGAGTACTCAAAGAAAATCAATCCATAGCTTCATCCTAGTTCCAGACTATGTGACCAAGATGGGCATTAAGACAGTTCCTCACCCTCCCTATAATCCAGACCTGGCTACCTGTGATTTTTAATTATTCCCTAATCTGAAGGAAAACCTTATAGGCTGTTGTTATGAGACAATTGAGGAGAGGAAAGAGGCTGTGACGAGGGTCATTGGCACAAGAGGACTTCCATGGGGCGTTCCAGAAGTTGTTGGAACGTTACAACAAGTGCATTGCAACCGGAGGCGATTACTTCGAAGGAGACTAGTTTCATGTGTATACTATCAATAAAAGTGCCCACACAAAAAAGTCTGGAACTTATTGAAAGCACCTTGTAAAATAGACACATGCTCACATACACACATATATTATGTCTATATATGTGGTAACAATATGCTATAATAGGTAGTGTAAAATAGCAAGATTATTCATCTAACAACAAAAATAGGTTTAAGACTCTTAAAATTCATGCTAGAATTATCCACAAAAACCTGTCGCGTAGTGGATAAAATACCTGATAAAATTCAGCTATGAGTCATATGGTCTTGAAAGTTTATGGTTCAATCCTCAGTTTGTCCACACACATAATACTACGAATTAGTTAGAACTTGTGCCTAGTTATAACTGAAAGAACGAGAATATGCTACCATGGATTTAATCAAAGGTTGCGTTCCAAATTCCGACAGAAATATTTCAGCGTTCGACAAAATCGACCGAAACTTTGTGATGACAACATTCAAAATGAGAACAATAGTTCGGAGAATCAAAATAATTCCAAAACATTTAAGATTCCACCGACCTGGTAGGTTTTAAATTTTCGAAACAATTTGTTAGTTTTGTCATAGCTTTACTATTTACTATATTTAGTAATTCCTGCCGTACGATTTTGTCACGTCATGCTCACAACATGTGACATCCGACAACTGGTGATGAAATCGGAAGTTTAATTGTTTGCAAAAAACCTTAAATACTGTTTTACCTAATATAAACTCTCGATTATAAAAAATAAAATTCGAAACAATAACAAATCTGCCAAAAATTAAATTATAATTGTTTATACAATAGTTTTTTTTGCGGTTGATTTGTCAATAGCAAAAAAAAAAAAAAAAAAAAAAAGAAACAAAACAAAAAAAAACGATAAAAAAAATCGATAAAATATCGATATTAATTTAGATAAAGTGACATGATCTTTTTTCGTGAAAAATCCTTATAAGAATCTGCTATGGCTTGCAATAAATCACAAGAAAACAGAACAACGGAATAGAGTTTAAACAATGTATTACTGGAACAACAACGTAAAAAGGTTACAACTGAAAAGAGTAGTAAACGTCACCGAGCAGGCGAGGGTCGCTATGGTGTTTAATCCACACCTGGGATCAAAAGGTCTATGGTTTATATAATGGATAGAACAGTCCATTTGGAGGGTGATTTCCCCACAACACCCCCCTCCCAAGTTGATTTCCGCGGTTGTGAAAATCAGTATTTCTTCCTTTTGTCGCAACCAGAAAAAATGTCTGAACTGGTGTCATTCAGTGCTAATTTCTGCTTCGTGGTTTGAATGAAATTGTCAATTAGGGATTCTGACTTTATTTCCTGAAGTGTGACCAGCAGTTCGCGGATAATATTGTTTATCATGGTTTTTACATCACTATTAACACGTAGTGCCGCGATTACTGAATCTTCAAGAGGTTCCATTTTGGCAGGAATCAGTCGTCTGCATGGGCTAGTTGTTTTGAGGGGAGAAATTGAATTGTAAAATTATAGTTCAGCAGAATAGTTCCCCATTTTAAGAGTCGGTTCACAGTGAATGTTGGAAGTCCTTTTTTGATCCAGAAATTGATATCAACGGCTTATGGTCGGTTTGTACAAAAAATGTCTTCCGTACAAGAACCGGTGGAATTTTGAAACTGCAAATATAATTCCTAGGGCCTCTTTCTAGATCTGAGAATAATTCTTTTACACTGGCAAGAGAGTCCGTGATGCGAAAGCAATAGGCTGTTTCGAGCTATCCGGCATTCGATGTAGTATGCACGCCCCGACGCCATATTGACTAGCGTCGCTAACTACTATTATGTCCAACTGCGGGTTGAAATGCGCTAGGAATAGTTTTGAAGTCAGAATTCTTTTTATTTCTTGGAATGATGTCTGGCAATCTTCTGTCCACTCCCAAGCCTTATCCTTTTTCAGCAATTCATTAAGTGGTGCGCGCAATTTGTGCATGTTTGGGATGAACCCCTGGTAATAATTGCCAAACCTAAAAAACTCTGCAATTGAGTTATGTTTACTGGTGCCGGCATTTCTTTAATAGCGGTCGCCCTATCTGGGTCTGGGCGTCTGACATCTTTCTTGATTATTTGACCCAGGTATTTAATTGTTTGTAAAAAGAACTAGCATTTATCTGCTTTGATCTTAAATCCATAATCTCGTATTTGACTGAATACTTCTCTGATATGTTTTTCATGTTCCTCCCTGCTTTTGCTCGCTATGATAATATCATCAAGATATGCGATTGCGGTGTCCAAGCTGGACAGCATAGTTTCCATTACTTGCTGGGATATTGCGGGTGCTACCTTGACACCAAACGCGAGTCTTTCGTATCTGTACAAACCCCGATGAGTGTTAATACAGAGGAGGTTAACGCTTTTGTCGTTTACCGGAATCTGTAGGTAAGTGTCGCTTAGGTCGATCTTAAAAAAAAAAAAAACTTGCCGCCATTTAATTTCGTGAACACTTCTTCTGGACTACGTAATGGATAGTGAAAATCTTCTAAGGACCCATTGAGCCCGATCGCGAAGTCGGCTCAAATGCGAATTTCCCCGGATCTTTTCTTTACGTAAACTGCCGGAGCAGCCCGCTCACTATATTCAATTTTAGCCAGTATACCGATGCTTTCTAATCTGTCTAGTTCCTGATTTATTTTGTTCAGGGAAGCGAACGGGACATTACGTTCCTTTTTAAACACCGGTTGTGTGCCAGGTTTCAACTTAAAATCTACGGCCATTTTTGTACATCTCCCCAGGCCAAGAGTAAATACCTTTGCGAATTCTTTTTTAAAACAAGTTATAAGTTTTTTCGTTTCTGCTGGGCAGATATCTATTTTGTTGCAGAATGTGGATATATGAAGACCCCAGAGACGCAACTCCTCCATACGGTCAGAACCGAACAGGTTCTCACTATCTTTTAGCACATACGATCTTATTTTTTTGTTTTCTCCCATCAAGTGACGTTTGCTATTAATTCACCTTCAAAATGAATTTTTGTACCATTAACGGCCGTCGCTGTTCTGTTAGTTTTTAACATAGTCGGCTTTCGTAATATTTTCCACGTTTTGATATTTATTATTGAAAAATCCGATCCACTGTCTAATTGGAATTTAATAGCCTTGCCGAAAATGTTAACCGTTACATATTTGCGTAGATTTTCATCTACGACGTCCTTAGTTATAGTTTGACGTACACTGCTTCTATTCTGGGTTTTCCTACAGTGCGAACTTTTATGACCGATCTTATTGCATAAATGGCGTCTTTTTGTTAAAAATGGGAAATCCCTTACCCAATGTATTCCACCACATCTGAAACAAGTGCTCGGTGCTTTTAGTTTTTCTGAGTTTCAGTGGTTAGTGTCTATGTACCATTTCGACGATTTTTCCTTAGTTATTTTTTGTATTCGCGATGCCTGCTTCGATATTTCTTGCATCTTTTTTATAATTTCTACCTTTTGACAATCCTCAGTCAATTTTTGAAGTGTTAAGTTCTGTTCATTTTCTAATTTTGTAAGGACTCTGCGCCTGATCTTCGCATCTTTCCCCAAGGTTAATCCTTGCGCAAACACAAGACATTTAAAATTGTCTGCTGTTAGTTCAGACAACTTAAAGTCATCACAGTGTTCATTACAGCTGCGTAGGTGGCAAAATCGTCATTATCGTCTTTTACCACATTCAAACATCTCCAACGCTTATGAAAAAGAGATGTTTTCGGCGAGAAAAGTTCTGTTAACAAATTTACTGTCTCATTGAATCATAAATCTACTGTTTTCCGAGGCAAGATGGAATCCACGAAATTATCATGCTCAGCCGTTTCCAATGTTCGTAGTAGAAGTCTGGTTTTATTTTGATCAGACCAGTTGCTGCACTCAATATTAAAATATCTTCATAACGCCAAAAATACACTGCGAATGATTTTTCTTTTCCTCGTATTTAAAATTGTCTATCGCGGTCCATATTGTATTCTGAAAAATGCTGAATTGCTTTCCGTGTTCGCATTATTCTTAACAATTTCTGTAAGCAATTCCTTTATTCCTAATTGACGTTCGACTAACTGTTTTTGAACTTCTTTTTGCTGTTCCTCGGTTCGTATTTGATATTTGCTAACTGTTTTTGCAATTTCTTTTACTGCTCTTCCAATCGTATTTGACGTTCAGTCCAGTGTTTTTTTCGGATTGTGACTGACGCTTTGCGGCATCGATATACAACTTGGTCAAATATTCCAACGCTACTTTCAATTCGTCTATTTTGCTTTGTCAGCATTAGCAATTTCAAAACGTTCGCTGAATTTTACAAAACCGTTTTATTCTTTCTTATTTCTTCATCCAGACAATAAAACGAACAGAAAAAAACATAAATATATAAAAAGTTCATTGTCTCCAGAGAAAAAAAAAATAACGCCCGATTTTAGCAGCGCAAACTACAAGTGACGAATTCTTTTTCCAAAAGTATAAAAAAAATTACGTTTGTCTGTTGCGACGAACCTTTTTCTTTTTGCAAAAGTACAGCGCTATCTTTCAAAGTCGTGACGAACTTTTTTCTTTTCAACTTTTTTTTCGTAATGATCTGCGTTTTTTTTTAGTTACCGTGAACCTTTCAGTTGCAAGTGTTATGTTAGACACTCCCTTAGGCTTGATAACATTTGAGTCCGACGTCGTTAATATTTTTAGAATACTATTTCAACGCGAGTATCTTTTTTTTAATGTCGTTACTGGTTTCGATTTTAGTATGCTCCTTGAATCCAATGTCGCCAGTGTTTAGTTTTTTAGAACACTGTTTTTAAACGTGAGTACGCTCTCCGAATCCAATGTCGCCAGTGTTATGGCTTGCAATAAGCCACAAAGAAAACAGAACGCGCACGCGCGCGTGTGGTATTAATAAAATGATGGGATTTTCATTCCACGGTTATATCCTGTATATAATTTTCATAAGGGGACATAAAAGTACTGAGGAAACTTTACAGGGTGGGACGATAAATTTGTCACCCTAAATAAAACAAACTACAGATTTATTTTAAAACTTTTATTGAAAAAATCAATTCAGGTAACTTGATTGTGTAGTAGAGCTGACATCTATTTAAAGTAGCCGCCTTCAGTTTCAATCACCGCCTCGATGCAGGTCCGGAAATAGGAGCATGTCTTTTCCAGAAGCGTTGGTTAGAACTCGGCGAATACTCGGCGGATTGCGGCAATCAGGCTGGCTTTGGTGTAGTGGGAGATCATGCTATTGATGTTCTCAACGTATGACCAAACGAAGTAGTCCAGCGTGTTTAGGCCGGCGTGGAAAGGGTTAGGGTTAGGGTTAGGGTTCAGGCCGGCGTGGAAAGGCGGCCAGTGAGAGAAGGATACAAAGTCGTAGTACTCCTTCTAAAGTCAAGCCTGGGTCTCTTTAGACTTGTGAGCCAGCGCCGAGTTCTGTCGCCACACGTACTGTCTGCTAGCAGCCACCTGACTGCATCAGAGAATCACCACACTCTTCAGCACATCCAGGTACACTTTAGTGTTAACTTTCAAGTCGACTTCGAAGATGTGAGGTGGCATGATGTGGCCCTCACTTGAAACCACACCAATGGCCATAACCGTGGCCGAAAACTTTGATTTCATCACACAGGACACGTTCTTATTATTCGTGGTAATGCAACGATGCATTTTGAAGGTGCTGGCAATGATCCCGTTGTCATAACTCGAATCGGTAGAAAGCGTGAGTTGTACAGCAGCACATTTACGATCTCACTCGTTGATCATATCGTCACTTTCAAACATGATAGAAGGCTCCTACTGCTCTTGGGATTTGTAAACAACTGGCTAACTTGTAGATTGTTAGCAACAAAAAGGAAAACCGGTTTCATCAAATGAAAATGAGATCATATCGTCTTTTACAGGGCGACATTTTTTTGTTTCACTTGTGTATCTTATTTCGCCCTAATTTGTATTGATCCCTCGCGCATTTGCGTTGCTTTCTTGTTTTGTTTATTAATTACTTTTATATAAAGAAAAAAAAACAGCAACAACAACACTAAAACAATGCTACAAGCAAACTAAATTAACTCTTTCAAATGTATATTTACTTCCAGATGGGATGTGCTCGAAATACACAACAGAGTCGGAATGCACTTCTCACTGTGGGGTCGGTTCACCCACCGGAAGATGCCAGTGGAAACGCGGGAAATATAATGAAATGTCGGAAAACTATACCACGTGTCGACCTAACAAGCTTACGTGTCCTGACAAGAAATGTGATGAACTCGAAAGCAAGCACAGGCATATTTGTCCTCAAGATTGTACTAGTAAGTATTATATGTATATGTATATAGTAATTTATAAAATATATATGTTTTATATATATTTTATAAATTACTAACTAGCTCTACCTACGTAATGAGCACTTTTGAAGTAAATACTTAAAGTTTACGCATAAATCTATACTTTCGTATATTAATTTTATGTGAGTAAATGAAGTAGTTATATATATGTGTGTGTGTGTGTTTGTGTGTGTGTGTGTGTGTTTGTGTGTGTGTGTGTATTTTACCTACTTGAGATAATTATTACATATGAATAAATAGTAAAGTTCTCATTTAGATAGCTCAATAGTGCGATACTAGAGCTGTACTTATTTTTCTTAAAGCTCCCACCTTACAAGGAACAAACACACAAGTATTTACTCATTTTCAAAATGTTGATCCTTTATTGGTAATGCTTTGCGTACAATTGTTTCAAACCTTCGTATTGACATATAAGTATATAACATTTAATCAATTATACGTTTGCACATCTGGACTTCATCAGTGCTTAAAAAAGCAATTTTTTGCAAAAGTTTAGCAGCCTAAACTCGCTGTGTTAATAAGAAATATTTACAAAATTGTTTTTTCTATGCGCTGATGAAGCCCAGTTGTGCAAACGTATAATTATATTATATTACAACTGCTGAACCGCTATATACTTGTATACCAACAATGGAGGCTGAAAAAATTGTACGCAAGGTACTACTAATAACAAAACCGACATCTTGAAAATAAGTAAATACTTGTGCGTCTATCTCTTATCAATAAAAGATTCAAGAGTTTTTTATTCCTTGTATCCTATTTGAATATACATTTTGTGTTTCTATCAATAAGAAAACATGCATTCAATTATTTTATAACGAAGAAAAGATAATGAACCGTAATACAACATTTGTGAATTGGATTTATTTACATCAAAGCTCTTGTTACCCAATTGAATATGCCAAGTTTCGTCTAAATATAATATACTTGTTGATGGCCAAGTCAAGACCGGTCAATATTATACTGAGAGAGTAATTGAGCGACTAATTAAGTGACAATTAATTCTGTAGAATTTAGTTTTTATATTATTTTCATTGGAAATTAGATGCATGGTGTATTGGTGTCATACATGGGCCGGTGCATCAACTACGAGTCTCTTCTCTATAAAATAAATTGTAAGTGAAAAACATACGGATGAAAACTAGATCAGTTTCCAACACAAAGAAAAAACCAATCACTAAAAAGAACAAAGAAACAGGTGAATTAGAGATCAAGTGAACCTTTATCTGATAAACGCGTGGCTGTTGGCTAATGATAATTTTGTGTGTGAGGAACAAAGGATCCGATTTGCTGAATAGCAAAGCCAGTATCAGAAAATATATATAAACAGGAAGATACATTGATTCTATGTAACGGCCTGGCGAATCCTCACGAGGATGAAACACGGAAAATTCTGTTCAGCTTAATCGCCATATATATTTAACAAACTTACACACACACACACACACACACACACACACACACACACACACACACATATATATATATATATATATATATATATATATATATATAAACGGTTTTATATTGACGTAAATGAAATTCTAAGATACCTCATACCTCGCTCGGCAGTATTTCGAAACGTTTTTTTTTTTTCAAAATCAATTACATTTTTTGACAATAACTATGCATAATATAATTTAATAAAATACACTATTATAGCTACCAATCCTAAGATGCCATTTTTAAATAGCGTTATTTTCTTCTTTACATGGTTATTGATTGATTACGGTAGAGTATTTTTCATTAACTCATGGGTTACGAACGCAGCATATCGTTGAAATGGACTTATCTACGTTTTAATATATTTCGTTTATTTTCAGTTATTCTAAAACAACGTTGTTCCCATTGTGACTAAAACCTTTAATTATTAACTGAGCTTAAAATTATTTGGCAATTTGCTTAATTAGAAATGGGTATAAACCAGAGTGGGAGTATTTAAGCATTTTTACTCGTGACTCATAAAAAATGACAATTAAAGGAATAAAAATATCCCATCGGTAATTACCGCTATTTTAATGAACGGAGTTTCCATTGCGCAGACATTCAAAATATCGGAGCATATCAGCATATTTTGACATTTGTAAATTTCATAAGGGATTAAACCGGTTGACTCTGATTACGGCTTTGGGAGGTCTGGTAAAAAATAAGCATGTATTAAGAGAACAGTCATAAACTTCCGGTAGCTGATAATGTTAAAATATCTTAAAAAATATTGTTGTCCATTCCAAGAAATGCATAATCTCCTTAAACCAGTTATTAAAAAAATATGTAGTATGTTGTTATTCGAAAAATATTTGATATGTTGTTATTCAAAAATATGTGTTATGTTGTTATTCAAAAATATGGGCTATGCTGTTACTCAAAAATATGGGCTATGCTGTTACTCAAAAATATGGGCTATGTTTTTATTCAAAAATATGGGCTATGTTGTTATTAAAAATATGGGCTATGTTGTTATTCAAAAGTATAGGTTATGTTGTTATTCAAAAATATGGGCTATGTTGTTATTCAAAAATATTGGCTATGTTGTTATTCAAAAATATGGGCTATGTTGTTATTAAAAAATATGGGCTATGTTGTTATTCAAAAATATAGGCTATGTTGTTACTCAAAAATAATGACTATGTTGTTATTCAAAAATATAGGCTATGTTGTTATTCAAAAATATGATCTATGTTGTTATTAAAAATATGGGCAATGTTGTTATTCAAAAATATAGGCTATGTTGTTATTAAAAGATATGTGTTATGTTGTTTGTATTAGTTGATCCGTCCGATAATGGTTGAGGTATAGTTCTATTCAGTTCTACGATGTATACTCTAGTTTATTGCTAATCGCCTGAGACGATACTGCTGGGTCATGTCTACGGGGCTGCTCAGGCAATATTTTCGGACAGAGTGCAGCATTATAAAGGGAAGATCAAAACGAGTGAAGTAATCCTGGGAATGAAGTGATGGCTGCCCGTACAACTTTGTGTAGCAGCTAACGAAAAATGAGCCTTCGGATCGTCTTCGACTATAGTTTACACGCGAGATTAATCTTACTAAAAAAAATGAAACAATTAATTGAGCCCCCCCACAAAAATATACGCGAGATAAATCTTACTTAAAGAACAAATGCGCAAGTAAAGTTTAAAAAAAGCTATATTTATCAAAATAAATAATCTGCAAATAAGTTATTTTTATGTCCGTAGATTAATTGCAAATTAATTCATATTTTAGTCACAAACAGATTAAAACAAGGGAATACCTTTCACGAAAGAAAATATTTCTCATATCTTTAGGATCATCTACTAAGATCAGTCTTTTACTTCTTTGCCCACACACTTAAATTTACGCATGTGATTATTTTTTCTATTCTTTATTGTCATCTGTTATTATTAAGAATAAAATCAAGCGACCATTTCAATACTCATAAAAAATTTCCTACATGATTATTGAAGCAAGTTGCACAAACGTACGTTGCCTTTTCTTACCCATACACGTGCACACACATACACGCACACACGCATATATCTATATTATGCTATATAACTGTTTATTGTATTCACAATAGCCATGTTGTTATATTTTAACTTTGAACTTGGTATCAGTTTTCTGTACTGATGATAAGACCTGGGATCAATGAAAAATTATATCGTCTCTGAAACAATCGCACACAATATTGCTGTTTATGTTCTTGGAGAGTATGTAATTTATTATTTCTTAATTTATTCTCTAGTAACTATAATTTCTATGTACGTATGTATATATATATATATATATATATATATATATATAGTAAGTTATAAAAATATATATGGCAATTAAGCTACACAGAATATTCCGCGTTTTATTCACGTTAGAATTCGTTAGGCTTATGCGAAGAATTATGGTTATCTCGCGTTGTTACATATGTACATTGTATGGAATTTTTAGTTAGCCAATCAGTTTCCTAGTTTTCACCGCGTCCTTCCTTATCAGCCAATGGGCAGCCACTTACAGGACAAAGGCCTAGTTGACCTTAAGTTTGATCCTTCCATTGTGTGTGTTTTCTGAGCGGGAAGCGTAGATATCTAGTGATATTTTAAACCTAGGTGTAGTTAAATGTGATTTTTTGTCTATATATTTGAATATTATGTTAGTTTATATATATATATATATATATATATATATATATATATATATATATATATATACGATAATTTATGTATATGTATGTTTATTTTTTTGACTTATTTTCTATTGTAATTGTAGATTTAAAAATTATTTTGTATCGCTATGTTTGACTTTTTTAGCCCAAATTACTTATACGGGTATTTTGCGCAACGAGATGGGAATTCTAAAAGCCAAGGGCGTTTGTTCTTGCGATGCAAAGTTGATGTGCAACTGCGTTCCACATTCAATAAAACCAACGGAGAAATATGAGAAGTCCACAGAAATAATAATCCCAAAATCGACATCTGGATCAGTCGATGCCGTATCGAATGGTAAGTCTTCTTTTTTCAGATCGGTTGTTTCTTGAACGATTTATATTTTGGAAGACCGTCCAGATATAATGATTGTATATTTTTGATGTTATAAAAAAAAACAAAAAAACATTGGTAAATATTAATATAAATTATCAATTCTTTGTCTAAAATTTTCTTAAACATAATTTAAAATCTACAGGAACTTGAAACAATACAAACATACAATTAATATTAACTATCGACTTTTGTTAATTCATATAATTACTTTACTCATAATGATATGATAAGAAGAGAATATTATGCGTTTCTTTAATTTCCATATTTGTTGAATTACATATGATCAGTATTCCATAGCCCTTGAGCCCCTGGGGGTGGGGCATTGACCATCTACAACTTTTGTAGATGGTTTCCTAGCGAGTTCTTTTTACAAAGTGAGGGTGCTGGCCCCACACCCAACCTTCCCAGAAGGTACATACAGCGCTTAGCCTTCCCAAATGGTCACCCATTTTGTACTCGCCAGGCTCAACGTTGCTTAACTTCAGTGATCTGGCAAGAACCTGTGTGTCAACGTGATTGTGCCGTACACTATGATCAAGTATATTCATGTATAATAAATCGAACAGAAAGACGTACGTAAAACTAGATTTTCTCCAACGATTATCCGGCATTTTTTAAAAAGCTATTCATGTGTAATAAAAATAGATAAACAAAATAATTTCCACATTTGTTGAATGACGTATGATCAGCATATTCATATATAATAACCTAATTAATAACCTTACAAAGAGACGTAAATAAAACTATAATTTCACTAATTGTAAACCGATATTTAAAATTTTTTTTCATCTGTGATAAAAGTAAATTAGTAAAATAATTTCCACATTTATTAAATGAGATACGATAAGTGCATTAATGTATAATTTCCCTATTTACCGGCATTTTTAAGAGATTCATGTGTGATGAAAATGAATTAGTAAAATAATTTCCACATCTGTTGAATGACGTATGATTAGACTATTCATGTATAATAACCTAATTAGTAACCTAACAGAAAGACTAAGAAAAATCTATAATTTCTCTAACTATAAACCGACATTTTTAGTCGCGTGCAAGCGATTCTATAAGTCACTCTGTCGGTCTGTCGGTCGATCGGTCGGTTGATCGGTCTGTCGGTCGGTCTGTCGGTCTGTCCGTAACACTTTTGTGCTTGGCCTTTTTGGTTAAGATCAAAGGTCTTGCTAATAAATGCTGTTCTTAGCTTTTTAAGCTTTTCTGTGCCTTTTGACCAAGATCAAAGTGTAGTATCTCTTCTTACTACATATGTTTGTAACTTTGTGATATAAAGTGGGGGATCACTTTTCTCTATTAATTTAATGTAAAATGATCACCCACTTTACAACCAGTCAGTCTCAAAGACATTCAAGTCATTCTCCAGATCATTCAAGTTGTTTTTGAAGGATTCCAGTTATTTTTTAAGCTTCCAAGTCATTCTTAAGGTCATTCAATTCATCCTTAAGTTTATTAAAGTCATTCTGAGTTATTTACTTTTTATTTATTTAAGTCATTTCAGTCCATTTTTCGGTCATTTTAGTTTATCTTTAAGAATTTCATGTCGATCCTGCATTCACGCATTCATTCATTACACAAGAGCATACGACTAATGGCTATCGGCCTTGTTAAAATAGATCCATATGTAATAAAATACATTAGTAAAATAATTTCCATATTTCATAAATACATGTGCAATAATGTAATACAAAGACATGCATATTTTGAATATCTACATTTACTGCTTGACAAATTTTAAATAGATTACTGTATAATAATCTAAAACACATACCATAACTACTCTAATTGTTGATTTAAATACTTCAAATAGATAGAAGTATACAAAGTCATTGCGTAATGTTTATAATTTTCACCTTTTTGGATTGATAATAATTTAAATAAACTCATACACAATTATTTATCAACATCGATATAAACATTAATATCGTTAATATATTCGTGTATAATGACTTCATGCAACACACATTAAGAAAATTATAATTTCCAAAATTGTTGATTGGCATATTTAAAAAAATAACATGTTTAATGGCAGAATAAAAAGACCGTAATAAAATTATAATTTACACGGTTGGTTGGCATATATTTTATAGATGTATGTATAATAAAAATTAAGTTATAGCTAGAAATACATTTAAAAAATAATAATTTACACAATTGTTGATTGTCACATTTTAAATAAATATTGAATTCTCTCAGATGGACTTTGTCTGCAACGCCGAGAGGGAGAACTTGGAACTGGGCGAACCTAGGTCTTCTTATCACCTGCTCAGGCCTGCATCCGGAGAGCCCAATCCAGCTTCGAACTATATAGCCACAGAAGATGCTGCAGTACGCTAGCAAAATGCAGGACACCTTGTCTCATTAGACAGAAGTTTACAATCGCCAGGATCTTTTTGTATAGCTGCAATGCAAAACGTGTGCTACGTTGGTTCAACATCATTATGTTGTGTAGTGGTACATTTCAAAGGGAGACGAGGGCATGTAATACAGAGGTAACGATGAGGGAGACAACACATTTATAACAATGTGTGAGAGAGATGGGAATTCATTATTGAATGAATGTGTAATACTGTTCTTTTACATCAGAGGGGGATAATCATTACTTATTATGGAGGAACACATTATTTGGAAGGGGGGGTATACAAAATTCATTACCTTCAATCGTTGAATGACGAACCGATGAAAAACAGTTATAAATATCAATGGTGATTCTTTATTTCATTTGGCCGGTCAAATGGTTTGATGTCAGGAATTCACATTGGTTCTACATGGTTAAATGTTCTCCCTTCGCTTCTAAAGGCACCCTCCTCTGATCATGTCAACCCTTTCCGACTGCCTTTGCTGACTGCCCGAACCTGACTGCCCGACTCTCCGACTCTTCTAATCTGCTAATCCTAGCTCCTATTATTGAGAATTCTCTTTTTGCTATGACGTCAGATGTGTGGTTCCAAACCGTGACCAACTCACGTGGCTCAGCACATGTTCTCCAAACAGACTTTCGACAACAAAGAATTCTCAACTAACCTATTTTTTAATTCGGTTTTCATAAAAGAATGAACAATTAATTTTTTTTACAATGTAAACAATATCTAACTATTTCCAAAACAATAGCTAAGTTCTAACATTCCAATTTCTGAATCTATTCTGAACCTTGTTTATCATAATCTCATTTTCCACTGATCTAATGTTCTTCTTATTTACAGGAAAAGAGGACAACCTTTACTTGTAACGATTATATAAGATAATATTAGTGTGAACTGCAACATCAGGCAGTTTACTATCTAGGCTGGATAGCTTTTCAAAACGATTATTATATTATTTTAAGAAAAATAGCTTCTGGTTAATTCAGATAGGAGCAATGTGCTTTAATGTGGTATTAAATAATTTCAGAAATTTCAGATGTTTTTTTCTCTCTATCCTTCACAGAAAACTAAAAGAAAGTTAAACTGCTGATAGAAAGCCCTAAGTAAGGGGTCGCATGGGTTTCAAAATTTTAAGTATAGGCTCGCGAGTGACAAAAGGTTGAGAACCCCTGTTTTGAACCAAGCCTTTATCCATATACCTTTAGTTCTTTCCTCTCTATTTTCTTCTGGCCGTAATAAAATAAAGGAAATATATCACTATCGTCAAATGCCCTTTTCTTTTGATTACATGTTTCCACGTGAGCCGCAGAATTTGTAATAATAGTTTAACAATATTTGCTTACAATTTGAACCGTAACACGACCGCATATATATTTTAACTTTTTGACCTGCTAAATCTTGAAATTTAAAAGGAAAAAAAATATGGCGCGCGCGAAAACTGGTTTTCTTGTGTCCGACTTGATTCAACTAAAAAGCGACCCTGTTCTGAATTACTTCCAGTTACGTATACGGGACTCACGCAGTCGTCACTCGACCCTTTCATTCCAGCTATCATACAGAAGAATGAGTCGGACATTTGCGATCGGGTCTGCGAGTCGGCAATGGCCACCGTGTTCGGCTGCCTGGCGATGATCTGCCTAAGCAGTTTTGTTATTTGGTGGGTGGTGAAGAGGAAGCGACTCCGATCGGACAACCTGAAGCATGTGGGCAGCGTGGTGTCCGTGTCGGCAGCCCCCTCCGACTACGTCAGCGACCAGGAGAGACAAGTACAACACCAACAGAATTTCACGTACTGTGCAACTAAGGGACCGAGGCATGAGACGTTCGCTCTCAGTTCAGACGTAAGTAAAGGCTCACTTAATAACTAACTCTCCTCTCCCTCTCTCTTCACCCCTCCTCTCTCTCTCTCTCTCTCTCTCTCTCTCTCTATATATATATATATATATATATATATGTATATATATAATCATTACAATAATAATTTTAAAAAATATTTTAATACCTATATATATATATATATATATATATATATATATATATAAATTAGTGATGGGACGATTCCATTATTTTTCTAATCAGACGATTGCGATACAATTCTCGATTCCAATTGCGATGCTTAATAAATCTCTATATATCTTACTGTAAATTTGTTACTTTTTCCGATTATCATTAAAATACATGTTAAATGTGCTGATATTTTCTACAAATGTAAAAATACAATTGTGGGGTTCATCTATAGATTATAGCTTTACTGATAGTTTTAAATCAATAAATATTTATTATTTTATGATTACTACCAGAAGTGGGAAATTTTGTTGTAAACACACTCAAATAAAAAGAAACTTAAAAGAATCGTTTTTGGATCGAAAAATATGCACAAATGTTTCCGAATACGATGCCGATTCCAATGCCCCAAGAGTTCTGATTATCGATTCCGATTCGATTCCAATTAATCGTCCCAACACAATTATATAAATTATATATATATATATATATATATATATTATTATTATTATTATTATTATTATTATTTTATGTATTCCCATGAAATTGTATGTAAATATTTTTAGTATTTACTTCGATTGGTCTTGATACGTAAGTAGAGCTAATTAGGTAGTTTTTAAAATATATATGGCAATGATGCTATGCAGAATTTCCGCGTTGATATTTAAAGCAGATATTACGATAACAGAAGTACATTCAAATACGACACGCCGAATAAAAACAACATGAGCGAACAACTAAGAAAGTGAACGATCATCGATAATTCAGTGAGAAATAAGTACGGCAAGCCAGCATATGTAGATTCCTAGACGACCAGTGAAAACTATGTTTGAATGAGAAATTAGCTATCATAAACTTTTATGAACCCCAAACTTTATTAAACTGCAGGAGTGAGATAAAAAATGCATGTATACACAAAATAAATTTACCTTAGAATAACGAGAAAAATGAACTACTATTATTACTATTAATAATAACAACAAAATAACAAAATGATAATTATAATAATAATACTAACAAATAAATAAATATTTTAAAAAAATACTGTAGTTTAGCATAAATAAACATCCAAATTATAACTATGTCATTATAGACCACAAAAAATGAAAAAAATCCTCGCTAAAACAACAAAGATACAGGGGCGCGCGCAAAACCACGGGGATATATGAAAACCCGAAGCTACATCAATTGCATGCAATAGCCTGACGAATCCTCGCGAGGATTAAACACGGAAAACTTTGTGTAGCTGTGTTGCCATATTTATTTTAAAAAGTTACTACTTACTATATGCATGTAGATAAAATATTAGAGCTTCTAAACAATATGTTTCAAGTTATTTATCCTTTATAATATCCAAATTATTTCAAATAACAAGCTCAATGAAGTTGTTTCCGGCTTCAGAGCACATACGTTATATTTTTATATCGGCGAATGCCTATATTTTGTGCTTTATATATATTTAAACAAACAGTGTTAAAATCAACAGAGCTTTTGTTTAGTTATAGCTTTTTTATTTTGTCAATTTTTTATGATGATTTTTGTATGGAAGCAGTATATATAGAAGAACTAAATATGATTACATACCGATCTAACCCAAAATCTAAAAATACCTATCCAAACCCCCTTCTGAACCTGTTCTCATCTAAAAACCGGACACCCCGTTATCTCCCCACTAGGCACAAACGGCCTCGCACGCATTAGCCGTTCCGATTGCTACTAGCGACTATTTGCCCGTCAGCATAATCAAATTTTACACATGTTCCTGACGATGTCTTGACGAAAGACGAATAGCAAAAATAAATAAATAAAGAAATCAAATCGCGACATGCTTCGAAGAGAAAATCTAACTATGGGACGTTTATTTATACCTTTGATCTATACACCAAAAAACATAAGAAACAAAAAATGAAAAATAAAAGATATAACTAAACAAAAGCTCTCTGTTTTTTTAACAATGTTTTTTTATAAATGAAAAAATGTTGCTTTAATATACACAATATATATATATAATACATTTTAAAAACAAATTATATTTTAAAAACAATATATATATACCGCTCCCCATGTGGCGGTACCAGATTGGTTAAAGGGAAAATTATTCCCAACTCGCATTTAGGTAAAAATGCATTACGTAAATGATTAAATTCATTCCAAACATATCGCAAAAACAAACACAAATAACATACACGATATATATATATATATATATATATATATACATATATATTTATATATATATAATGAGTTTATATGTTTTTATGTTTTTCCATTAGGCCAATTTTTATTTGTTACATCTGAAGAAATGCATTAATTTTAGCGAATAGTGGCATGTAATGCATGCATAGAATTATGGAAGAAAGGATGGATGGATGGATAAATAGATATATAGATAGATAGATAGATATGCGTATATGTGTACTTGTGCAAAAGTCCATGTATTTGTAGATATACAACTGCTACATAGATGCTTCCTGTATTATGCTGTCTCTTTTTCTATTTTCATAGCACATAGACAAGAAATGGGAATTCCCCAGGAAACACCTACTGATTGAAGAATCATTAGGAGAAGGAGAATTCGGAATGGTGATGAAGGCACGTGCATTTAATATAGAGGGCAAAAGCGGCTACACAACGGTCGCCGTGAAAATGCTTAAAGGTAAGTTACTTTTTTTAAGGTGGAACAGAATTAGAAAGTTATTTTAATAAACAATATACATTTACATATTATTCAAAAGAAAATTGGCTTTTTCTGTTAGTCTGTCCTCCAAAATTAACACGCTCTATAATTAACATGAGGGGAAAAATGAATGTACACATATCCAAGTCAACGGCAGAATCCTTAGTCTGTGGTTTATTGGGGCCATAATCGATGGTGACATTTAATGCTTCTTTCCTTTAGCAACTACAAAAAAACCTCAGCCAACGATTGCCATGACAAATAACACCCTACGTGAGAGATCATCTTCAAACTACTCGACTTTGTATTAACAATCAACGAATTGGAATAAAATTGCCAAGATTCTACTCTATTCACCAAGTTGCAACCCTTGTCCCATAGACGCAATGTAACGTCACTGTGCCTGTTTAACAAGTACTTTAATAGGATGTGTTCTGATGAACTCATATCACTTGTATCCCTTCGACCTATATACATCCAACCAAACCAAAAAGCAGCAAAATCTCACCCCTTCATTGTTGAAGGCCTTAGACGCCGACAAACTTTTTTCATGGCTAGGAAGTGGATAATATTAGTCTTTTAGTACTGAGTTTAAACCTGTGGTGAAATCAGTGCAAACGCGGGTTTATTTTTGCTTTTATCTTACATAGACGATGCGGGGTGTTTCTTGATTGAATTTGATAGGATGCCGGGTTTTACAAGTCTATCACTCCCCCTTAATTTTCTCCAATGAGGCAAACTGTACATTACTTTTCTTTTCTTAAATGCTGGTTGCGTATTTTCCTTCAGTTTGAATCAGGCTTATATTTTCGTGCAGTTTCCCAGATTGGTTTAGAAAACTTCAGGGAAACGTTCTTTAAATTCTTTCTTAGTATTTTCACTTTTTTGTCCTTAGAGGTTCCACCTTTTCATAAAACGTATTTATAGGCAAATCCTATAAATTGAATTGTTTGATTGTTGTCCAAACAATTCCTGTATATTAAACACAAAAACAATATATATACCGCTCCCTATGTGGGGGTACCAGATTAGTTAAAGGAAAAATTATTCCTAACTCGCATTTAGGTAAAAATGCACTTTCGTAAATGATTAAATTCATTCAAAACATATCCAAAAAACAAATAACATACACGATATATATATATATATATATATATATATATATATATATATATATATATATATACACATATATATATATATATATATATATATATATATATAGCTTAATCGCAGTGTAGCTTAATCGCTATATATATTTTATAAATTACTATATATATACATATATATATATATATATGTATATATATTATTCGTCATACAGTTAAATATAACATTAGTGATTAATTCATTTTCAAATATAGTTTTGACCCAGTCAATACAAGACTTTACCATGATAGGTCTACTTAATCTTTTTCCGTGTATGTAAATTAATGATTGATATTTCTGATCTCGAATTCAACTGAATCCTTACGCTTTTATTTAATATTTTTACAAGCACATATTTACGTATGTTTTCATCGTCTTTTTCGTTTGTTCTTGTGTGTCGCATCCGACTTTTAATTTCGTTCCTTGCTCTAGTTTATGTCCAATTCTGTTACAAATCAGGCAAACTTTTGTAAGGTATCACCAGTCTTTATCTCAATGCAGGACTTTGCACCAATAATATATATATAAGTGGTGTCTTTCTTTAATTTGTAGTGAATTGTATTTTCTGTGTAAAAGTGGGGGGATAATGTCCTTTCTTTTTAATTTTCTCCGATAAATAGAGTTTGGACTTTTTATGTATCGATTTTTTTTACGTACGCGACACCGGATACTTCAATATTCTTGAAATGCTTTTCAATGCTAATAACTCATTCACAATCTTCTGCTAACTTTTGTTTGGCCTACTTTCTAATTTAGTTAAAACTCTGCGTCGAATTTCAGAGTGTCGAGGATTGTTAGCACTCAGTTCGACTAGTTTAAAATCTACGAAATGTTAGTTGACTAATGCAAATGTTTGATAGTCCTCTTCATCTTGCTTTGTTAAATTCAAGCATTTCCATCTCTTATGAAATAACGAAGTACAGTGAAATAACGACGGGCAGACCAGTGTGTTAAGGGTTTTTCAGTTTCAGAAAATATTAAATCGCGGGATTTGTGTTGTTCTGTGGATCCCAGTTTTCAAAGCAAAGGTGAACTATTTTGAAATCTGCCCAAAGGTCATGTTTTATGTTTTTTTTCACACAGCTAAAATAAATCCACATCACATGTTTATGTTATTAGGTTTTACTTTTACTGATAGCTTAAAAATAAATATTCTTCATTTAATCAAGTTGGACTATTTTAAAATCTGCCCAATCTGGTTAATCAATTTTATACAGGTCCTCATACTTTCGAAAATACGAGGCAAAAATCTTGGTCCAGGGCATAAATGAAATATTCAATAGCATTCCGGTTTTGTGAGAATGCTATATTACTTTCCTTGACTTTTTTATATTTGTATGTAGACTTACTGTCTATGACTTTTGCGGTTTGTGTGAACTGCGGCATTGTTTGGTTGTAGAAACCGGCCGTAATCGTGAATCCCTGCACTGATGATTCCCAAAAGGAAGAAACACAAGTGTCTGTAGGTTTGAAAATAAGTATAGTAATAATTATGTCTTCCCTTTCAGAACTGGGTTTTTATTGTTGAGCACTTTACGTTGAAATGAAACAAATCAGTCTCTAAGTACACGTGCGCAGATCATGGTGCTAAAATCACATGATTACTCTCGGCCTCCTTGAATTACATTTACATAGATGTTAATTTCAAGTATATTGATGGATTCGTGGCCGGGTTCGAATCTCCAGATTGGCGATTATCGTGACTCCTTGTACTGATGATTTCCGAAAGAAATAAACACTAGTGTCTATACGTATTAAAAATAATTACAGTAATTTTATGTATATATATATATATATATATATATATATATATATATATATATTCGGAATTATCGGCCCTAAAAAGACCCATCGACACCCCTTCTATTTGCCGATACATTACATCGTTGAAACTGAATTCAACAGATGTAGTGGCAAATTTCATTAGCTCAACGAATATACTTACAGAAATGAGAGGAGGCGATATCTGACTACGACATAAAAATCTGTCCAAATATCTATAATCTCTAAAATCGGGACGCAAGTAAACAGGTTGCTAATGTCATAAGAACACATAAATTTATAAACAACCTTAGATCTCTGAATAATGTCTGCAAAATGAAATGAATCTTTCAAACAGTATTTACTGTAATATTTTAATACAGGTTGTAAAATATTTAAGATTCATTTTGCAACTTTATGCTATGATGAACCTACCATAGATAAAATGGGTCTTAAATGGAGACCTACTTTGTGAGTTTTCAGTAAACCATATAACCTAGAACGGATCGATCATAGGGTTCTAATCTCATTAGCTACTCTTAACCCACTTAACTAATTTCTTTTGAAATTTGGTTTCTAAATCGATTGTACGATCATGAGTTGCGACAGGGCCCATTTTTATAAATTTCTCCGTGTCGTTCAGTATGATAGACATTTTGTAGACATGATAATTCAGTATTACAAACCTCGAACATTCATCCCATCTATTTTTTTCGTAGAGTTTTTATAACTGCATAATGTTTTTTTTTGCCATTTAAACTCTAAATAGGATATTATTGCACTTGCATAGCTGTGGACAAGATGTTTTACTGAAATAAACAAATAAGTTTATTCATGTATAATTTTTTCGGGTCTCACATTTAAACCTAAAAACAATCACCAAAAATATGTCTCTAAAATCGATTCTTCTGAAAATTCTTGCAATCAAATTGGCATCTTGAAAAAGAGGACTTGTCAAATATCTTCAATGGCACGCTAATAACCAGTAATATCGAACGCTGTTACAGGGCCCAGTCTACCCTATTATTTTACCCATAGGTAAACGGAAATGAGATCTTTAGGGTGATTGGTTGTCAGTTTGATTTTTATTTTGTGTTTAAATGATACAACATGTTAGGCAAGTTTTAATGAACCTGTACTGAATTGCGTTGGATAAAAACAACCCTGATTCTTTTCTAGTCGTTGGTTGAATTTCATGTTCTGTCTTGTTAGCGGTAAATGGAAAATCGTTAGTAAATCAAGCAGAGAAAAAAGTTTAAAAAAAAAGAAGATGTTCTGCGGTTGGTAAAAATGTGATTCATTGTTATGTAAAAGTTATGTAAGCAGATCTATAGTAGACCAGGTTCCGTTCATATACGCATGCGCAAACACACATATGCGCATATCTATCCATCTATCTATCTCCTGTCCCCTCTATCTATATCTATCCATCATCCTATATATGCATATATACGAGGATTGTTCCAAAAGTAAGGCCTCCTACGTTTTTAAGTCAAAACGTTGAAGAGCTATGAAGATCGGATGGTACCACTAAAACGTGCGGCCTTTTGTACTTAAGAGATTATTCGTCTCTATAAGCACCACGATTCTCAGTGAACTTTTGACAGGAATAAAATAGCGCATATCTGCTTCTGGTGCACACCCAGGATAGGGATAGCTTTCTTAGAGTCTTACACCGTAAATATCTACAACAGAAAGATGAAACTTCCAGGTAACTGACGAAGAAGTTCATTCATCCGCTCTGATCCATTCCATTCGGGCGAAATAATTGTTGGAGGAATTATTTTTGCAACACTCCTAGTATATAAATAAATATATATATAGTGAATAATTGACAAAAAATTATATTCCAAAATTCATGATGTTGACCATCTTATAATTTATTTCTTTAGTTCAGTTGACTTATACAATTCTTGACAGTATCTGTTTCGTAGCGCAAAATCAATAACTTAATTATTATATCAATCAGTGAATCTATTATGCCCTTAACTCATCAGAATAAATAGCAAAAATCAATCCGTCAAAAAGGAAATGAAGTGTGATTTGACATGATTAAAATTCGAAAATTGGAAGAGAAGCTGCAAATACCTTTAATATGTTTCCATTACGCCATTTTAAGTTTGAGTGAATTAAATGAATTAATTATAAGTTTGATAGAGTTTGAGTAAATTAATGGAATAAATTAAAAGATGGTCAACATCATGACTTTTGGAATATATCTTTTATCATTTATTCTCTATATTGCTCTGTAATTACATTGAGCTTCTTAAATAAGGATTAGTATATATTATAAGAAATATATTTCTACAGAAATATATATATATATATATATATATATATATATATATATATATATATATATATATATATATATATAGTCAGCCATAAGCAATACTGTTTCGTTGTATCGCAGCTCACCAGTGAGGCTAAACTAACAACTTCCTCCAGCCAAGTTTGAAACCTGAAAGTCTATGCTCTTAACACGCTATTTGGCTGCTGCTAAGATGGAGCGTTAATTAACAATTTTAAAACATTGTCCAAACGCCTAAGCTCCAGTTGTTACACAAAGAGCATCGCTCAATACGCCAGTGCAGTTTGTTTATCACGTCCCGATATACTATAACTCAAGATAGGGAGTATTTATAGTCATCCACACACAGTACGGTTTTGCTATATATTCAATGCAATTCTTTCCAAAAACAAATGAATTTCTTCATATTTGATAAATAAATATTGGCCTTATGGAGAAATATGTGAAGTCATAATTGCTAATAAAATGGAACGTCTAATAGCTATCGCGTTATAATATGTCCAGAAAAAATTATATGATGTATAAGAGGGAGAGAGAGAGAGACAGATAGATAGATAGAGAGAGAGAGAGAGAGAGAGAGAGAGAGAGAGAGAGAGATAGTGACAATAAGCCACTTAAAGAATTTTAATTAGGTAGATCCTTTGTGATTTTGGCTGTAGAATATATATATATATATATATATATGTATGTGTGTGTGTGTGTGTGTGTGTGCTATGACCCTAACTTTTTACTTTAACCTTGAAAAATGGTGTGTATCATAGAAGATCATCATCATGCCAGGTTTG
>NC_136486.1:29040133-29125133 GCF_053919585.1 Euprymna scolopes
GTGTGTGTAACAGAGCGCACATACATGCAAAATGACGTCACGGGTAAAGCAAAAGAATATAAAAAGGAGAAAGAGAATGTTAGAGAAGACGATCATATTAGAGACATGGATAACATTCGAGAGCCCGTTAGAGACGTGGGTAAAGTCACAGCTGTTGGAAGTCATAGCTGTCTCGCGTGGCGGGAGAATGAGGAAATAAATGTGATTACAACGGGGGAAAAAGAGAGTCGAAGTTCTTTCCTATTCTTTACCTACATCGCGACAAATGCTACAGTGTGTTGGGTAATGTTTCATACACATACATCCACACACACACACACACACACACACACACACACACACACATATATATATATATATATATATATATATAAATTATTATATAAAAATATAATACAGGATGTTTTAAAGTAATTTTGATAATGAATGATGCATACTTCTTTCTTCTTTTCCTTTTTTCTTTTTCTTCTCATTATTTTTATCATTATATGATTATTCTTACTTGAACCCATATTTTTCCAAGCCGAGGCATATTATGAATACGCTATTGCATTTTTGTATCTATCATCATACGTCATGTATTTCCGTTATGTTATATTAGTATATATATATATATATATATATGTAAATGGTAGTATATATATATATAAAAGTAAATTGTAGTTTGCTTATATATATATACATGTGCGCGTGTGTGTGTGTGTGTGTGTGTGTGTGTGTGCGCGTGTGCGTGTGTGTGCAATGTAACCTACAAAGGATCGTTTGGGTTTAATTCATGCCGGACACTTGTATCGATTTATATTTCACGTTTCCCCTTCAACTGTATTCCAATTAGAATCCTTGAATTTTCTGTAACTCATTTTGCACAAAAATCACTAAACCCTGCCTAAGCGTAACCTTAAGTTATGCAAGACAGGGACGTTCATCACTCTGAGATGTTATATCTACCTGCTTACCTCAGGTGGAGTAATGCTCTCAGATCTGGAGAGATACCGCCCAGAGAATTCTTTCTTGCCTTGACAAAGTGCAAGCATCGACATCACAATCTAGTGAGTGCTACATCTTGTCGACACGTAAACTGGAATTTGCAAGGCAGGAACCTCCATCTACTTCATGTATTATACATACCCGCTTAGTTGAATACACTCAGCACCTGGTATTCCAACATGGTCAAACGTCAGGCTCAACGTTGATCAGGACAATTTTTTGTCAGGCTCAACGTTGCTTAACGGCGATGTAACGAGAACCGGTGTGTGTCAACGTTATTTTGCCGTGTATATACTCTTCTTCACAACCTGATACATACTTCCTAGGGAAAGAGTTTCGGAATTTGTCTTGATCCTATCACATATAGCTGCTGAACGTAGATATATATCAATCACGAGGGAAGAAATATGTTCCTGTTCTAGTGCAGCACACACACTGAGTGGGTTCAACTGGCATTGTCTGGATATTAAATTCATAAACATTTCCAAGAAAGAAATTCATACAAGAAGGTGGATATATTTTTCATCTTAGACTAAACTTTTACCTGCATACATCGCTTGGTATTCCCAAACGGTTACTCATCTGGTACTGACCGGGCTCAAATTTGCTTAACTTCATTGATGCCGTATATATAACGCCCTTTTACGTAATCAAAGTTATCCCCCCTTCTATGATTATCGATCCTCTCACTGTATCGTTCAGTATAGGAATGGCAATTTCACTAATTCCTATCCTCAAGTAAGTTTCGGCCTTGATAAGTGGTTACACATCACTATAAACAATTGATAAACGCATTCGATTGCGAAAAATTAGATTTACATAATGATAAAGCCGGAAATAGCCTCGAACAATATATCTTCAACAGCATCAAATGTCTTTGAGCAAAACAGTTTTTTTTTACATTAATATGTGCTTTACTCGTCAGATACTATTTTTCTCATAAAATATTCAAATTAATAGTCCATTGTAGGTTCAGTAATTTTCTCATGTAGGTCATCGCACGGATGATGATAAGTGTGTTGTTTTATTTTGTGTCAGTTTTTCGACCAACTTCTCGAGAGTCGCGTGCACGCATGAGAAGACACGCCTTGTACATGTGTGCACACGTTTTCTGTGCAAGTGACCCCATCGAACGTTAGGTCATGAATATTTCGTGGCATCGCAATAATGCAATTAGCTCTTCTATCATTAATGAAATATTCATAACTTAACATTAGTGTTAGAATGTTTAGGCTTAAGGACTGCTCACTCAATGGTCAAAGAGTGCAATTCAACACACACACACACACCTGTATATATATATATATATATATATATATATATATATATATATATATATATATATATGTATATAATCTTTGACAATTTTTAACCTGCAAAATAATATTAAAAATGAATTTAAATTCTTAGTTCTTAATTGGAAAAATATTAATATAGTCGATTTGCTTTCATGAATTACCAATAGTCCTAGTGTTATTTCGGAGATGATCATCGAATATATATATATATATATATATATATATATATATATATATATATATATATTTCTTGTTTAATTTTTTACATGATAAACACAGTAAAGTAGCGTCTTCGCCTGAAAATTTCGTTTTATTTAGAAAATCGCCTATCTTTTATTTGTACGTTGATAATAATAATTTTTAAATTTTTTATTATTTTTAAAACAATAATTACTGTTTTAAAAATTATATATATATATTTTTTCTTGTTGAGCACTTTCAGTTGAATTAAAGTCGGTAAATTTAGCTCTTCTGCGCAGATCATTATATAATGATGAGATCACTCTGACAGACGTAAAAAAGCATTTAAAAATAAATGTTTAAATCCAACAGTATTACTCGCGGTTAACGGTAGCTGAATAGATTAGGTTCTTGCTGATGAAGCCAGAAATGGCTTCTGTCACCGGGTTCGAATCTATCGACTGGTGTTAATCGTGACACCCAGCACTGATGATTCCCGAAAGGATGAAACACTAGTGTCTGTAGGTATTTAATAATTATTATATTAAATGATTATACATACATACACAAACACACACACACGCACACACGCACACACGCACACACATATATATTCAGGGAAGTTTTGAGCGTTTTTTTTTTGGCACACAAAATATAAACTGTAATTTTTTATAACTTCCAACTCTTGCGCTCTGTTTGTGTGTTTGGGTTTACTTCAATTGTGAAGTCATGAAAACATCAGTTTTAAATTTTGAGAGTTTTCCACTGCGAGTGTCATATATAGGATTCATGTTTCCCGTTTTTATTCTGGTATAGCATTATCAACATACACTTTACGTTTAAGCTAACATGAAATTTGTTGCAATCCAGTCCCTCGTACTGAGGTATATCTGAAAGTGAAAAGAAAGGGAAAAATTTGTTAGCAATGGAAAAAATACGTTATGTTTCATCTGTGATTTAATTAAACAGTTTATATGCTTGTTAAGCGAATTCAGAATCTTGTACTTCTAAAACGCTAAAGATTCACACACACACACACACACACACACACACACACACACACACACACACACACATAAGTATATATATGTATACGGGCAGAAAGATCTGACGTTGCGCGGGATTTAATGGGGATCACTGCTACGTAAATTTTCACAATGTTTATAACGCCATATTATTTATATTATTTTAATTGGAATTCATTATTGAGATGAGTATTATTTATATTTATTTATTTATTACGGACTATTATTCTCATCTTTATTAGTTGTTATTTCACGACGTTTCGGCCCACTATTCCTCTGGCCTTCGTCATGTGGTAACCGCGACGGATAGGAACTTCGAATCTCTAAAATGCATTCTCAGCAATCACTGCCATCTGTGAGACGACAACAACTACAGATGGCAGTGATTGCTGAGAATGCAGTTAGGAGATTCGAAGTTCCTATCCGTCGCGGTTACCACCTGACAAAGGCCAGAGGGATAGTTGGCCGAAACGTCGTGAAATAACAACTAATAAAGATGAGAATAATAGTCCGCAATAAATAAATTCATATAGCCATATTATTTATTTTGTTTTTACTGTAGCTGCTCCGTTTGACACTGTAATGTAGTAGGAAGAGTCTGGAAGAATTATCCAATGAACAGCACGCTAATTATTTTCTGTGTGAATTTACTCAGGTCTATATAAACAAATAAGTCTCTATAGACTGGCTAAAAAAAGGATCGCTCCACTATAAGCAGAGGATTATAATGACTACCCAAGACCAAAGTTTGATGACAAATACTTTTTAAAATATGAGTGGTCTCAACAATGATAACAAGTGCGAACCACCTCACATCTAGTAATAAGGTTCTGCTAGGGGACGGCTACTATAAGATGCGACAAAATAAGTGTTTAGATATTTCTACTGGACGATCTGTATGATGTTGAATATCGAATGAAGCAGAAAATCTTGGAAACGTGTAGCAGAAAGAACAGTTGGATATAAGTAATGCACCAAACCCCATGACTATGCATCTCCTACAGCTAAGATACATTGAGAAACAGAGTTATCAAAGCTGACGTAGTGACATGGGCCCATAAAGAGGAAGATCCATGTTACTAGAAGATAGCAATCCCGATGATGCTGGCTACAACAAAGCTGAGAAGAATATGATAACGAAATACCAACGTCTTATATACGACATAAAATGAAGCTGAAAATTGGAATCTTAAGAATATCTCCATCATTCCAGTAATTACAGGGTTCATCAATTATTTGAAAAACTACCTAGAAAATATATCCGGTGAACCAGGTGCGAAGGAGATTCAAACAATTGCACTTAAAGGAACGGTTACAATTTTAAAGCAATCTATCAATAAGAATATATGAGATAGCAGCGTATTGTCTAGCATCGGCTAGGATGTCCCCATCCCCACCTTAACCATACTGATAAGAAAACTGAAAGAAAACGAGAGAAATAAGCTGGATTGTTGAGTAACTCTCTGAATTATGTGTAATGTTTTCTTTGAAAGAATTATGACAGTGGCTGTTCCTTGGTGATCTTCAAATGAAGATCACCAAGGAACAGACAGCATCGGTGGTAGAACAATCACAAACTCGCGTTTTGCTGATGATATAGACAGATTGGTAGGCTCAGAACAAGAACTGGAGAACCTGATCAGGCAACTAGACAGATCCTTCACAGCTTACGGTATGGAAATCAGGGCAAACAAAATAAAACTGATGACACGTAGTGGCAATGGAATCCAAACTGACATCACTGCTAATAGAGAGAAGCTTGAAACCATGAAGAATTTCAAGTACTTTGGAGCAATAGTTTCAGATGATGGGTTCAAACCTAAAATATAAGCCAGAAGAGCAATGACAGCTGAACATCATTTGGAAGGACAATGCAATCAATCTCAGTTCAAATATAAGACTCATGCGTTCTTTTGTCGACTGAGTTTTCCTATATGCTTGTGAAACATAGACCCTTACAGCAGAATTCGAGAAGTTTTAGGCCTCAGAAATGAGATGCTTCAGAAGACTGCTCAACATCTCTTACAAAACCCACATAACCAATGAGGAAGTAAAAAAACAGAGCAAGTCAAGCTATTGGTCCTTATGAAAATCTATTCACCACAATGAGGAGCCACGAACTAAAACGATTCAGCCATGTAATAAAAGGAAAGAGACTTGCCAAGACAGTGCTGCAGGGAACAGTCAGAGGAAGAAGAAAGAGAGGAAGACAGAAGAAGAGATGGGAAGACAACATAACAGAATGGACAGGATTGAAGCTGGTCGAGGCGGTCAAACGTGCGAAGAACAGGGAGTGGTGGAGAAGGCTGGTTGGAAAGTAATCGGTACCTCCCTAACGGCAACCGCCACGGGGCAGGTTAAGGTGCTATGTTATTTTTAAAGAGCTTCTGTCTCCATAAGTCACCAACAGGCGGGACACAGACTCCTAGAAGTCATTTAAAGGTGGGGCACATATATAAAAAGGTGAGTAACATAGAAATTCATGACTACTTCCGTTGTATTCCCCGGGGTATTTTATACTTATAATATAAGTTCTATACACGTTTGGAGATTCGAAGGTTGGCAAATTCTTGCAGCTCATAATGTAGTTTGAAAGATAGTAGGTACACGTTTGTCAAGGACATTTTTTGCGCGGGACAATATTTTGCATGAAACGAGTGACCGTAAAAAATCTGCCTTTGATCATTGGTGTACAAGAGTATTAATGTATTTTGAATTAACATTTTCATCGGTCTGCCATGCTTAAATTTGAAATATAATTTTTGTGTATCTGTCACACTTAACATTGAAATATAATTTGTTGTAGTCTGTCACTAATTTGAAACATTATTTTCAGCAGTCTGTCATGCTCAAGTTTAAAATAGCATTTTCCGTTGGTCTGTCATGCTTCAATTGAAATACCATTTTCTATGATATATCATTTTCAAGCGGTTGTCACGCTCGAGTTTCTTTTTATATCAATTTCGGTGATCTATCACGCTTGTTTGAAATATAATTTTCTGCAGTCTGTCTTGCTGAGGTGAAATCACGTTTACATCGCTAAAGTCGAAGAAAATATCGATGCATTTTTAAAAATGCGTGTTTTTCCTTTATATACGAAATGATTGCACATTGCTTATATTAGTTTGGCATAAAAATAGCATTTCCATTAATATAAGTGTTCTGCTTTTAAACGGAAAATATTTTCCTGTTGCTGAAACATTATGATTAGACATTTTTTTCTTTTAATTTTTATATGACGTGATTTTAGATAAAATGATGTGTTGCTGTTAAAATTTTTACCCATTTTTATTATATATACGTTTATCGGTCCCTTCATTCTATTCCTCGTGTCGCATCACTTGCAGGTCCGTTCTATGTAATCGTTGAATATTGTCACCACGGTTCGCTGAAGAACTTCCTGCGAATCCATCGTGAAACGATGTGCATCCGAACGCAGCGAACGCCAGACGACAATGCCGGCGAGACGAACCAACTCTCTTCCCGTGATTTGCTCTCATTTGCCTGGCAAGTGTGCAAAGGGATGCGATATCTCTGCCAAATGAAGGTAAGCACAAGCAAATAAAACCTACCCTACTCTATAAAGCACTGACTTTTAAGCTTTTATGCACCACAGACTAATACACGTCTAAGAAGGTCGCTAGCTGAACATAACCAAAATAAAATGCCTATTATAGGTTGTAATTATAAATAAAATTAATTTAGTATAAGAAATTAAATAGTATTAATTTAATTATCATTGTAATTATCAATTAAACGATTAGATACTTTTCCTCGGTGTAAATGTTTTCTGAATAAGAATTAGACATAACTAGTTAAGAAGGCAGGACAGCACAGATTTAAAAAAAAATAAAAACTAAACAGTAATTTATTTTAAAATGAAAAACAGCTCAGTTTCGACGTTTGACTCTTTTTTTTTACTCACGTTCACCCCTAACAAGGCAAATCGCCACTAGGAAATATAAGGGGCTACTATTTGGGACCATGCCGAGGAAAGATAAACAAAATATTGGTTTACATTACATTTAAACTTCTGCATATCAGTACAGTCAGGGAAGCAGATAGCAGAAAGAGAATTCCAAATTCTAGCTGTTCGAGGGATAAAACTATTAAAGTAAAAAGATTTCTGGCATTTAGGGACCTCAACAGTGAAAGGGTGAGATTTTGTTGCTAAGCGGGTTCGTCGGGGATATGTACGTCGAGGGGGCACAAGTGCAACGAGTTCATCAGATCACATGAACTAAAATATTTGTAAAACAGGCACAGAGATGCAGCAGAGTAGCGATAAGACGATGGGACTCTTAACTTGAAATTCTAATTAAAATTCATAGCATGCTTGCACACACACACACACACGCGCGCGCGCAAAATGTAATTCATTTCATGCGAACCACGTGCGATCCCCTCAACTGAAACTTTTGAAAGGAAACAAACAAACAAACAAACAAAAACACCGTTTAAGACCATATGGACGTTGATTTTCTAGTGACAAAAAAAGAGAAAAGAAAAAGAAAACACAAGTTGATTTCATGTCTGATTAAGACGTGTATCGTTAAAATTTGAGCTATTTTTATTTTAACTTTTTTAAAAATAAATTAATGTTCATTTAGAAAACATTTTGCGTTATCATTTCCAGGGATACTCGGGTTTGCCCGCTATCTGACATAAGCCATCGGAATATGCCGAGCGCCGCCGAACGCATCTTAAAAACGCTACGAAGCAGAAAGTAGAAACACTAGTGACATACAAATTACAAATTACAAATAAAAAAAAAATAGAAAAGCAATAAAACAAAATATAACAACAACAATCGATCGTAAATTTTATGAATGAATATTGTTTTAATTTTCGTTTTATAAATAAGTAGATACTTTTTTTCGTGTGATTAAAAACTAATAATTTTTTTTTTTGGAGTGTTAGACTTTAGAGTTTAGTGTTTAGAGTTTAGAGTTTGGAGTTAAGTGTTTAATGTTTAGTGTTTAGTGTAAGAGTTTAGGGTTTAAGACAGGGTTATGGGTTTAGGATTAGGGTTTAGGGTGTATGAGTAGGGTTTAGGATTTGGGGTTAGTTTCAGATGCGATCAGTTTGTTTTGTTGGCAGTAAACTACGACTTACTCAAGCGTCCGTGCTAACGTGTCAAAATAGTTAGATTAAATGCCGTGTGCTGCTCCATTATTTAAAATTAAGAAATAGAAAACATGTTTTTTTTTCTTTTATTTCAATTAATCCAAAGCCGGCCGTTCCGCTTGTTTTAGGCTAATTGCGTTTGTTGTCGCATTCTAATTGGCTTACTAACTTAACCAGCGCTCGGCATATTCCGGCGGCTAGCGTAAATTTCCGGCCCAGTCCGACATACATTTACGATAATCTTGCAACATGCACTAGTACCTTTTAATGTTTCATTAAATTAAAATTTAATTACATAGTTTTTTTAATTATTCATCAAATAATTGTGTAAATGATTTATTAGGTCATTAATTTAATTAATATAAAACTATTACTTGAAACCACTATTCTAATTATTGATTAAATTACTATGTTAATTACCACACGAAGAAAAGGGACACACCTACAATTGAAATAACAAGCTCAGTCTTGAGATGATTAAACGAAACAAACCATTTCCTATTTTCCTTCCATCCACAATTGAATCTGAATCAGTTTCTAAAACCGAACCCGCCTCTTAAAACAGTTTATAAAAAATGTCTTGTAAGATCGGAAGCTAGAATCTGATTATAAAATACCTAATCACTAAAAGATAACTCTCTCTCTCTCTTTCCTTATCTGTCTGTAATCTACGACACTTAGCTTGAACCAGCTTCATCCGAAAGAGGAAGTCTTAAAGCGATATCAAATTGACAAGCGGTCCTCAGTCGCACGCATATCCCCATGTTGTATATCTGTGCCTGTTTTACAAATATATTAATTAAATATGCCCTGATCAACTCGTTGCATTTTTGCCGCTTCGACGTACCCGCTTAGCGGTCCTGGATATGATCTTAAACTATATCCGATGGTGAGGCCCCAGCTTGAAGGCTTTGGGGAGTGTGGAGCAACCCCTTAATTGCCATTGCTCCCAGGTCCACTCTGACCCGGAGTGGTAGTATCTGTTAGGGTCTCAACTATTGGTTAAATAGAAACCGACTTGAAAAAAAAAATATTCTATCAAAACCTTTTCTTCAAAATCACTGGATTCGGCATTAAATAACCTGAAAAGGGTTGATATGCCGTAAAACAAAAACGACCAACCAACCTGCTTAGCAACACAATATTACTCTTTTATGTTGAGGCGCAATAATAATGCGCTGCTTCTCTGATGACTACATCATAGTTGTCTTCAATGATAATGTTAAATACTTTTCAAGACGTCCTCTTAAATAATAAAATTGCCTCTATATCACCCCATCATCACGTCCTCTAATAGCATTTTGTCATCGAACTGACAGAGAAATGAACACATTCAAGTGACCTTTGGACTTAGTAAGTTATGATAACTACTATTAAAAGATAGAGTCTATTAAAGTAGAATTGTGTTAAGACGATTGAATTATGTATATATTTATTTCTTTTGCAGTTGGTTCACCGAGATCTTGCCGCCAGGAATATCTTGGTTGCATCGGGGAATGTCATCAAAATATCAGACTTTGGATTGACACGTGATATCTATGAAGCTGATGCTTATATGAAGAAAAGCAAGGTAAGTAATAAAGCGATCAATCTAAGAATGTATATCGATCTCATCGACATGCACGTGTATTTACACAACATACTCTGGTGCTAACAGATCAGGCTGTCTAAAGGTGCCGGCTTTCTAACCTAAAATGCACAAAACATTTTATTGTCTTTTTTTATCCCTATCAAAACTCAATCATGTCTGCAAAGCTCCCCCACCCAAGAAAAACAATAATTTTTCTTTACAAAACAGCCAAACCAAACACAATGAATAAATAATTGCTGACATACGGAGACGAAGACGAATGTGGATGCTTTTTTTTGTGTCTCTTAATAACGTTCATCCAGCCCTTAAGTTTACGGTAGATAAGGAAACGAATTCTACTCTTCCGTTCTTAGATGTACTTGTGTCTAAGACATCTTCGTGTTTTCTTACTTCGGTTTATCGTAAACCAGCCTTTACGGTTCTCTATACTCGTTGGGACTCTTTTTGCCCTATCAACCAAAAATATAATTTGATTAAGACATTAACACATAGGGCCTTAATGATTTGTTCCAGGGTTAATCTGGATGATGAGTTGAAATTTATTACAAGGACCCTATTTAATAATGGTTACCCATTAGATATTGTTAAAACTGTTATTAATAAGAAGGTTCCCAATTTCTATAAACTTAAAGTAATTACGGTTAATAGATGTCCTGTCTACCTACGTTTACCTTGGCTGGGCAACATTGGTGACCGTTTTGCCAAGCAAATTTCTGTGTCTGTACAACGGTGTTATTTTGCATCTAATCCTCGTGTTGTTTTTTCAACCAGGCCTATGTTGCCGTCTATTCGCAAAGATGTTCTTCCCTCCCCCCCATAATAATTATCTTATTTATTTATTTAAATGTAGTTGCAGTGCGCACTATGTTGGGCGAACATCACAAAGATTAGATTTTCGTTTGAAACAGCATGTGCCTTCGAAAATTCGTTATGCAAATTTCTCGCCGTCGGATGTTTTGAATAATACGTATGGTTCTGCGATTTGCGACCACCTTATAAATAACCATGCGTGTGCCACGAATTTCAGTGTCGACATGTTCACTATTTTGAGCAGGTCGCACTCTCCATATCATTTAAAAATTCTAGAGATTATTTATATTAAGTCGATGAGACCTTCTCTTTGCAAGCAAAAAGAAAATCTTCTCGGACTTAATTTGGTCTCTATGTAATTTTGTTTCCCCTGTTTATTTTTGATATTTTTTTTCTCCTTTCCCTTGCCATATTCATGACTTTGTTTATTTATTTTTTTAATCGTATTGTCCTGGATCGAAACCGGGTTAGCTGGCCTTTATTTTAATTTTTTATTTTTTAAATAATCATTATGTATATTGGTCTATATGTATCCATCATTAAATTCTGTACACCTCGAAAGATTTTCAAATATATATATATATATATATATATATATATATATATATATATATATATATATATATATATATAACTACTTCATTTACTCACATAAACCTAATATACGAAAGTATAGATTTATGCGTAAACTTTAAGTATTTACTTCAAAAGTGCTCAATACGTAGGTAGAGCTAGTTAGTAATATATATATATATATATATATATATATATTAGCAGGGAGATCCGACGTTGCTCGGCATTGAATGGGGACTGACGAATGTTTCACACTTCCAATACGTTTATTGTCATCAAAATCGATTAAATGACACATTTTTCAATCAAATCGATAATTACCTGCTCTTGTCGGAGACCTACCGCGGTACACCGAGAGAAAGCTTTACATACCTCTCTGCAACGACTTAATCCACAATACATTGTCGTCTACATTGCAGTATAGAGAACCTACGATTGATTTTATAAAATATGTATATAATTAATTCCTTCAAATAAAGTTTAAAATGCAAAAGTCAAGTACTATGGTTCGATTGTGCTCTAAACAGAAACATTGATTTCGAACGCGTCTCTGTCTTACCAAAGAACTTACTATTGATTTTATATGCCGGGCACTTCTGATTATGCATTGATAAAACTTCTCAAATGCACTTATGATGTTAGGTTGTATAAGGGTGTTAACTTTGATCAAATCAGACTGTTCTTTCTATTGCTTTTTAAGGCATATCAATCGTTTTTGAGTTATTTAATACCGACACTGGTCATTTTGCTAAGAGTTTTATGCTTTGGGCTCTTTATAGCTTCAAATATTTATCCATAGTGTTTAGTTTGGTTGTTTTGTTTTACCACGTGTCAATCTGATGTGTGCCACGAATATATCGTTCGAAGTAGCTGGTTGAGTTTTGCTACACTTCGGAATAATGATCTGGTATGTCACCTTAATTAATGAGTGGTCGTGATCGAAACTGGTATATCCTAGCGTCTGGGTGAGGCCCCGTGTTTTGACAAGCTTCTGGGTTTGACCTTTACTCCTGCTCTGAAATCGAACACGTACATCAAGTCTGTTGCCAAGGTCGCTGGAAAGATGGTGGGATCCTTCTACCGCTCCAGAAGATATCTCACTACTGATGCAATTCTCTATCTATATAAAAGCCAAGTACGTCCAAGGATGGAATACTGTTGCCATATCTGGACAGGAGCTGCTAAAAACAGTCTATCCTGCCTTGACAGAGTACAAAATAGACTTCGTGGCTTAGTGGGGGATGCCCTTTTCTCTACCCTGCAACCTCTCTCCCACAGAAGAGACGTTGCGAGCCTATCCTTGTTTTATCGTTATTTCCATGGAAGGTGCTCGTCTGAATTCCAATCTCTGGCCCCCCCCTCGCCAATCTTTTCACGAAAAACACCCGTCTAGCTGAATCCACTGTGAAAAATTTCCCTCCACTCTTTATCTGTGCCTTAATCAAAACGTGGATTCCATGAACAAAGCTTCTTTCTTATAACTGCACGCCTGTGAAACTCTGTTCCTCTGCCTGCTTCCCACCTGACTACAACTTGGATGTCTTCAAGTCAAACGTTAACAAATTCCTAATGAACCGCCCCCTTAAGTAAACACTTCATCAAATCTCCACACTAACGTAATGTACTTTAATAACCGTTATCCCTGAGTGGCTTCCGGACCTTGATAAGTGGTGATCACTATGTAAAAGAAAAAAAAAGGTTGCGTATCTTTCGATTTTTTAAATCTCTAACTGGCTCTACCAGTCGATATTTAAGGCTTATCTACCCAATCATAATCTCGTAAGGGGGAAGGGCCCGAATGTACATTTAGGGCCATTTAATGCTTAATCCAATAATGTTGGTAAATATATATTCAAATATTTATGCGTTGTTAATTTATTTTATTGCGGACTATCATCCTCATCTTTTTTAGTTGTTGTTGTTTCATGACGTTTCGGCCAACTATTCCTCTGGCCTTCTCAGGTGGTAACCGCGACGAGACAGGAACTCCGAATCTTCTAACTGCATTCTCAGCCATCCATAATTGTTGTCGTCTTACCACGTTTTGGCCAAGTAAGCTTCTTGCCGGCCTTGGGTAGGATTGAAACCGCTATTTGCAGACAATGCTCAACTGAAACTGTAGGGATTCAACGTCTCTATCAACTGTGCCACGGGCACGCGAAGGGTCGATTAAGGTTGGATTTTTTTATCTTATAAATCCACGTTTATTTATTATCTGATCTTCCATGGTCGGGTCCGTACCGAATTGTATATATGTTATTTTAATTAGAATTCATTATTGAGATGACTATTATTTATTAATTTATTTTATTGCGGACTAGCATCGTCATCTTTCTAAGATGTTGTTGACTACTGAAAAAGATGAGAATAATAGTCCGCAATAAAAATTAATTAATAAATAAAACTCATCGCAACAAATTTCAATTAAATAATATATATTTATCCGTTGTGTTTGTTTTAGTTGTTTTTAAGAAGAAAATTGTTACTTCCGTTTTTTGTATTGCAAAACATGATTCGGCTTTGCAAAGGTAAAAAAAACAAACAACAAAAAAAAAAACAATGGCATCAATGTTCAGTGCATTTTAAGTGAGGAAGCCGATATCATCAGACAGTCTGATCTGGTATCACCAGATATTGAAATTGTAAAATACTAAATAACATATGATGTCTATGTCATGCATTATGCATATTTTGTACGCACTGTATTATAAGAAGTAAAATACGTTTATTTATAGTTGACAAGTTGTCACGAAAAATCAAACAACGTTTCGTTGCGAGGCAACGCTTTGGGTAAAACATTCTTGACTTTGAAAAATGTCATTCTCAGGATGTTATTACAACATAAAATAAGAAATTTTAGCCGAGTCGAATAGTGCTAGATAAATAATAAAAAAAAGAGACTAAGATACTACAGCACTGATTGGTCAATCAATCTTCCATATTAGCAGAGAGAGAGAGAGAGAGAGAGATAGAGAGAGAGAGAAAGAGAGAAAGAGAGAAAGAAAGATAGAGAGGTGAGAGAGAGGGAAAAAGAGAATAGAAAAGAGAGATATAAGAGAGAGAGAGAGAGAGAGAGAGAGAGAGAGAGAGAGAGAGAGAGAGAGGAAACGAAGGGGGAGAGATACGGAGAGACATTTTGAACTTGTCGGCTGTTAGGTTCAACTCTGTTTTGTACAGCATAATAGTATTTTTTTTTAATTGCAACATTTATGAAAACTAGGTGCCTATAAAAATTTGTGATCTATGAAAATTCCTCAGTTTATTAAAGAAAATCATGTACATTCCAGGGAATAAATAAGAACTGGAAACCTGTATGATACATATGTCCCCAATGCCGCAGGGTCTCTAAAATAATAATTAAAAAACATAAGAATGTATGATGCAACTAACCCGGTCAGTAAAGATGGTTTATATAATATAATAAACTAATATTATCTATACACTTCTATATGGTACTAGTTCTTCAGAATTGTCAATGCTTCCTTGTCTCATCTCGTCACACTTGTTCGTTTAGTAGTTTTCAGCAATTCGCTGATCCGATACCTCACTATAATCGATGCCTCCGTTCATTTTCAAGAGGCAATAGACACCCCTGTAGGGGTTGCTGTGCGTGTAATTGTGAGGCAAAGTTTTGCAATAACCAACCACACCTTTCCCAAATTGGCACTGCTTAGGTTCAATGGTAAAAAGAGGCCCAACACTGACTGAAAACAATGTCATGATAAGCGGGGAGCACATACAACACCTGTAATTTACAAATGGTCACCTATTTTGATACTGGCAAGGTTCAACGTTGCTTAACTTCAGTGATCTGACGGGAACCGGTGTGTCAACGTAATTCCACTATACCATTAAACTCGACAGGGTGATATGCAGCTAGAAGGATAAAGGAGCAAATCTACTTTGTTTTCAGGATTGAGTTATGTTTCAAAATCAAGTTTGATATAAGAAAACAAGTCACTGAATTACTTCATGAAATAAAAAGTCTATTTACAACAAAAAAATTGTTTACAAAAATGATTTACTTAATCTTTTTAAAAAGAGAGTCACCACATAATAAGGCCAGAAAGCAACTTGAGGCTAATGAACTTACGATGGTCATCGAGACAACAATGCAGTAATCGTTAGTGGTGGAAATTGATTATTTAAGAGGGCGGTTCAACAAGAATTTGTTTACTTTGGACTTGAAGACGATCATATTTTACCTAACTCGAAAGCGGGCGAGCGAAACAGCGTTCTACAGGCAAACAGTTCCAGGAAAGAAACTTTGTTCATGAAATTTACGTTTAGATTTAAGCACAAATAGAGAGTGGGGTAACTGTTTATAGTAGTCATAGCTAGACGCGTTATTTTTACGAAAGTCTGTCTGGGGAGTATAGATTGAAGCTCAGACAAGCACTTGCCATAAGCAGAGACAGTTTTGAAGCTTTTCTTTTGCTGGAAAGACTTTACAGGTTTCGAAGTTTGTTTTAAATATTGACAAATTATATTCGTTAGGATGATTTTCCGTTTCTTAGAAAACACGTCATCTATTTTCTTGAATTATTCATGAAATTCTATGATATTATCTTTAAATTACTTGCTATTCTCTCGCGCATCATTAAAACAACGTTACCTGGACTCTGGGCTACGCCTGGTAGGGTAAACTAGTAATTTATAAAAGTACTGAAAATTTAACTGAAAATCAGATCGGTTAAATATAAGCAACTCAGTAAGTGTCTATCACTTTTACCCTCTCTCGTCATCTACAGACTTTTTCGCTTTTATTTCATAGTGTTTCTGTCACTATCACGCCCCATTCTTTCTTTCTTTCTACATTTTTATTTCTTCCCCACCGTTTTTCAGTTTATTAACAATCCTATGTAATAAAAGAAAAGAAGAAAAAAAAAGCTAAAAGAATCCATGGTAAACAAAAGAGAATAAAACTACTTGTATTAGATGCCATTAAAACGGTGGTCAAGGGAGAGAGAAAGATATAGAGAGAGATGATGAATTTTAGCGGTCCGGGATTACTATTTTCCATAATTAACTAGCTTTACAAACTTTTTTTATTACATTTTCACCCCAAACAAGGCGCATTGCCACTTTGTGTAGGGGGCTACTATCAGGGGCAGCAACTACTGGGGCACTTATGTTGGGATTTGGGCAGCAAGTACTATCTTTCAAACCAATATGAACCAAATGGATGTCCAAACGGGGCACAAATATTTTTAATATATATTTTTATGAACGTGAGAAAATTTAAAGAAATCACAACCAGGGGAATTGATTGCGAGGAAATGTTTGCTTTTAGCGTTGCTTATCATTTCACTGTGAAGCCCCATCCATCAGTCGAAAGTGACTGTTTTGTTAAGACGACTTATGAGCATCCTTGGCGCAGTAAAACAAAATGGGAGGAGTGTGCTTGTTTGGCTAAAAATAAAACAAACCAGGAGCACCCACTGTTTTTTTCCCACGTTCATTTCGTCAACTGACACTCAACTCAGTGGAACCGGAAATATAGGGTTCTTTTATTTTCTCAGACCCAAACAAACAACGATCCTGGTGCTTTTTCCTTTTTTTTTTTTAATGGTAACAAAGCCAAGCAAGAATCAAATTTCGCATTCCCGCGTTGCAGTCTCAGAGTTTGCTCGTATTCAGAAAGTTTATTGACTTTCTGTTATTGTATTTTAGAGACGTTCAAAATTAAGCTTGGCAGTATCTGGGGTCAAGTTGAGTCAGGTGAAAAGAGGAACGAGTGAAAAGAAGGAAAGAAACTCATTTGAACTTAAATATTGACATCATTAGTGTTTGATCTACGAAAATAATTAAAACTTATTTAGATTGCAAACACACGCACAAACACACAAACACACACAAACACATACACACACAAACACGCACACAAACACCCACCCACACCCACACAAACACGCACACAAACACCCACCCAGACCCACACATACACACACACACGCGCAAACACACACACATACTAATAAACGAATTTTCTTTTATATAGTAGATTGTATTATTTACTCATTAGTAGTCGCAAGCCATCATCAAAAAAATGCTCTTAAAGAACAACTTGTGGTCTTCTCTGGAGTCTGATTGACAATAAATCTCCACCTATTTCGATAATCTTTGCAAAAATAATTGCGTCATCGCAACAGCCGCTTACTTTTGATTTCTCATAGGCTGCGATCATTGGTCTTCACTAGGGTTTGAGTGGCAATAAACCTTCCCAAGGTCCCAGTCAGCCAACGGACGTCTGGCTAGTGCTTTCTCTCCACGGCCTTTCCATCCTCCTTGACCCTCCTCTTTATTTGGTGTGGTGTAAAACACAAAATTATTATTATTATTATTATTATTATTATTATTATTATTATTATTATTATTATTATTATTATTATTATTATCTTCCATCTCATTTTCCCTTATTATTACTTTATTATTCTTGACATTATGGATATCGCTCGTGTTTTTAACTTACTTAAAAGTGTTTGGTAGAATGCTCAGATAATAGTACTTATTACTCGATAAGGGATGGAAACGTGTTAGCCATGTTTAATTCCTAACAGCATCTCAGGAAGATACCAGCCTATATCTGTGGATCAGACAGTTGGGGAATGCCCTCACTACTACTGGCATAGAAACTACCATTCTGGGGCCCTTCTTTCCGGCCCAGAATCATATTTACGCCAGTAGGAAACACTCAATCACCTGAGAACAAGAATAGGACTACGAAAATTTGCTATAACCAGATGGGGCTACAACACTGACCAAACCCTATACGAATGAGACATCTGTCTTAGATCCCTGAAGTTAAACAGCGTTGAGCATGGTCAGTACTAAAATAGGATGAACGTTTTGGAATAGCAGGCGCTCTATGTAGGAGGACGTCGACGTCTTGCAAGAGTTGCAAAAACCTAATGCTATCATCTCCACTAGCGGTGATTTACATTCGACTGGGAATCTGTTTGTGAATTTCATACTCCCATGAAACGTTCTCCGTCAAAGAAAGCTGGTTGATCCCGTCTAGGGTGTGTGTCGCTACAGTAAATGCAGACAAGAGTATCTTACTATACAGCACTGCGCTGTCTATCCTCTACTGGTTAACTGGTGCAATTTGAAAGGTCTGTCAGAATACAGCAATAATAAACGCGGGAAACTGGTGTATGACCACGTGCTTAAAAAGACACGCAAAAGAAGACATACATAATGCAGATTCGGACTTATCTCATTTTCCGAGCTATTTTTTTTTTTAGATTATCGATCGACAATAATTAACTTATTTTTAATTCTCAGTCTTCTAAATCTAAACGTTTGTTGATAAATTTGTTTCGTTCCTTTTTCTCGTTCCATTTTTATATATAACCAATTTCGTTCCTTTTTCTCGTTCCATCTTATATATAACCAATTTTATTTTATATATAAACAATTTTAATTTATGAAAAGATGTTGAGGTAAATCTAGACATGTATTACATGCTATAAAGACTTTCAAATGTGATTTATTAGCAAATCAACCGACTATTTTAAAGAACTACCTACAAAGATGCGAACTACATTCGATGAAATATTTTATGGCGATCACCTCAGACAAAGTATATATATATATATATATATATATATTAATTTTATTTATACAAACATTAATGGCTACATATGTGCATACATGTTTCTGTAATCACCCACGTCGGGGGATTACGTCTTCAGGCCAAGAACCACCTTCAAAAGACTTTTGAAGGTGGTTCTTGGCCTGAAGACGTAATCCCCCGACGTGGGTGATTACAGAAACATGTATGCACATATGTAGCCATTAATGTTTGTATAAATAAAATTAATATACCTGCTCTGTTCACTCATTGAGCACTATTTTGGTAGACACGTGTTGTTTCATTGGATTTACTTCTAGGAAACTAAACTCTACTGGCTATATATATATATATATATATATATATATATATATATTATTTTTTACTATAATAATTAAATACCTACACACACTAGTGTTTCATCCTTTCGGGAATCTTTAGTGCAGGGTGTCACGATTAATACCAGTCGAACGATTGGAACCCCGCATCACGAGACATCTCTGGCTCGACTAACGAAAACCTAATCCATTCGGCTACCATTAACCGCGTTAAATAACGTCGAATTTAAACATTTTAATTTTATATGTTCATTTACGTCAGTCAGAGAGCGATCTAATCGTTATACGATGATCTATGCATAAGAGCTAAATTGACCGACTTTAATTCAACTGAAAGTGCTCAACGATAAGAAACGAATTTCTTAAAGGGGCTGTCATATATATATATATATATATATATATATATATATATATATATATATATATATATATACTCCCAATCAAAACTTCAGACTACTTGAAAATGTTTTTAAAGGGTAGATTTTAAACTCACGCCACTCAACGTTAATAATACTACAATCCAAAAGGTTATGGAAAAAGATACACTCCAAACATTTAATTCGTAAAGAAACTACTTTTCATCGCAAGTCACGACCCGATTGAGGAACGGGTCGTTATGGCGCGTTTTTTTTCTTGGTTATAGTTCAATTGATTCACACCCGTTTATCAAGTTTTGTTGTCTTTTCAATATATTCGAAGTGGTTGGAATCACTCACAAACACACGGTTTCTCTGTATTACAGCTCTTCAGTATAATTAGAGGAACAATCTTATTAACCTGGGTTCGAAATTCCACCGTCTGGACAAAACACTGTATACATAACCTTTAGGCCATTTAGCTGCTAAGGTAGATGAAATGAAAACTATAAACATTGGAAAACGCCAACAGCTCCATTAGATTATACAAAAAACATTACCAATAGATATTATTAAAAAAAAACTTAAAATAAACTTCCACAGGTAGATTTCATATTGTTATGCGGTTAAATGGTAATAAAACGAAAAGAACACATGACTTTTAGAAACAAACATGTATTCACATATATTACAGGCAAAGCGAGTTGAGCAATACCATTCCTCAACGGTAGGACGTTTGCACTCGACCTCCTTGTTCGCGTGCCAATATCTGACTCTGAGTGGATTAAAGACAATAAATGTAACGAAAATCATTTTAATTAATATCATTCATTCATAAAATGTAGAACATAAAATAATTACGGTATTATGGGCCGAGTACAAAAGGACATAGTTTTTTTCATTCAATTCCTGAAAACGTCGTTTCTCACTGATAGTTTAAAATTAAACCAGTTGGACAAATCTTTAAACGCTTTTTTTAAAAAAAATAAATTAAATATTCATTTTATTTTCTATATTAGATTTGAAATGGTATATATTGACGTTCATTGACGCATTATTAATATCTCTTTACAGCAGAAAATCTGGTTGATTTTAAAGTAAGTTTTATTGCTTTTTACTTCTGATTGCTTCATGAGATGTGCGCTTGGTTCATGGAATGTGCGCACCATTGAAGTAATAATTAATAAATAACTATTAATCATTTAGCATAGCTTTATTAACATAACCATTTATTAACAACATTTTCTGTAGATCCAATGAAAATAATCAAATATAACATTTTTGCTATAACACTTATAATAACTATTTAATAACAATTTAACTATTTTATATAACACTATTAAAACAACTATTTTACACTTATTAACAATTGCGATAAATACTATTAAAATAACTGTTTAATAACTTATAATTATGAGGTTGATGGTGGCTAAATGGTTAACGACACGTGCTGACAACTTAAAAAAATTTTTTTTATTCATTTTTCACCCCAGACAAGGCACAGTGCCACTTTGAAGCAGGGGGCTACTATCAGGGACTTAATTTGCAGGGTCATTATGAAGGGAGATGAGTAGAAAGATGTTTGTTCACATTACACTTGAACTTCTGCATATCAGTACAGTTGGGAAAGCAGAATCCCGGAAGGGAGTTCCAAAGACCTTCCGTTCTGGGGAAGAAACTATTGGAGTAAAAGGCTTTCTTGCACCTAGGGATCTCTACTTTAAAGGGATGAGACTTACTAGCTTGTCGGGTTTGTCGGGGGTAGTTACGTCGAGGAGGTACAAGTGTTTGCAGTTCGTCAGAGCATTAACCATTAAAGTATTTGTAGAACAGGCAGAGGGATTCAACATCTCGTCGATGGGACAGAGGCTGAAGCCTAGATGACAGTTCAGGACCTATCAGGTTGGCAACTCTCTTTTGAACCCTGTCCAGGAGCGAGAGACAAGCAGCAGATGCCCCAGCCCAGATGTGACAAGAGTACTCCATACATGGGCGAATGGTAGCCTTATAGAGGTACAGGATACTTTCAGGCGTAAGTATTTTTCTAGCACGGTAGAGGGAGCCAACATTCCTTGCAGCAGCCTTGGCAATGCTCTCAATGTATCTATTCCAGTTCATATTCCCTGTAAACGTTAGGCCGAGGAGTTTAAACGAAGTACTTTCAGACAATGTGCTCTTGGCCATTGCTATTGGTGGTAGAGAAGGTTTCTTGTAGTTATTGAAAGAAACAAGCTTAGTCTTAGCAGCATTGAATGTGATCATCCATTTTTGTCCCTATTCCACTACAGATTAGAGGTCATCCTCTAGTGTTTCTGCCATTTCCTTGGATATGTGTTCATTTGTTTCCCCTTATTTTGACAGAAACACCTTCATCAAACCAGCACCTTGTACCGGAAGAGGAGATAAATAAAATAATAAGTAATCATATTATGTAATGATATTATAACTTAATGATATGTGCCAGGTTCATTAAGGTGTAGGCTGTCGAACAACCTTCTTATATCAAAACAAATCGCGACATAATCACAAACACAACTGAGGCAAATAGCACACAAGATTCGTGCAGAATCTTTCGAAAAATTATGTCTTTTATACAAACCTTATCAGCGTGTCTCGCGTTCAATGAAAGTAAATAAACTGGATTCATTGCGTTTTATTTTGTATTATTGTATTATTTAAGTTTCGATTGTTCAGGTGTTTTTATGTATTTCATTTGGTTTATTATGTAATTCTTACGGCTGTTCTATTAATAGTCGTCCTAGATATGACCTTAAACTATATCTGATTGTGAGGCACCAGCTCGCGGGCTGTGGGGAGTATTGAGCCCCCCTTTAACTGCCATTGCTCTCAAGTCCACTCTGACCCGGAGTGGTAGTACCTGTTTGTGATCCAGTTATGGGTTAAATATAAAATGGCTTAAAACAAAAACATATTTTATTAAATTTTTCTTCAAAATCACTGGATTCGGCATTAAATAATCTGAAAAGGGTTGATATGCCGTAAAACAAAAACAACTCAAATCTATTAATAGTCAAGATTGACTGCTCTTTTTAACTTCCAGTTTCTGCTGTCTATTTGGCAGAATTATTATTACAAAGTCACGGGTACTAGAAAGCCATTCTTAACACGAAATATTGGAACGTTCACGTTATCCGAAGGTAAAATAATTATTAATCAGAAGGGACCGTATCTTGTTTGTTACCGTAGCCCCGTCTAGGGTGCAGAAACTGGTAGCGAAAACAAGCAACCAATCTTAGCTATAATTATTTTTCTTTGTGTAAATAAATTGAATCCGAAACATGTGTTTTGTATTGCTATATCACTTATTACAATTACGTTGCCACATTTTTGATAAGGATTGAAGATTCAAGAGCCGGGCCGTTTTGTTGTGTCGATGTTTTTGAAACTCTACTTCAAATTGGTACTTGTCATGTATTGGTATTCTTCAGATTTCAGTACTTAGTATTGGCGAATATTGGCGGAGATTATCCGGAATCAAACGAAGAAATGATTTGAAATAAAATGTCTTTCTTTTTGTTTCTTTTCGAGGAAGTTATTTCACTTATTTATATAAAAAATCTTATCCCAACTATAAGCTAACTCCAACCATTCGCATGATTAGTGTCGCCTGCCCTTTTTCAGTATTATCCGTCGATAACTAGGACTGGCGCCCTAAATATTGGATACGCATTCATTAGCAGCAGCTTTAAATCTGATTAGTGTTCAATTCTGTTCTTTTCGTTGAGGAACTATTTTTAAGTGTTGCAAATCATTTAAGTCTAAATCCTCATTGAAGGTTAAAGAATAAATAGCCATTGCAAAATTGGATCTTTTTCAATCATTTTTCCCTAGGAAAAAAGGTGACATTAATGATGATGTTTGCATCAACCGGAAGTCAGACTTATCAAACCAGCAAATACAACAAAACCGCTTTGTCATACAAATTCTGTAAACGCTCAAAAGAAAATGTGAAGATTAACCGATTAAGGGAACGTAAATAAAAACATAAGTTCTTTGTTATTAACATTTGCAATAAAAAAAATTTAAAAAAATGCGTTTAATCTGCTTTAATTGAATAAGTGCAAACATTACAAGTCGCGTTTCAGTGAAAAAGCGTTTTGACAGGAACAGGACAGTTGAGTTAACTTATGAAAAGAATCGCTTGTGAATATTTCACTTCAATTGTTACATGTTCTTTCAGTCAAATTCTCTAAAATCGAGAAATCTCATTTCCTAAGCTTAATACTTGATCTCTGTAAGAGATACATAAATATTCGAGTATTCCATTAACTTTCTCCTTTGCTTCACAACATCTGATTTGATAAAGAATTTTTAAACATGATTTTCTTCCTCTCCGTCGTCGATCATTTTAATAAGTTATAATTAGGGCTAGGACAACAGCATATTCTTTTCATTGTTTTGGCTCTCAAGTATATATCCGACATCTATTAAGCCTTATCCTCCAGTGGCCGTCGGGCCTTGATAAGTGGTGATTCCCTTGTAAAAAATCATCGTCTATTATAACTACGGCTAGGACAACAGCATATTCTTTTCATCGTTTTAACCCTCGAGTGTGTATCCGTTGATATCTTATATGCTTTTATATAGAGTGATGTGGTTCTCGGTTGATTAACTGTGTCGGATATACCCTTGAGAGTTAAAACAATGATAAGAATATTCTGCTGTCATAACCCTAATTATAATATATCTTGCTGGTGGTCTCTTGGTATTACTTCATCCCAAGACATGAGTTCCTCTAATCTGGTAGAGTATCCAATTTCGTGCTGTTATATGATGTAACACCACTTAGAGAAGGTGCACCATTGCCCATTAAAACCAGAATGGGTTAGCCATACTAAGGAGATCCTATTTGGGCGAATAATAGGTTATTTTGAATATTTAGTCAGGGTTTACTTGTAGTGAAAAGTATGCGCATGCCAGGTCGTCCTGACAAACTCTTATCCAGAGAGAACTCAGACACCCGAGGATAGTGTCTAGTAGGCGTCCAACGCATTTGTATATATGTGTACATACTTGTTTATATGTATGTGTATAGGTGTGTAAATGTGTGTGCGTATGCGAGTGTAAATGTGTATGATTACATATGTGCGTCAGTGTGTATGTGTATATGCGTATGTAAATACGTATGTGCATATACATGAGTAAGTGTGTATGTTCATATGTGTGTGTGTCAGTTTGTGTGCATATGCGTGTATATTGGATGCCTTCGTTCAGTCTCGAAAGACAAAGGATACGTCCTGTAGGGTCAGCTGCACTTGTAATTATTCAGACAGATCGTAGACACTCGAGGATAGTGTCTAGTAGGCTTTCAATGCACTTGAGTCTTCTGACAATGTTTATAAGTCTCTCTTTTTGTTTTAATTGTCTTATCACATTGTTTTTGCTGGGGATGGGGCATTCTACTGAACACCAAACATTCTACCGTTAGTTTAGTTACTCCAACCGAGAGATCTTTTTAAGATTCTAACCGTCTCTTCAAGTGCTATTGTTTGTATTTCTCTTGCACTGGATTCACCGGGTATATTCGCCAGATAGTTTTTGAAATTCTTTTTCATTACACCGGTTGTTCCTATAATGATTGGCTTGATTGAAACCTTAAGATTCCAGTTTCTTTTCATGTCGTACATAAGCCTTTGGTATTTTGTTATTTTGGCCCTCTTTGCTCTGTTAAGGCCAGCATCATTAGGGACACTTACTTCGACTAGGGTTGCCAGCTTCTTCCTCTTCTCCTATATTAATATGTCAGGCCTGATAGCCTTATTTTCTAGGTGTGTAGTTGTAGGAATTTTGTAGTCGTAGGGGATAGTGTATGACTTAGGTGTGTAAATGTGTGTATACGATTGTAAATGTGTATGTTTACATACCTGCGTCAGTGTGTATGTGTACATGCGTATGTAAATACGTATATGCATATACATGAGTAAGTGTGTGTGTTTATATGTGTGTGTGTCAGTTTGTGTGCATATGCGTGTATATTGGATGCCTCCGTTCAGTCTCGGAAGACAAAGGATACGCCCTGTAAGGTCAGCTGCGCGTGTAATTGTGAGACAAGGGTTGCGCAATTCCAACCATACCTCTCCTGAAGCGGCACTCCTTAAGTTCAGTTGCAAAGAGAAGTCCAGGACGACCGGAAACAATGTCGAGATAAGCAGAGAGCACTTACAGCAAATGTATATATACAGGGTGCGTCTGGTATTGCAGAACATCACTTATTTAATCTCTTTTATCTATTACTTAATTTTTTGCTTTGTTTCTTTCAGAAAATGAATTATGGCAGATATTAATATAAGTCAGGAAATGAAAAGACAGGCTGTAATAGTTGCAGTAATAGCAGAACACAGGGATTTGCAAATAGCACAATTTCTAAAAGTTGTCTTTAAAGTTCGCAAAGAATTAGAGGACAAAATAGCCCAATTTCTCCAGTTGCTAAACGCAAAAAGCATCAACGACGCTCTGACAGCATAAGAACACCTGAATTTGTTTAAAGAGTTCAGAACATCATTGATGAGAGCCCTCAAAAGTCAATGAGATCAATTGCAAAAGATATTAATGTCTCAGACGCCACAATTCGTAGGACTTGTCATGAAAATCTTAGATACAAGTTGTATGTGATGATGAGAGGCCAGTTTATCTCCGAGACCACCAAAGAAAATCGGTTGGTAAGATCCCGGAGGCTTTTAAGCTTTTAAGCAAACTGTAACATCCTGCGGAGCAACACATTCTTTGTTTTTTTTTAGACGAAAAAATTTTTGACCAAGACCAAAAAGTAAACCGAAGAAATGACAGATGGTTATGTGCTGAGCCTTCTGAAGTTCCAAGAGTCATGCACACAAAATTTCCAGCAACTCTTATGGTTTGGGGAGTGGTTAGCAATAATGGACATGTGATGCCACCACATTTCTTTCCACAAGGACTAAAAATCAATTCTGCTGCTTACATTGAAGCCCTGAGTATTGTTGTGAAGCCTTGGATTGATAGAGTAAGAAATGAGAGGCCCTAAATCTTTCAACAAGATTCTGCACCGGCACATAAGGCTTAGAAGACACAAGAATTCTTAGCAGAGAATTTCCATGATCACATTACCCCCAATTTGTGGCCTCTAAGCTCTTCAGACCTAATTATCCAGGATTATCATGTGTGGGGCGTTGTTGAGAGAGATGTTAATAAACATCCTCATAAGATTAAAGATTCTCTGAAAGCATCCATAGTCTGAGTAATGCAGGATATTGATGAGGACCATCTTAAACGTGCCTGCCAACGGTTTAGGTCTCGAATAGAAGCTGTAATGGATGCTGAGGGTGATTTTTTTTATAAAGTTAAAAAAATAATATTTTAGTTTATAAAATAAAGTGATTTTTTGTAATACCGATGTTTTTGTTTGTCTTTTTGATTATTTTTAAAAAGGAAATATATGTTCTCAAATACCAGACACACCCTTTATGTAAATATGTGTGCATGTATACGTACGTGCGCTAGTGTGTAAGTATACGTATGTGTGCAAGTGTGTAAGTGCGTATGTATAGATGCGTGCATAGGTATATCAATGTGTCAGTACGTAATACAACCCAACTTGCGTTGATCGACCAATTCTCCTTAGAGCACCAAAGTTAAACAACGCGGTCAGTACCAAAAGGGATGACCATATTAGAATATCAGATGTTTTACGTTAAACGACTGTGACACCTGTAAAACACCTGTAAAACACTGTAATAATTGATGCCGTTAACTCATCTTAACTGGAGATTCCAAGTGAATCTTATGTAAGCTAGAAATTTCCTTCTTTGGAGGAATCTAGTTGAACCCGCATTTGGACCAGAACAATCCCCTAGGCACTGGTGGGTTTGTAGTTTCTTATTTTAATACAAAACGCGATAAATTTAGATACTCCAAAATGAGAAATTAGACTAAAACTTTAAATTTGAGGGCGACTATGAAAGCGTACAAATTAGCAGATATTTATATTTCGCTATTTCAGATTAGATCAAATTACGCACTGGTATACGCAATCTGATGATAGTTTTATAAGCCTTACTACTTCCGTGTTGACATAAATAATTGAAATTGTGAGACAATCACTAGAAGATTGCTTTACAGATCTAACGAACCTTTCTATTTGGTGACTTTTTAAAAATCAGAGTTTCCTTCTAGATGGATTGTCTTTATCCTAGTTTCGGAGCTCAATCTATGCCCTATATAGTAAGCTTTTGGAATATATGGGGAGGCTAACAGGTGCTACACCTTACCTAAGAAACTGCGAAAGGCAAGGGCGTGCTGCTAGCACCTACACACCTAAATATATACAGTAATTAGTATTCCCGAATGATCCACTATCTGCTATTAGATAGGCGTTGCTTAACCTTCGTGATCTAGCTAGAAGCGACGTGTCAACGTTATTATGTCGTGAGCGGACTATCAATATGTAAAATGGATGTTAGAGTGTTGAAATGAAACACGTTTTGCACTGAAAATTATTAAACCTTCTAAGTGGCCTTTGAGTTGATACACTCAAGTAAACAAATTATTTCTAAGACTCTTCGTGATATAGAAATTGGTCCAAAACAAAGAAAAAAAGATAAACTAGGATATAAGTTTAGGAAAGTAATTAATTAAAAACCGAGTTGAGAGTTTTATAAATCGCCCGGCAATTCCAGATTGTAAAACACGCTTAAATATATTTTAATTCATGCAGATTACATATTTTTATTCTATCGATTACGATATTAAACCTAATACAGAGTGCCCCCCCCAAAAAAAAACAGAGGACATTCAATTGTTTTTCTGAGCATTTTACAGTCAACGGAGAAAAAAGGCCAAAGACCCTAGTGTTTTGATGTAATGTTTTGAATATAATAAACTAGTTATGACCAAAGTTTCATTTCATTCAGACAAAACGCTAAGAAACGGGATCTAATTAGAATTGGGCCCGTTTTTTTGGGGGGGGGTCACCTTGAATATTATAGTTAGATCGAAACTAAAAAAGGTGTATATATATATATGAGGAGATCTATTATGATCGAAACGGTATGCACATCGTAGCAAGATATGAATGTAATTACTTCGATCATAATAGATCTCATCAGGCAAGAATAATAAAAAATGAAAAATGGTCTTGAATCATTTTTAATTTTTTAATTTTCTTGCCTGATGAGATCTATTATGATCTAAACGGCCTGCACATCGTAGCAAGATATGACTGTATTTATAAAAAAGAATAATGTATATATATATATATATATATATATATATATATATATATATAAAGTAAGAATTATAATTAAGTTTACAACGTTAATCCACAATAGTAAACTTAAAATATATTATAAATATTAAAAACTTAATGTGTATAAAGTAATCCTAACGAGATATAAAAGCTCAATGCAACCAAGAAATATGAAATAGAGCTTATAATAAGAAAAAGAATTAATAAAAGATGTTAAAAACACTTTAAGAAGAGTTAAAAACATATTTCATTTTCAAACGTAGACACAATTTGATTAATTTATGTCTCCTTTTGGAATATTAAATATTTTTGTAACGTGTGTTAAAGTGTTTCTAGCATGCTTTACTATTTCTTATTCCTTATCACTTGGGTGCACTCAGCTAGAATCAAAACCAAAACATACAACTCTCCATGCTCATTAATAATCTTTGAGTCACACTTATACACCCCCACACATATATATGTGTATGTTTATATATATATATATATATATATATATATATATATATGTCTGTATATATGTCTGTATATATGTACATATATTATATATATATATAGGTATATATATGTATATGTACATATGTATATATATATATGCATATATATATAGGTATATATATGTATATATATGTATGTATATATATATATGTATATATGTATATATATGTATATATGTATGTATATATATGTGCATAAGTGTATATATGTGTACATAATTATAATTAAATAAATATATATATATATATTCAAAAATAGAAGAAAATAATTGAGCAATCAACAATAAAGCAAGGGAAAGATGGTCTTCTTCTGTCAAGAAGTGACAATCACCATATATGTATATATATGTATATATATGTATGCATATATATATATGTATGCATATATATATGCATATATGCATATATATATATATATATATATATATATATATATATATATAGATAGATAGATAGATAGATAGATAAAATTTACCTGTTATTTCTTTCGTGAAAAGATGGACTTGCGCGATCGTCGGAGCAAGCAAGCAAGCAAGCAAGGTGCACAGAGTTTTATAATATTGTAAACCGAATTTTACTAATAAAATCATTTTATTTTCATTTCTCTCTCTTTTTCTTTTGTAGGGGCGAATACCAGTGAAATGGATGGCTCCGGAATCTTTATATGCTCAGGTCTACACCTCGAAAAGCGACGTGTAAGTATTTTAAGTTGTACACGTACATATAAGTATTGCATACATACGAGATGCATTTGCGTATAAGTATTTGCTAAAATTTGCGTGAAAGTATTGCGTGTATCCTTTCGTACTGTAAAGAAATGAAAACGGATAGTTTTAACATTATTACTAATAGTTTTCACGACACGTAATTGTTTTTCATATTGACGGCCTATTAAACCTTTTTGTGCTTTATTTAAATCAGACATATATTGCTTACTAGCTCATAAACCCGACGTTGCTCGGGATTGAACAAGGATAAATGAATGTTTTACACACATATATTTTCTTGTCACTGAAATCCCCTGTTTTTCAATCAAATTGATTAATTGCCAGCTCTTGTTGGAGACTCATCCCGCTGGAAAGAAGGAAACTTCAGATGCGTTTGCGCAATGACTTAGTCCACAATACATTGCAGTCTACATTGCACTGTAGAGAACCTACTGTTGATTTTATAAAATTATTTGTTATGTAATTGCCCGCATTAAAGTTTAAGATATAATAGTCAAGTATCATACTTCAATAGTGCTATAAACAGAAACATTCATTGGGACGTTGCTCTTGTCATATCAAATACAAAAAAAAACACTGTTGATTTTATATGCCTGGCCTTTCTACTTGTTCGGTGGTAATTGATTGAATTAAAATAAAACAACAGAAGGTTCTCTACAGTGCAATGTACATTACACTGTATTGTGAACTAAGTCACTGTATGGAGGCATGTCAACCTTCTTCCTAGTGCACTGCGATGGGTCCCCAACTTGAGCAGCAATCAAATGATTGCAAATGGATGATTACTAGCGCTATGACAACAACATATTCTTTTCATTATTTTGACTCTCGAGCATATATCAGTTTATATCTTATATGTTTTTATGTAGAGTGATGTGATTCTCAATTGATTAACTGTGTCTGTGTCGGATATATACTCGAGAGTTAAAACAATGATAATAATATTCTGTTTTCATAGGCCTACTGATTACACTGATTTCGAGGACAAGAAAAATATGGGAGTGTGAAACATCCGCTCATCATCATTAAATTCCAGGCAACGTTGGGTCTCCCTGCTAGTCAGAGATAATATACCAAACTGGTTCGGAACAATTTATAGAATTTTTCTTACGCAATATGTAGTAATAACATCTTAAAAATATCCGTACAATCATTAAACTTACTTAACATACAATATGAACCGCCAATTTTGTAAACGCTTTAAAACATTAGACATTCTACTGCGTACTGGGTGCACTAGCAGAGATATCTCACGTCTACATTGGAATATCTACGTGAATAGGGGTAAAAAGTTAATCTAAAATTGATTCAGTTATAAAAATGCTTTACTCGAATTTGTCGTGGCCATAAAACGTACAACTTACATTGCATTTTTACACATCAGCGATACCCCAATACCCTCTACATACATTTATATATATATTATATTACATTATATATATACATATATATATATATATATATATATATATATATATATATATATATATATATAAAAATATATATATATATAAATATATATATATATATATATATATGTATATATATATATATATAATTAAAAAAAATACCCGACACACACTTATCAGATGAGACGAACTAGTGAGGTCTGTAGACGACTTACAATGATGAATTTTCTGCATTAATATGTATTATTTAGGGAGGGGAGAAAGAGAGGAAGAATTTGGTTGAAAGAGGATACTCGAATAGGGAAACTACTCAGGTGCTAGAGGAGGAGGAGGGGGGAGCAGGAGCAGGAGGAGGAGGATAGGGAGTTGACTAGAAATCAATTGGGGGTGTAGATCATAGCAGCAGATTTTAGGGGAAATGGGTCAGGGTTTGGTGACATCTAAATTATGTATATATAAATTAATATAGTGAGGTGCAAAACACCAAATTAGATAAGAAAATAATGAATTGAGAAGGGAAACAATAACAATAAAACAATAAAAAATGTGAAAAAATACAAACACTAAAATAATCAGAAACACTGTAAATGAAACAGATTAAAAAAGAGATAATGGAAAAATAGAAAGGCAAGAGGAGAGAGAGAGAGAGAGAGAGAAAGAGAGAGAGAGAGAGAGAGAGAGAGAGTTGGAGACGGTTTAGACCAAAAAGACCACAAGACATCGGCAACTTATTTTTATGGCTTTTAACTAAATCTCCCGTCGAAGTAATGAACTATTATAAAGATTAAAATAAAATCGTATATATATATTATTGAACCCAAAAACCTACCAATCTCCTAGTAACGTACACATAAAATAACATTCACGCGTTCCTACCTCTCGGTTCGAATGCCCCACGCACCCATCTGCACGCACATATCTAAGTATAAGTACATACGCACCTGCAGATCCACACAACACACACACAAACGCAAACACACACACAAACACACACACAAACATACACACATACATAAACACACAAAAACACAAACAAAACACACACATACATAAACATACACACAAACACACACACAAACAGAAAAGAACACACACAAACGCACACATACGTAAACACAAACATACACACAAACACACACATACAAACACACATGCCCACACAAAACACACACTACCACACCTTAAAACAGATATTCCTTCCTGTAAATGACTGTAACAAGAAAAGTCATTAAGGCCAAACAATACGAATAACCAATCCTCATCTCAAAAATTCAGAAACGTAATATAATAATAGTTTGGTCGATATAATAGTCCGATGAATCCAAATAATATAATATTATTACTTAATCTGTTGCAAGCATCAACATATACCCACATCAAGTATTCTAAGATATAGGAGAGGAAACGGTATATATATATATATATATATATATATATATATATATATATATATATATATATATATATATATATATATATAAATACTAGCAAAAGTACCCGTCGTTGACGGGGTTCAAAAACAGCCTACATTAAATGAACTCTGATTTATGAAAGTATGATAGGTTATGAAAAGGATGGGTTGTAAATTTGGGTTGAATTTGGGGGTGTCAAAACCAAAGCAAAATATGATGAAAGTAAAAATAAAATAGATAAACCCAATAATTTATTATACCATACCTGTTCACACTGAAACACTTATCCAATATTCTGTGGATCTATATTAAACAACCTTGTTAAACTTTGTGACATATTTCCATTCTATGGAGGTCAGGTGCTAACGAGCACCCCATAATTTTATTATACCATATTTCTTCAAACTGAAACATAATTATCAAAGTATACTTACACAGATAGATATGAAAATTCTTCATTAAATTTTGTGCCTATTTCCATTCTATGGAGGCCAGGCGCGAACGCATACCCCACAATTTTATTATACCATCTCTATTTAAGTTAAAACATACTTATCAAAGTATTCTAATGTACATCTATATCAAAAACACTTCTAAACGTTTTTTTTAATATTTAAATTTTTTATTTCCATACTTTGTGGACCAGGCGCGAACGCAGACCCCACAATTTTAATGAACCACCGTTCTGCCAGATCAAACATACCCATTCCTGTGTCTCGATACATCTTCTATCATTATATGTAATCAGTTTTTTAAAATAGTCAACCATATAGGAGCCTATTCGTGACCAGACACACACCACACACACACACACACAAACGCACATTCAGCTTTATATTATATATATATATATATACATATATATATATATATATATATATATATATAAATTTATGTATTTAAACTTTATGATTTGAAAAATGAATCTTCAAATACAGAATGTTTTATTGTTGGAAAACAAAGAATACAAATAAATAAATCTATTTCCTTAACCCATGAGTTTTCGATGCTTATAACAGCAATAAACATAGAAAATTATTTTTTTAAACTCATGGGTTAAGAAAATAGATTTATTAAACTTTATTTTTTGCTTTCAAACAATAAAAAAATTCTGTATTTGAAGATTAACTTTTTTAAATCATAAAATTTAAAAACATACATTTGTATTAATTTGCTCTATCTTGTATATTGAGCAATTTTATTTGGCTGGGATTGTCTTACATAAAATAATACATCTTTACATTTTGTAAATCACTGGATTTGCATACCAGTAGATATATTTCATTTCATTATTCTGAAGTATATATATATATATATATATATATATATATATATATATATATATATATATATATATATATATATATATATATATATATATATATATAAATGGAGGCCATCTGGAATATATGCTGTAGAACGGAGAAAAAAGTCCAAATACCCAAGTGTTTTGATGTGATGTTTTGAATATAATAAACTAGTTATGACCAAAGTTTCATTTCATTCGGACAAAACTAAAAAAACGGGGCCTAATTAGAGTTGGGGCCCGTTTTTTTTAGGTCACCCTGTATATATATAATTTAGCTTTTACATCTAGCTTGGATTATACTAAATATTCATATAATATTTATATGTGTGTATTTATATTTATATCGTTTCCTCTTCCCATATCTTCCAATGCTACGAAGCTAAGGAGGCCCAAAATAAAACAGCAACAGTGCACCACTCAATAAGTGGGCACGTCTCCAAGTTTCGTGTGAGACGTGAACTAATTGCGACAAAAAGTGCCACCAACAAGTCCCTGCTTGTGAACTTGATACAATCAAACAGTGAAGCGCTTTCTCGCTAACTGAAACTGCCAACCAATATAATCGCTACGATCCATCTTTGCTTGGTAAATTCCCGTATTAATTATGCGCCGATGGCAAACTATTTTTACAGCCTCCTTTTATCGCCGTCCATAGTCAAAGTGAAACTCTTTTGCTGGGACTAACAAGCTCGCTATTAAATAATCACATTTAAATGGTTTACTCAAAATCAATAATGACATAACTTTATAAGTAATCGTAGAATCGGAAGAAAATGAAGTATTTTTTAATTAATAACGTGTTTGACATCGAATTTTAAATCGACAACTCTAGCAGGCTACTCACACCTGAGAGTATCCTGTATCTCTACAAAGTCACTATTCACACATGCATGGAATACTGTTGTCATATATGCACTAGTGCATCTATAACTAGTCTCTCGCTTCTAGATAGGGTTAAAAAAAAAAGAGTCGCTGAATTAATATGTCCCGCACTGTCGGCCAAACTCCAACCTCTGTACCATCGCCGAAATGTGACATCCCTTTGCTTGTTTTACAAATATTTCAATGGTAATGCTCGGACGAACCCAAAGCACTAGTGCCTCCTCGACGCAAATACCTCTGATAAACCAGACCAGCAGCAAAATCCCACCCCTACACTGTAGATATCAATAGGTGCCGTTAAGCCTTCAACTCCAATCATTTCTTCCCTCGAACCGCTAGACTTTTTATTCCCTCCCCACTTCCTGCTTCTCTGATGGTGTTGGATTTTCAGAAGTTCAAATGTAATGTGAACAGATATCTCGTCGCCTAACTCCCTACATAGTTCCCCGGCAAATCTGGTCTTAAGTAGCAGTCCCTTACAAATTCGTGTAACTGTGCCGTGTTTGCTGTGAATAAACAGTAAAAACCTCTTCTTTTTAAGTGCAGATTTCTAAACAATCGCTTATCTTGAGTCCAACTTAGTTTGGCAGTTCATTATGAAGAAATTGACACCCAAACAGCATTTGCAAATTTCAACTGATGCAGTAAGAGAAATATTTGATTAACGAGTAATTTCACGATGTGGACGTGTCATTGGCCACTTCATTTGTGTGACGTAACTCCATTAGATTATTTGCTTTGGAAATATGTAAAGCCACGTGTCTACATCGGTAAACTAGAATAAATAGACAACTTGGAAGGCAAAATTTGACTCGTTATTGCCGAAATGCAGTCTAATTTAATGCGTAGAGTTTATGAAAATTGGACTTCTATATTATTATACCATATATACCTCTATATTATATACCATATATACCTCTATATTATTATACCATATATACCTCTATATTATATACCATATATACCTCTATATTATTATACCATATATACGCGAGCCGCGGCGTCATATCACCGATATTTTATTGAAATTATAAATGGCAAAACTAATATTTGTAATAAACCATATATTTTGATAATAAAACTATTTTTTGTGATTTATTTTAATTTAAATTTCGACGACTCCACATAGACACTCATCTATACATTGTTTGGCATTTTATTCCTTATTTATGTCCCCCGACAAAATGAGAAGGAACATGTAAATTGACGCTTGTTCATTCGTCTGTCTGCGCTTTTCTCAATAATTAAAACTTGGAATATTTTTAAATTTTGCACAAACATTAAACATGATATGAGTAAAAAAGTAACAGAACGGATTTTGCGAGAAAACTTTGATTGCTCCTCACCCCTAGCGGTGCCTTTCGGGTTAAACTTGCCTTCGTTGACACTTTTGTGTTTATAAAAAAAAATAATGCCTTGGATTCTAAAAAATTGCAACTAAATGTTTTCTATATAATTTTGGTTGTCTATACTTCGCGATAACTCTTGCGTGTGCCTCAGGGGATATTTTAAGGCTAATAAAAACACTCAACTTTTGAGACTATTTTTCCATATTTGTCCAAAATTTTTTGTGTATTTCTATTTAGCAGTTTGGCATGGTGTTGAACTCAAATTTAAATATGTTAAGGCATAAAACTGCACCGTTTGTTCATTTTCATCAGGATTTGACGTCCCCTGGGGACTTTTGGGGCTAAATGAGGGGAGGATGCTGAACTTGGTCATTTTTTTACGCCTCGTTCATGGGACCATGCATACTTCACTTTTTTTTTTTTAAAGTTTTGGTTCTTGTAAGTCATAATGATAAGTTGAATAGTTTATAATTTTACCAAGCATATATATATATATATATATATATATATATATATATATATATATATATATATATATATATATGTTTCGTGGTTAAATTTAAAATTCTGCAAAAACAACATATAGAGACTTATATTCGATTTAAGAATTTATTGTTTGACAAAAGGAATACATAGAAGGGGTTATTCTAATTTTCTTAATCCATGGATTTTCAACAATGGTCATATCATCACAGGAAATGAAATGCGGTTAGCAAAATGTTTAGCTGCGAATGGACGCTAATTTTACTTTTCAGCACAATTATTGAAAATAGTTTTTGGAGTGGTTGTGGATAATTATATGGAAAAAATTATACGAAAGGAGAATTGTTATAACATGGGTAATCCATTATTGGAAAGAGTCCAATGCCGTTCGGGGTTATAACTCCAGGTGGACAGAAAATAATATTCCCATATAGCGAAAGCGTATTGCTCCTTATTGATTTTTCGAAAAGTATACGGGGCAGCCTTATTCGTTGTTGCGTTGAGTGTGTGTTGGGTGATGCAGTCAAAATGCTTTCTCGGTGTTGACAAAGTGTATCTGATATTGGTGGATATACCATTCCATTGTAATTATCCCTGTGAGTAATAGAATTTGAGCATTGAGTTAAGTATGCAATGGACCTCGAAATCAATACTATAGGCAGCAAAATAATCCTGGAGATGATATTCAGAACGGTGCGTTGGACGGCTTGCTTCTTGTGTAAGTCCCGGTAGAAAGAAAGATAGCTCGCTTTCTTGTTGATAGTGGGTGAGGGAAGCCTTTTAGATGAGGGAAAGAGGAGAGTGGGGTGAAGTAGAGAGGTTAAAGAGAGAGGGATAGGGTTAAAATTGGGCGAGCATACAGATTGTTAATGGAATTTTTTCGGCGGGGGCAGGAATTGTATTTTAGTATTCTTTAAAAGGGTTGACCTCTTGATTTTGAGTTCCACTGGGAAATGGATATTCTTGTGATTTTCAATGGGGGTGTGCGTGATAATAGGTGGGTGTGCTGTTTTTGCTGTGCGGATGGGTGAGCGGTTGAGGTGAAGACAGAGACGAGTCATGGTATGAAAATATGGAATGTTTGGAGGGTTACTTATTTAAGTGATTTTAAGGTTGGGTTCTTGTTATTTTAAATATATTTAAAGGTGACTTGATTGGTTGAGATAAGTCAGTTCATTACGCTTGTTATCGTAGTGTGATCTGGTTTAATTAAGTTTGTTTAAATTTTATTTAAAATACATATATTTTTGTTTGGAGGCGATCTATGGATGAGTTTGTTTGTTGTTCGTTGAGTTGGAATTGATGTTTGAGTGAGTGTTTTATATACTGTGGTTAATTAGCTATTTTTATAATAGGGAGAATTGATTTAAATGTGGAGCTGGGAATGGAGTCGCCCAAGCGTGGTTGATTTTCATTTTAACTATTTATATAATGATTACTTGTATATCTATCTGTCAAACCTAAACCTAAGTGCAGATATAAGCACATATATAACCACATACACACATACATACGTTCATATACATATATATACATATACATATACATATACATAGTATACACTTACGCACAAACACTGATCCATACCCTGCATACATAAATGCAGGCTTATATACACACTCATCCTTATACTAATGCACATATGCACTCAGTTACATATACATATTATGATGCAAATACGCATATTAGAGAAGGGAACTACTTATACAGCCGGGCGAGTATGCATGCGCGCGTATTCGAGTGTACAACTACGCCCATATGCACGCCCGAACATCTCTATAATCAAGTGCAAGCATGCAAGTCATGCCCCCTTTTACATACCATCGTATACATACAGCAAATAAACATCTACATAAGTGTTATGTCTAAAAAGAGATAAAGGTGCGTACACTGATATATCTAACATACAAATACAGAGAGAGATGCACCTACCGTTAAAGATATACATACATCAACAAATGATCGGGTTTATCTAATGATTCTATTTTAGAGAGGAGGATAATATCAAATTGCCAACTCAGTTATATGGTCAAGGGAGATATAGACAATTAGAGTGTACTAATATACGGCTAAGGTATGTAACTCAGTTAAATGTCCATGCTCACAAAACACACGCATATATATATATATATATATACATATACATAAACATACATACATACGCGTGTACACGCACACACACACACGTGCATTATAATGGGTGTATTGATTTAAATGTGGGGCTGGGTATGGGGTCGCCCAAGCGTAGTTGATTTTAACTATTTATATAATGATTACTTGTATATCCATTTGTCAAACCTAAACATAAGTGCAGATATAAGCAAATATATACCTACAGACACACATACACCCACTTTTACATACCATCGGAAACATACAGCAAATAAACATCTACATAAGTGTTATGTCTAAAAAGAGATAAAGGTGCGTACACTGATATATCTAACATACAAATGCAGACAGCGTGCACCTACCGTTAAAAATATACATACATCAACAAATGATCGGGTTTATCTAATGATTCTATTTTAGAGAGGAGAGATAATCCCAAATTGCCAACGCATTTATATGGTCCATGGAGATATAGACAGTTAAAGTGTACTAATATACGTAGGTGTGTAGCTTCGTTAGATGTCCATGCTCACACGCACACACACACACACACACTCACACACACACTCACACACATACACACATATATATACACATAAACATACGTACGCGTACACACGCACACACATAAAAATATACATACATACGCACATATAAATATACATACATACGCGTACACACAAACACACATATATACACACATAAACATACACACATACGCGTACACACGCACAAACACAGGTGGATACATACATATATACACTACAGCACATAATTATGTGCATATACACTCAACACAAAACGCACGCCTACAAGCTCACACATATATATACATCCACATATATAAGGAAATGAGAGTAATGGATACAAGTTCATGCATATATATATATACATATATACATACTTATATACACATATACACATATACATATACACATATATATATATGCACACACACATACACACATATATACACATATACATATACACATATATACGCATATATATACAGATGTACAGCCATACATATATAGAAATGTACAAACATATACTTGCTCAAGCATGCACATTTATAAGTACACATATAGACATACGTAAATATTAAGATTGCCACAGCGCATGCAACATCTACCCCCTCATGCATACATACATATTCATTTATACAAGCATGCAACATCTACCTCTCATGCATACATACATATACACTCATACAAGTGTGAATCCATGCTTATACATATAGGGGCAACATGCCAAAACTAGTTCAGGTATCGTGACTTAAGTGGTTTTGAGCTGGCTATACTTGAAGTTTTTCCTGTGCTTGCATAACGAAATAAACTCATTTTGGGTGTTTATCGTGGCTTTAGGATATGTTATTATTGCAACTGCTTCTGAAGTCAAAGGTTGCAGAATTTGGATTTAGGGAGTGGATGTTGCATGTACTGTAGCTATTATTAAAATATAGCTTGACTCCTTTATTAAAAAATAATTACAGTTTGACCGCTTTATTAAAAAATAATTATAGTATTCCTCCTTTATTAAAAATAATTATTGTTGGATTAATTTATTAAAAAATAATTATAGTTTGACTCCTTTATTAAAAACAAAAAAAAAATATCGTAATTTCGTTGTTCATCGTTATTTAGTATTCGGAACGATTTGATTTTCGAAGGTTCCAATAGTTGATTTTCATCATTAAAAGAAAATCGGCCGATTCACTGTTTCTGCTCAATTGGCGAACGATAAGATCTGAAACTACAAAACTGAAGCAGGAATCGAACATAGATGAATTGTCGATATCGAGGCTCGCATATTTGCCAGAAAATGGTTTCCAGATCGATCCAGACGATGGATTCGTATCTGCCAGGAAAAAGGAAAAAAAAAAAAACAAACAAAAAAAAAACGAGCGTTCTTTAAATACATCAATTCTATCCGTTCGATGGGAATTTTATCTCACATTAAACCGAACTAGGCACCAGAAATATGATTTTATACGTGAGCATGGCAGACCACAGAAAATGGTAACCCTAGGCGTGAGAGATAGAAAATCATATTATAATTTCAAGTGAGACAGATCAAAGGGAATGCTATTTCAAACTTTGGGTTGTAACTTCGGTATATCCCTGATAAATTGCCACACTACCAAGGCAATGTGGGCAAAATAGGTAAAGTGTAGTATCAGAAAGATACTAAAATTTAATCTTAGACAAAATGTAAGCATTATAAATATATTAAAGAATAATAGAAATTTAAATATTATCTGATCGAATACATACTAATATTATTACTGATAGAAGCTATTATAGTTTGCTTGTAGCATTGTGCATATTGTGTAAGAAATTTATTTTTTATGGCGATGCCAATGCAATTTAGTTATTAAACAATGCAGTTTTCGAATCAGGATAGTGTGACATTATATTGTATTTAACCACAATCGTTTAATACACATCATTTAATACATCAATGAATATTATGCTTGAATGAGAATAAAAATCCCCAAACTTGAAGACCAGCAAAAGCGATTAAATCCTATATACGAAATAGCAAATAACTGTATGCACAGAATAAATTTAGTTTAGAACGACAATACGATAATATTTCATATAAGTTAATTACGTATATATTAAGTTAATTATTATAATATATATATTCTCCTGAATCTAGTTCTCTTTAAAACATAAGAACATAAACAAGTATGTTATATTCGTTCTCACATTCTGCTGGTGTCTCTCTTGCTTTGATAAGGCGTTTGAACTTTTACAGTAACTAAATGCTATATACGAAATAGCAATAACTGGCTGCGCAATATTCAAGGTTTAACCTCTGTTAGATAAAATATTTCTGTAAAACTATAACATTAAGAATATAACACTTCTCAACGAATTTTTTATCTACAGACTGGTTATATAGGATATTCTGAAATGTAGAAAATTATTTAATCCATTTTTATCCGAAAATAAGAGAGGCTAAGCAGTCAAAATTCAAAATTGGTAGTGGAAGTTATTGAATTTTTTCTGTTTGCTTACTGTTTCATGAATGTGCATGCGTGAATAGTTCGCACTACAGATTACTTATGTCAGAAATAAGTAGGTTTGAAAACATATTTTAAAGATCGTCTCACGCTGGTTTAATGGTTAACGTACTTGATTCCCTGTGTCTAGGTTGTGATTTAGATCTCAGCTCGAGTATAATTTTTCCTTAACAGTAACATGTCTCACTTTCCGTATTAATATATATATATATATATATATATATATATATATATATATATATATATATATATAGAGAGAGAGAGAGAGAGAGAGAGAGAGATGTCTCGTGTTGCGGGGTTCAAATCGTTACACTGGTATTAATCGTGACACCCTGCACTGAAGATTCCCGAAGGATTAAACACTAGTGTCTGTAGGTATTTAATTATTATAGTAAAAAATAATTATATATATATATATATACATACATACATACATACATACATATATATATATAATTATTTCCACATCCAAATGACGGCGTAACTCACAAACACCATAAAAGTCAACAAACCGGAAGTCCAAGACTCGAGTTTCGCCCTTATTTGGACTCACCAGTAAGACATATCGAATCCAGATTCGAAATCCGAGTCTCTTGCATGCCAGGAAAGCACTCTGTCAACTGAGCAAACTTCCTACACACCAGAAGGTCTATTAACTAATACATATCAAGCAAATGGCCCCGAGATCCGACCGTAAAATGGACCTATTTCTTCTCGACAAGGGACGCGGTCATCCAACCAGCTATAACCCAAGCCGATGTTTCACAAGTAGGATTTTTTTAACTCGCTCGGACGATGCTAAGCTAGCGAGCAATTGGTAATATAATTTTCAGAATGTGAAAGATTATATAACTATTTCCACAGCAAAACAAATCCCGGGATCGTATATATCTAACTAATGAGGCAAATGAGAGCGAAGCTTGAGTCTTGGACTTCCGGTTTGTTGATTTTTATGGCTCTCGTGAGCTGCGGAGTTGTTTGTGGAAATAATTATATAATCTCTCACATTCTGAAAATTATATATATATATATATATATATATATATATATATATATATATATATATAGATATTATATATATATATAATGCTTTTCAAAAGATTTTACCACAGTGAACATAATCGATTACCTTATATACATAACTTTGATCTTCAAAAATTTCAATTTTCAGCCTGGAATATGCATTAAAATCACAATTCATCAGTATTTAATGCTTTGGATTTTACAACTGTTTCTGCTTCCTTATTCATTCAACCTTAGAGTATTATTTTCACACTATCATTTTAAATTTAATTTTCAATTTATGTGCTAATAAGCAAAATTTATCATAACCTTCATCTTTTTTGCTAATAAGTTTTTCCCCGATGAAATAAGTCACTCATTGAAAATCCATGGATTAATGAAAAAACTTTAAATCTTTTTGTATTTCTTGGTAAAACAATACATTTTTTAGTAACCTAGATAATTTAATTCAGAATTTCGATTACATATATATATATATATATATATATATATATATATATATATATATATATATACAGGGTGTCCATAAAGTCCGTGTGCAATTTTAAAATGAATTGTTCCAAAATCAAATTCTTTTTACATGTTATTTTTATTGAAATCACAAATAAAATTATAAATATTTTAAGGCGCACACGGACTTTATGGACACCCTATATATATATATATATATATATATATATATATATATATATATATATATATATATATATATATGGAAATAGGATCGAGATGATTTTTAAATTTCCGTTATTTTAAACTTAGAAAAAAATGCTTATTCATCCAACGGTTTATTTTTAAAATTAACATTGCTATCATTCGAGTTAATTATTAAGAAATATTCCTCGTTAACGATAAGTCTTTGGAAGTTTTATGCTTAAAGATGTGTTTGCCATGGAATAGTGCACATTCAATTATCTACTTACCGACTATAAAGAAACCACTCTGGTGCCGCTTTCTATAAAAGTATCTATTTATTTACCTTTTTTCTAAATATAACTCTTTACTTTTGTTTATATCGTCTATCATATGAATATAATTCCTTCTTTAGACTTGTTTCATTAAAGATTAGCTGACTTTCCCCTTATATTAATCCTATTCTATTTCAAGATCGAAATGTAATTTTTATTTTTATTATTTTTACTATTTGGTCCGTTTAACATTCATTTATACAATAGTTTAATTTTTCCCTAGACATTATATCATTACTTGTCTTTAAAAGAATTCGCATATATATATACTCATTTACATAAAATCATAATCAGAAACATATCTAATATTATTTCACAATTTAACTCCATATAAAAATATTTTTTTAATTTCTATACAGCATTTCTTTTTATCGAAATAATTCCTAGGTTCACCCGCCATATTCACTCTATTTAGCTAGTTTAATTATTGTGTCTTTTCTTTTTCGTTCTTTTTCACGCTGATTAGGGAACAGTATCAAAAACAGTTTATTTGTCAATAATAAATAAATGGATATCGATTCCGAAACAATCGGAGACTTACCCTGATTTTTTTTTTCTCCTTTTGAAGTTGATTTATAATTTCACAATTATTGATTACTTATTGTATCTATCTATCTATCTATCTATCTATATACATGGTTGTATATGTTGGTTTCTTAGATATAAATCTAATGAAACCCACGTGATTATTAAAGAATCCTCATTGGAGGATGGAACTGAAACATATAAGCACATATGTAAAATATTTGTATAATAAACACACACACACACACACATACATATACACAAGCGGCAAAAAGAAAGTCCGCACTTGTAATTCTTTCAAAAACTGGAAATTTAAGCTAAATTTGATGTAACTGATTAAACAAACCATACCTCATTTGATTGGCCTTTTATTCTTCTATAATTTTACCTGTTCATATTTGACTTTTAATCGAAATATTCTAGTGTTCACGTCAACTGTAAAAAATAACTTCAAATTGAGAAGGCAAAAAGAAAGTCCGCACAATGGAAACTTGTTATTTAAATGTAACTTTAATACAACACAAATACAACAGGAACACGATGCACTAGTAAATATTTAGTAGAATAGTCCTTCTACAATTTGACAGCCTGCAATCTTTTTGGAATTCTTTGAATTAGATTGCAGCAATACTCCGGTAGAAAGGGCATCCCACTTTTCTTTAATTTTTGTCCAAAGTTTTTCCAAATTTGACATTTGATCATTGCGTAGCTGTTGCTTGATGTAATGCTATGCATTTTCGATAGGATTGAGGTCTGGAGATTGTGCAGGGCAATCAAAACACGGAATATCATGCTCTTCCAGGAACATCTTGACATTGCCAGCTGTGTGAATGGGAGCATTATCCTGTTTGAAGATGGTGTTATCATCCAAATTCCGTCCAAAATCGGGTAGAAAATGCTCAGTCAACATATTAATGTACTTGATCGAATTAATTCGACCTTGCAAGCGAACCATAGGCCATTGGTACTAATAATGCGCCACGCCAAAACTTAAGCTCCACCACCTTGCAGCGTTGAAACTGAGCACTTAGGATTAAATTCTTCGTCTTTCCTCCGACAGACCTACTGCCTACCATCAATGCCTAACCTATTGAACTTGCCTTCGATCTAAAAAGCACTTTTGACCAATATGAAGAGTCATGATCTTCATTGAATCTGACGAAGTCCTTACGGCGCTGTCTGTTCTTTACAGAAATCATTGGCTTGCGTCTTGCAACATATCCTGGCAAATTTAATTCATTTAATCTGTTCTTGACAGTAGAAATAGAGCACTTTTTAACAAGATTGCACTGTTCTTGAATTTGGGGAGCCGTTTCAAATCTCTTTCTTAGGTTGTGGAACTTGATAGCATTGTCTTCCTTGTTAGAAGTAACTCTAGTACGACCGGATTTAGGGGCATCACGAACACTGCCAATGTTTTGGTCATTTTGCACAGTTTTTCGTACCGTTTTCTTATCACATTTGAATCTGCGGCCGATTTCTCGATTGGATAAACCAGAAAAGTGATTAATGAGCTCCTGACGATCACTAAGAGAAAGTCGTAGCATATGAACTAAATCTTACGTTGTATAACCTGGAACAACAACAATTACGATTAGAGATGCTTTGTTGCCTGTTGGTGGATATTTTAAACTAATTTAGGGGCGATAATTTAAGCTGGTTTTAAGCGAATTTGTTTCTGCAGACTTTCTTTCTGCTTCCTCAATTTAAAGTTATTTTTTTTAATTGACGGGAACACTAGAATATTTCAATTAAAAGTCAAACATGAACAAGGAAAATTATAGCGGGACAAAAAGCAAATCAAATGAGGTATAGGTTGTTTAAACAGTTACATTAAATTTAGCTTAAATTTGCAGTTTTTGAACAAATTTCAAGCGCGGACTTTCTTTTTGCCGGCACTGTATATATATATATATATATATATATATATATATATATATATATATATATATATGCTTTATTTTATGTTGTTATTTATTTATTTTTCAGGTGGTCGTTTGGCGTTCTACTCTGGGAAATAATCACACTAGGTACGTTTTGTTGTGCTCAAAATATTAACTTTTCATTTGGTTTCTTCTTGAAGTATCTATTATATGTTTCCATGAACGACGATTTTTACAAATGGGTAGGGACTGCTGTTTTCTGTGTCGAAATCTATCGATTTCAAACTTACTGTTGGTGGGGTTTGACGGTAAAATATCGTTAGGTAGCTTCATGCCATGTACGGCGTTATTGCCATGAAAATATAGTAAATATATTGTATTTCCTTAGATTTGAGACATGTTATTTGCGATCAAATACAAGGATGCCCACTATACAGAACTGAACAACTAATATTATAAGGACCTCTGAGATGAAACATCAAGTTTCCCTGTCTCGTTTCACTGGCTCGTTTCACTGGCTCGCTAGCGCTTCGCTAAAACTTTCAGAATACTTGAAACAAAAAATGCTTTATTATAAACATTTTATCCATAATTATTTGATAATTATGAAACACAAAGAGTCACATTTATTCATATTTTATCGTTATTTTCATGGCAGGTGCTCGTCTGAGCTCCAATCTATCGTCTCTCCTTGCTGTACTTTCACAAAAACACTCGACTAGCTACAACCATTATCAATGATTTCACACAGATTTTATCTGTGCTTAAATCTAAACGCAGATTCCATGAACAAAGTTTCTTTGCTTGAACTGCTTTCTTGTGGAACACTGTTCCGCTGGTCTGCTCCATTAACGATTACTACACTACCACCGTGCATTAATTAGCCTCTATCCTCGAGTAGCCTTCGGGCCTTGATATGAAGTAACTCCCTTGTAAAAAAGACGGATAAACATGAACATTTTTCTTGTTTTCAGCTAAAAACAAAGTGTAGTATCTTTTCTGATACTCCGCTTAATCTGCTCTGTCCTCGTTGAGTGAAGGAGAAATTCTTTTAGACTGAGGCAATATTATTATTATTGTTATTATTATTATTATTATTGTTATTATTATCATTATTTATTTATTTTAGTTTAAATTTTAAGTGTCTCTCTTTTTGTAGAATCTGGATGTTCCCCATATTAAAAACCGACCTTTTATCTAACTTTGCTCTCGTGGGGGCACAAGTAAATAGGAACAAGTTGAAAATTTCGATACAAATGTATCTTTTTTTTAAAATGACCGTAAAGAAAAGAGAACAAAGAAAAAATCAATTAGCATAAGTGATTGTGTGTGAGGGCTGTTTGTTAGATATAGATAGCAGTTTGTTGAAAATCATGCCAACTCTACCCGATCTCGAAAAAATTTTTTTAAAATAAAACCAATTGCTTAAACTGTACGGCATAATCACGTCGACACACTGGTTCCCGTTAGATCACCGAAGTTAAGCAACGTTGAGCCTGGCCATTATTAAAATGGGTAACCATTTTATAATTCCAGGTTCTATATGTGCTCTCCGCTTATCTTGACATTGTTTCCAGTTGTCTAGCATTTATTGCCACTGGACCCAATCAGTACCGATTCAGAGGCGCTGTTTTCTTTGTTTTGTTTTTTTTACAAAAGAGTCATCTCTTATCAAGATCTGGAGGCCACTCGAGGATAAAGGAAAATGAGTGTAGGATAATCATTGGGACAATAGCTTAGTAATCATTAGTAGTGGAAATTTGGGAAATTGGATTACTTAAGGGGACTTGTTCACGTTGAAGACGACCATATTGTAGCAAGCTGGAAAGCAGTGAACGGTTTGGGATTGCACAATTATTCGCGCAGCTACCCTTACAGGGGGTAACCATTGTCTCTTGGCATCGCTTAAAGTGAACTATTTTGCAGTAAAAAGTAATACAAAGTATTGTAGTAACAGGAATAATTTAATAAAATTAACTACAACAGATAACAGTTAATTAATAAAACATCCTTTTTCACGATCAATATGAAAATTAAGTAATCATGCAATTGATATCGTATATACATAAGCAGTATAAAGTAGTGCGACTATTATGCAGAGTTGAATTAACACGAAATATGCTATATTGAATTAACAGTTAGTGCGGCAAACGGGCCAAACATTTGCACGTATCTTTTTAGAGTAAAGTCACAAGTCTAAATGATAGCTTAATAAAGTTCATTACCATCACTAACAGCGCTATCAGATTCTCGAGGGAACTCATTTTTACGTTAGATTACCAGAGAAAAAGTGTTCCCTGTGGCCGCAAATCTAACAGAGTCTGGACGGTTTATTATAGACTGTGTACTAAGGGGTATACCATTGGGCCCTGTGCATTTCTAGGAGATTCACCATCCCAGGATGTATCCTCATATTCTTTGAGAAAAAGTTTGTTTCTTGTTAATCGCCTGAGGCACTCTTACTGCGGAATGCCGATTGGGCTGTTCATGAATGTTTTTCCAGACTGAAGGGCTTTTCTCCTAGGGCGTTGATTTTTCAAATCACACTTTCCCGCCATTGTGTCACATCTTCCGACCGTAGGAGGAAGATAAACTAAACCAAGAACATAACATGATAAGGTCCTTCTATCGATCCAATAGATATCTCACTGCTGATGCAATTCTCTATCTATATAAGAGCCAGGCACGTCCAAGGATGGAGTACTGTTGCCACATCTGGGCAGGAGCTGCTAGAAAGGACTTCTCCTGCCTTGATAGAGTTTAAAATAGACTTCGTAGACTCGTAAGAGATGTCCTTTTCTCTTCCCTGCAACCTCTATCTTACAAAAGAGATGTTGCGAGTTTGTCTCTGCTTTATCGTTATTTTCATGGCAAGTGCTCGACTGAGCTTCAATCTATGGTCTCCCCTCGCCAAACTTTCATAAGATACACTCGTTTAGCTGAAAACACTATCAATAATTCTCCCCACTCTTTATCTGTGCCTAAACCTAAACGTAGATTCCATGAACAAAGATTCTTTCTTAGAACTGCATGCTTGTGGAATAGTCTTCCGTTTTCCTGCTTTCCAGCTGACTACAATATGGTTCCCTTCAAGTCCAACGTGAACAAGTTCTTGATGAGTCGTACCACTTAAGTTAACAAATTTACCAAATTTCTATTAGTATCCATTACTATATTGTCTAATTGACTACTGTACACTCTTAACCCTTAATCTCGATTTGTCTCTGGCCTTGATAAGTGGTTATGTCTATGTAAAAAACAACTGAGAGCTGTAGACCGATCGTTATGATATACGTGGATCAAATATTTGCAGACATACTGAATTGAGGATTCAAAATAAGTAGTTATGTGGTTATAGTAGCTTCGTTACGATTATAGATTTTCAGCACCGATTCAATAGTCATCGATGGTATCCATTGTATCAATTTCACATCGTGCAATGATGCCAATCAATCGCAAAGCAGACAAATAATAGGCAAAATCTTAAACTCGCAATACACAGTGTCACTTCGAAGTAGGGTCCTATTATCGGGGACTTAAGTTACAGGGACATTATGAAGGGAAATGAGCAGCAAGATGTCTGCTCACATTATACTTGAACTTCTGCATGTCAGAACATTTGGGAAACTAGGTACCCGGAAGTCTAACAGGTTTGGGGAAGAAATTATTGGAGTAGAATGTTTTCTTACACCTAGAGATCTCTACTGTCGGGTTAGTCGGAGGTATTTACATCGAGGGGGTACATGCGCTTGTAGTTCGTTAGAGCATTCATCATTAAAATACTTAAAGAACAGGCAGTTCGTCGATGGGACAGAGGCTGAAGCTTAGAAGACAGGTCAGGACCTGTCACGTTGGCAATTCTCTTTTGAACCCTATCCAGGATGGAGATACTAGTAGCCGATCCTAATATTTCCTGTGAACGTTAGGCTGATATTTATTTCGTATTCTTCCACCAAGCATGGCTTCCTGTTACGGCTGTGATGTCACTAACGTCTCTAACGTAATCGTCTTCTCTGATGTGCTCTTTTTCTTTATAGTCATTTTGCATGCATTTGCATGTCCGCGATCTGTTACAATCAATAGCGATATATGTTTTTTATAATTGTCGCAATCCGTCTTCCTATCGTATAATTAAGTTTAACTCAGTCGTTTCTATATTTGTGTTCCAACTTATCGGAAATATTCTATTGCATCCAAGCAGCAAGCTATTTGCATCTATTGATCATCTATCTTGGTATTGAAATGCATATCCATCAAGGCGAGGCACGTGCGTCGTAATATTATGCGTAGAGATCAAGGCTAGCAAGGAAAATCATTTAAATGATTCTTTTATACGTCGCAGAATTTCGGTATTATATCTATAGAAAGAAAATAACGCTTTTGTTATGAGAAATCGTTCTTTACAAGACATGAGCTACTTGATGTATGGAGTTTAAGAACGACTATTTCAATGTCAAAAACTAGCTAACGATAAGTGCTAGATGGAACAGATTCCAACCCAGGAAACAGCAATTCTTCCCTCTTTGTCAGAAACATCACTCATGGAATAGGAGGACTAGAGAACAAAATAAGTAAAGCGAGAATTACGAAACTACTGAAAGCAAACGAAAAGTTCTAATATCACCAAAGTCATCGGAATGAAAAAATAATTAATCATATTTAGAAACGATATTTTGAAAAAAATCTCACAAGTATTAATAGCACAGCGTTATCAAGATATCTAACAACATTCACATGTGCTTGTGTTAGCGTCTATTCTATATAAATGAAACAGTAGATGTATGTGTGTCTCTATGAAATATTAAACCGATAAATTCTTAAACTACTAGCCGGTATCAGATGGGGGACCATTTGGGAAAGCGAAGCGCTGTATGTACCGCGAGGTAAAATACTAGGTTGAGAAACTGGCGCGGTCTGTCGTTCTATCGAGTGTAGATAGGACTCTCTTAAGCCGTTGTAGGCATCCCCTTATATATATATATATATATATATATATATATATATATATATATATATATATATATATATATATATATATATATATGTGTGTATATATTGGTGAGCAAGATTAAATGACCATCCCTCTTGAAAAAGCCCGCATTAATCGGGCGAAACGTTGAGTATTCAGGTCCTTCAACCTCCATTTTATTTCATATATATATATATATATATATATATATATATATATATATATATATATATGCTAGTGATGAGACGATTCAAATATTTTTCACGATTCTGATACAATTACCGATTCCGTGGTAAATTCCCGATTCCGATATAATTACCGATTCTGATTCCGATTCTTTATAAATATCTAGTTATTTAAATAGAAGATTGTTATTTACATCGATTTTTGTAAAAACGCATGTTAAATATGCAGATATTTTCATAAACGTCAAAATACACTTGTGGACAATGATCTATGGATTTTAAAATCAATAAATATTTATTATTTTCTCATTATTACCAGCAATATAAAATTTTACTTTAAACAAAATCAAATAAAAAAAGCAATTAAAAGAATTGTTTTCGCAATTAAAAATAGGCCACAATTTTTCTGATTCTCATACCGATACCGATTCCGATACGGTAAAATCTTCCGATTTTTCCGATTCCCGATTCATATTCCGACTAATTGTCCAAACACTAATATATATATATATATATATATATATATATATATATATATATATATATATATATGTGTGTGTGTGTGTGTGTGTGTGTATGTGTATTGTATATATATGTTTATATATGTATATATATATATATACAAACATATATATACAATACACATACACACACAAACGGGTATATTATACACATACACACAACCATATATATATATATATACACACAACATATATATATATATAATACGTATGTACATAATACACATACACACAAACATATATATATATATGTAGTCATCCACATACAGTACTGTTTCGCTGTTTCACAGCCCATCAGTGCGGCTAGACAAGCAGGATCGAAACCCGATCAAGCCAGGATCGAACCCCGATCAAACGACAGTCGGAACTTCTAATCATTGCGCTATACCAATGCTGCTATGCGGGCAATGAATTTACCATGTTTTTATATTGTCTAAAAACCATAACTAAAATTTTGTTTACACAAACAGCATCGCTTAATACGCTAATGGTAATTTGTACATCTCTTCCCAATATGCTCAACCCAATATATATATATATATATATATATATATATATATATATATATATATATATATATATATTATATATATATATATATAGTTATTTAGTATAATATATATATATATATATATATATATATATATATATATATATATATAAGGACATTTATACATTTAAGGTCGATTCGAAAAGGAATCAATTTTCAAATGCTAAAAGTTAAGTTTTAATTATTTGGATTATTCAAACTATTATTCTTTTCTTAAATATTATTGTCAGAACATTTTCGCTAATGCAATCTTTGACTTTCCTCATGTCAAAGTACGTTATCATTTTCGGTCTGAAGAGTTCTTCTAGCATCTTCCCATGCGATCAAGTTTCTTGATTGTTTGTTTCCAGTTCATCTTTGGTTTTCATCTTCTTTTTCCAATCAGGAATCGACCCAAGCACTTTGGTTAGCAATTTTCTCTGGAGCCAATATTAGAGCATGTCCCAGCCAGCTTTGACGTCGTTTGCAGATTATTTACGATACAGCCTGTTAATCAGTTCAGTCCCTGATTTCTTGGTTGTTTATTAGATTACCCAATTTAATCGCTAGAATCTCTGAAGGATACTTGGATTCAAAAGCATCCGATTTCTTCTCAAGGCTGATTCTGAGATTCTAATTTCACTTTCGTATAGCAATGTGGACAAAACGGTGCTGTTATAAAATCTTAATGTAGATCTGATTTTTTTTTATTTCTCCAAATCTTGCAAACCTGATTAAATGCTACTGAACCTGCTTCTGGGCATCAGACATTCATTTCGTATGAATCTGATGATTTACGCTGGTATTCGTTTCGATGATATCTTTCTAGTTAGAATTGCTTCCAGAAAGAGCTCGGGTTCTTAAAGGAGGAACTACATGAAGGTTGCCAACATCCCTAACTGAAAGTATTTCTGTGGAATGAGTTAGATTCGAACTTGGCGCAATCGGGTTGCCAGTCCGTGTCGTGAAGCACTTAGCCATCGTCATCTCTCTGATGACAATTCTGAACTGTAACTCGTTCATATTTCCTTCCTTGATCAGCATAATTACTATGACAAGAGAATGTTCTTTTCATTACTTTGTCTCCTGATTATATATCAGTTAATATCTTATATGCAGTGATGTGGTTCTCGATTGATTAACTAAGTCTAACTGTATTGGATATATACTCGAGAGTCAAACCAATAAAAAGAATATTCTCTTGTCACACCCATAATCATTTAGAACGTTAATTTTCAGTGGCCAAATATCGACTATACACTGATTGCGGAATATACATTAGCTGGCAAAAAAGTTATTACTATAGAGAGTTTGACCTACGTTTGTAAACTCATCATTTGTGTCATCTCAGCTCAGTATATTTTCTTTATTAGGAAGAGGTCATAAGCAATAAATCACATTGACAATGCGGGTGATGTTCTCTCCACTTTGGAGTGAATAACGGGATGAAATGTGAAATGTTCTTTTGTCTCCCGGGCAGCCAACGAGATATCTTATGTAAAATATATTTCTCTTGGGTCTTATTATTCTAACAGCTCGCCGGACAATGATTTATTTAAAATTGAAAACGACCGTGGTGAAATCTGTATCGCGACTTGACTGGTGGGTGTAAGGCGTGCTCTCGAGAGAGGTTGCTTTCTGTCTGTAATGCCATACATTAGAATCGGATGTGCGTTGGAGGATGGCTCAAGATAATTCATACAACCAGTAGGCAACCCGTAGAGGCAATCATTTACCCCGCTGCGATGGAGGAGATAGGTCGTAATAACTTCTTGTAGAAGTGTCTGTTTGTTTTTTACTCTTTTAACAAGTTGACGCTGGTGTTTTTTTTTTCTCTTTCTATCGCACTTCCTTCCTACTGCAGCACGGGGCTGGTGAGAATCAAATCAACACACCTAAAATATGAGCACTCTTGTCTATCAAATATTGCATCGCCATTCTTGGTCGGGGCACATCAGGCAGTAAGCAATAAACTTACTCCAACACAAAGTAGGAAAGCAATGCATGGAAGAGTGGGTCTCTTGGGACTACCTAGGATGAACACCAGCTCGACAGATAAAAGCCAAAGCCAACAGAGTCTAGCCTGTTTATTAAGATAACTTGCTCCCTGTGTACTGAAGAGTATAGCCTTGTGTCCTGTGCAGTTTTAGGAGGTTCTCCCCCACCTCTTAGTCTAGAAGAGTTTAGTTTCTTGTAAGTTATTTACAAATTGTAAATTATTTACAAATTCTAAATTGTTTACGCATTGTTTTAGTTTAGTGTCTCGAAACAGGCACATGTGGTTCTCATCAGATCAGCGAAGTTAAGCAACACTAAGCCTGGCCAATACCAGATGGGTGGCAACTTGAGAATTCTAGGCGTTGTATGTGCTCTCCGCTTATCTCGACATTGTTTCCAGTCGTCATGAACCTCCATTTGCCACTGGTATTTAACAACGCCGACTCAGGCGATATGTGGTTGGAGATTGCGCAACTCTTACCACAAAAACTCCACGCATAGGAACCCTTACAGTAGATATCCATAATCTGTCAAGGCTGAAGGAAGCTACCACATAAATGGATATTGTACCTTGGGCAAAGTTTCGGTGCTGAAAGGTATAGCTTATTACGCTTACGTTTTATATTTTCTTTCGGCTTCCTGTGTTGTATAGCAGGGGGTTTCATGTTAAAGGACGACGCCGTTTCACATTAAACGACATATGATGAGGACATTCATGTTGGAGAGAGAGAGAGGGGGGACATTTATACATAATATCTACATAGTTCTGTGGATTCTTATAACATTATTAGCGAGGAGAGAGAGTGATCAGTTCTTTTACACAGGAGGGAGAGAATCATTACTTGGAAGGGAGAAGGAGGACACATTACTTAGGATGGGGGTTATACAAAGTTCATTATAAAGATGAGTACACATTACCTTCAATTGTTGAATGACAACACGAAGACAGTTACAAAAATCGATGACGTTCTTTATTTCATTTGACCAGTCGAAATGATGATTACATCAGGAATTCACATTGGTGCTACATGGTTAAATGTTCTTCATTCCCTTCTAAGGGGACCCTCCTCTGACTTCCTTTGCTTACTGCTTGAACCTGTCTGCCAGACTGCCTGGATCTTCGACTGTATCTTAATCTGCTAATCTTAGCTCCTATATTGAGAAATTCCCGTTCTGCTATGACGTCATATGTATGGTTCTAAACGTGATCGACTCACGTGGTTTAAACCTACGTGTGTCGGCACATGTTCACAAAACACACTTCTGTAGACAAAAAATTCTCACTAACCTATTTTTCAACCTAACCTATTTTTCAATATATTTTTTAATTGCATTTTTCATTATTGTTTTTAGCTTTAATTTAATTTTCATAAAAAATGAACAATTAAATTCTCTTTACAATCAAACAATATCTAAACTATTTTATATGAAAATTTAACAATACGAAATTCTAATATTCCATTTTCTGAATATATCTCTGAACCTTGCTTACCAGGTTCGAGTCTCACCTTATCCTAGTCTAATTTTCCATTTATCTAAAGTTCTTCTTACTTACAGGAAAAGGGGACGGCCCTTTTTCCTGTAACACCTGTATCGAGCACAATACCAATAGGCATAGATTTAAATATAAATAAAATATTTGTTGCTCAATACTCAGTTTGTTACGCTTCAGTTGAAATAAATCTAATTTGCAGTGAAAAAAAACTAAGAAAAAAATTTGGTGATTTTTAGACTACATTTTATACGTTTGTCTCGCTTCGCTTCCAAATTAGTCTGCCTTTACGTGTTCCCATGCATATAATTCTTGAATGTTTGGTAAGTCTAGCATTTAACCCCACTAATAGGACGGGCGTAAGATCAAGTTTCATTATGAGACAGAGTATGAAAAAGACAACGTATGTTCATCTTTACAGTTTTATATTATCTCATAAAAATGTGTTTACTTTTTAGCATTTGATGTTCATCGATGTCACGTTAACGCAAAAGGTGGTTTTCCATTGCGTTAGTTTTATTGTTTGACTACTAAATCCTTGGCATGTTTAAAATTTATGCCGGGCAAAGTCCCTCAGCAATTGAATGATGTGTGTATAACACTGGGTTATAATACCAGAACTCGATTGTGATCATCGGTATTTTGAATGTAATGTTTGTACCACCGCGCCTTACAGATACGCTAATTTTGCAAACCGCTTAATTTTATTACACATTCACAAATTGTAGCTAACTAAGATTCCAAGTCGTTTAAATTGAAACCCTACTGACAGGTGCTCGATATAGTCACTATTTACTTGCCTCATCGTGAGAGATGGGTTAGGTACAAGGCCTGTTCGTAATGACGGGAAAATCCAGCTTCCCATAATGAGACACTCTTGATTGGGAGAAAAATAAATTAAAATCCTCAGTCGTTTCTCCTTCCCGACTGAGGATAGAAAAGATGAAGTGTAGCTTTAGAAAATATGTGTGTGTGAAACGGCACTAACCCTATTTGGGTTTAACCGGCTTCCTCCAAAGGAGGAAGTTCCATGGGATTATGAAATCCACAAGCGATCCCCAGTCGCATGTGTATCCCAATTTGGGGAGATGACGACGTTAGATTTTTGCAACTCTTGCAGGGAGGTGTCGACGTCCTCCTACATACAGCGACTGAAATTACCAAATTGGTCACCCAGTTTAGTAATGAACAGGCTCAATGTTTCTTAACTTCGGTGATCTGACGGGAGCCAGTGTGTCAACGTGATTATACTGCAATAAAAAATATACGTACTACATTCGACTCTTAACCAAAAACCACCTGGAGGGAATTCTTTTTTGTTTTTACTATGCATAATGTTTATATATATATATATATATATATATATATATATATATATATATATATATATATATATATATATATATATCTTGCGAACATGTAATTTTAATTTCTCAGAGGATAATTTTATCTTAATTTTTTTTTTTAATTTTATAGTGTGTTTTAATTGATGCAAAAGTTATAAAGTATTTCCATTATTTTGAATGAATGTGTTGCAGTTCCACACACGTAGCGTGAATAAAGACTTTATACACACCGTTGCCGTCGTCGTCGTTGTCGAACCCAAATTGTTGATCATTTGTTGAGACAAGACTAATCGGACTTCAGTGTTGAGTTTTTAACAATGTTTATTTTTAACGGAAAAGAACAGCTACAGAGACAGTTTATTTTAGTAAGGTTATAGAAAGGCAGACAGATAAATAGACACACGATATATATATATATATAGGCACACCAATCGCGCTGGTCCCAATTAAGAACAGCTAGCAGATGCACACACGTCTTTCGCCTATGAAAACAAGCCCATCACGCGGTTTTGTGACTTTCACCTGGTGTCACTGTCTGACCCTTAAACTTTTCCATTCAAACACGACGCTCTCTTTTACGTTTCTAAATTTTTGAGATGAGGTATGTTTATGCGTATTAGTTTGATTCTTCGGACTACCATTCTCATCTTGACTGTTAGTTTCACAACGTTTCGGTCGATGTAACCTCAGATCTTTTTCAAGTGTTGTCTTGTCGAATCCGGAAATCTTTCTGTCGAATTAGGGACTCTGTACAGAACTCACGGGGGTAGCATATTGTCGTGTGATTAGCCATGACTGTATAGATAATTCGCAATTTCTTTCTGTCGCCTACACGGTGGATTAAAATATGTATGCGACCGAAAATAAAATTGCTAATTACTTTCGAAATTCCGTGCAGATTCCCGAGTTTGTGAGAAAGTTACCCGATTACGAAAAATTACTCCTGAAAAGGCCGGAGCTTCATCGACCGAAACGTTGTGAAAATAACACTCAAGATCAGAGTAGTAGTCCTAAAAATCAAAATAATACGAACGGCTCTTTTTATCTAACACCAGCAGGGCTACCCGGTGTAGCCTGGGGGAAAAGTAACATTTTTAGTAAAACTTGATTCTAACCGCCACTGTTTTCTTCCTCCATATCTCCATCCTTATTCTTTTCCTCGCTCTGTCCCATTCTCTCTCTAGACACACACACTTTTATAAATTCTTTGAGTCGTTATAATGAAATTAACTCCTTGATAAAAATCGCAATTATTTCTCTTTAGTTAATACATAATTTGTGTGGATAACCGACCCCATTTAACTTCTGACAAAATCTACCTCAGTTAAGGATCAAATAATAAATATTTTTTAAATTTTAGATATTATGTATATAGGGCAACACTGATGAAGAAAATGCCAACTTTGTGGGTATTTGTTTTGTCGACTATGAGTTTTAGCCGAATATATAAAAATATACACACAAACAACTCTCCGTTTTATTATAGATAAGAATTCAATGATCATTAAGATTTTTCTTATTAAAACACGTAAATCCTTTTTTTTTTCCGTTTTTTACGTTTTATTTCGTTAATTTTATTTTTCTTTATTTGTAGGAGCGAACCCTTATCCTGGCATCCCACCAGAGAGACTGTTCAGTCTACTTAAAACTGGTTATCGTATGGATCGACCAGAAAACTGTTCCGACGAAATGTGAGTACAATTTCACTTGTATATTTTAGTAAAATACCGCCATGTGTGCTATTTTTTTTATCATCGAGAAAATGTCGTCTCCTTTTCCAAAATGTGGTGAGATGAACTGACTACAATTGTACCCCTCTCCTAAGACGAGAATACCACAGTAACTTTGCCTATGATGCATTAATGGTTTTTAATTTTATTTAAGAATAATACAGTTTCGGTCACAAATTTATGTTTTTCAAAGAATGCAATAGTATTTATACACATTCATAAAATTGCTAATCATTTAATTTTTCACATATACGAGGTACCTTCAATAAGTTTCCAGACTTTTTTGTATGAGCAATTTTATATATAGTACATACATAAAACTCTAGTCTCGTTCGAAGTAATCTCCTTCGGCTGCAATGCACTTATTCTACCGTTTGAACGATTTTAGGAAAGCCCCATGGAAGTCCACTTGTAAATGACTCTCGTCGCACCATTTTTCATCTCCTCAATTATCTCAAAACGACAGCCTCTAAAGTTTTTTTAGCTTATGGAATAACCAAAAGTCGCAGGAAATAATATCTGGATTATAACGAGGTTGAGAAACTTTCTTGATGCACATCTGTGCACTTATTGTTCTTATCCACGGAAGTCTTTATTTGGCCAATCAATTTGTTTTGAAGTGAACGGCATTTCTCAACCTGAAAAAAGATAACTGTCAAACATTAAACATAAAATTTTGAACTATTTCTATACAAGCTGTGAAAATTTGGGGTAATTTCAACGAAAATTGTTAAAATGATTGCCCTGTGAAATAACGTCAAATTTTTTGGAACATCCTGTATATACATATTTAGTAGTGTTGGGACAGTTAATCGGAATCGGAATCGGAATTTGGAATCGGAAAAATCGAAGCTTTTTAGGGTATCGGAATCGGAAAAGTTTGGGCCTATTTTCTGACGCCAAAACCGATTTCTTAAATTATCTTTTTTTTATTTTTGGTTTAAGAAACATTTTGCACTGCTTGTAGTAATAATAAAATAATAAATATTTATTGATTTAAACTTCCAGTAAAATTAAAATCTTTAGATCACACCCTCACAAGTGTGTTTTTACGTTTGAGAAAATATATTTATATTTACCATGTGTATTTTATGGTAATCGGGACAAAATAACACCTTTATAGTTAAATATTTAGAGATTTACAAAGAATCGGAATCGTAATCGGTAATTTTATCGGAATCGGGAATTAAGTACGGAATCGGTAATTGTATCGGAATCGAGAAAAATATTGGAATCGTCCCATCGCTAATATTTAGAAATAAAAACACATTGCGCTTTATTATATTGTGGGAGATTTCATTACAGTCAACATCCAAATGAATGTGTATGTTTGTGACGATTAGTTTTGAATCCTAAATTGTCTGTAGTTTATCTTTAAAACTTTTTATTGCTTATTATCATTATTAGCTGTTTTGGTTGTATAAATAATGGTAAAAAACAGATTTTAATGGTATATATAATTGTAAAAAAGGCACAAATTTTGGTGGTATAAATAATGGTAAAAAAGGCACAAATTTTATGCGTATTAAAGGTAAAAAAAATGGTAGCACACAATGCAGATCCTCCTAATTTAACATGGCGTTTGTAAAAAAAAAATAATAAAACGTATTACTTTATTAAAATTAGGTCAATAATTAGCGTGGGATGTGTTAAGAAAAAAAGCTCGTATGTTTCTGGAAGTAGACGCGTTTTGTGTCGCGAAATTCAAATCAATGCCAGTCGACCCGTTTCAATCTTTTGATCGCCGGCTTTGATTCTTTCATTTTATTCACCTAATCTGTTTCATCCTATGATTTCAGCGTGGGCCAATTTTTGCATATTCATATAGCTGTGCAAATTATTTCAAAGGATACACGTGTGCTTTCTTTAGAGGTCGTTTACAGAGACCTTTCGAAATGATGCACGTAGCTGCGTCCACCTAATGCATAATGCCATGCATAATTGCCAATATCTACAACACCTGCATCAAAGGGAGACAATTAACCAGAGCTACCCACGTATTGAATACACACAAAAATAATAAGCTACAAACGATCTTCAATTGTGGTGGAGTGTTTTGTTGTTTTGTTCATGTTTACTGTATAATTACAAATAAAGTCTCGCATTCCCTTTTCAATTAAAATCCCTTTTGTTTTGTTGCTTTAAAGAAATGCCTATTATTTTGACAATCGTGCTATTCAAATATAATTTATATAGCGCTTCAAATTGATTTTGTTTTTTTTAGTATATTTTTATAACATTTTCACCCCAAACAAGGCACATCGCCACTTTGATGGGCTACTATCAGGGACATAAGTTACAGAGGTACTATGCAGGGAGTTGGGCAGCAAGATGTCGGTTCACGTTACACTTGAACTTCTGCATGTCAGTACAGTTGGGGAAGCAGGGACCCGGAAGAGAATTCCAAAGTCTAGCGGTTCTGGGGAAGAAACTACTGGAGTAGAAGGCTCTCTTACATCTAGGGATCTCTACTGTGAAGGGGTGGGATTTAGCTGCTTGTCAGATCTGTCGGGGGTATTTACGTCGACGGGGCACAAATGCTTGCAGTTCGTCATTTATATTGTATTTCTCTTTGTCTGTCTGTTTAACCACACGATTCACGTTGCCACATCGGTTCTCGTCAGAGCATCGAAGTTAAGCAACGTTGAACCAGGTCAATACTAAAATACATGATTTCTATTTGAAGATGGAAAGAAATTTTAATCTGAACATTTTTTCACCAAAATGACTGCATTCGGCAAAAATATATTAAAAAGGTTGATATGCCGTAAAAAAACAACAAAAAACAAACTAAACCTAGCACAATGAGTAAATATTTGTCGATATAAATAAATTAAAGCAGAAACAAAAACGTTATTCAAAAATAACTGGATTCGGCATTTAACAATTCGAAAAGGGTTGATATGCCGTAAAACTAAACCACCAAATGAAAACTGTTTTTTTAATAAAGCTTTAAATTTTACTGCCCTTGCTGTATCAAATCGATGCAAATTTCTATTCAACTCTTTTTGTACTGGTTCTAGAATTTCAACTATTTGAATCATTGTAAATACCTTCTATTAATCGAAGTTGAATTCTTCGGTAATCGTGCTTTTTTATCCTCAAATGATAAACTCCACAATATTTACTGACATCTCTAAATCGTTATAGATATATCCTGATTAGTTCAACGGATCCTTGTAATGTCAAGAATGTAGTTAATTATATATATATATTGTTTACAGAAAGTTTTTAGATGAGACGAGTTATTGGTACTGTCGGTTTCAAACTCGATAATTAGGACAGTTTTAGATACCAATATGAAGCTCTCTTCAGCCAATGCTTCGACGCTACCAATGACTCGTCTCGTCTAAAAACTTTCTATAAACAAAAGAATATATACATATATATATATATATATACATATATATATATACATATATATACATATATATATACATATATATATATACATATATATACATATATATATACATATATATATATACATATATACATATATATACATATATATATATATATACATATATATATATATACATATATATATATATACATATATATATATATATATATACATATACATATATATATATATACATATATATATACATATATATATATATACATATATATATATATATACATATATATATATATATATATATATAGTTAGATAGAAAAAAAAAAACTAGGGTGGAACTTGAAAATGAATAAGAAAGAGAAAGAGAGAGAACCAACAAGGAGATTTCTGTTAAATCAAACCGGATAATCCTAAGAAGATTCTATAAATGGTCATGTGAAAAGTATTAGAGAATAATAAGACTGTCCTTTTTATTATGTTTTTATAGTTAAATATTCATCTCATTATAGGATGAAAGGGATAGAAAATATAATTGTTTTAGATTTACGATTTTTTTTATTAAATACTAGCGGGGAAAGAGGTTTGCCCGGTCGTAAAATACGCTTAAATATGATATTTTAATTTGCCCAAATTTCTCATCTATAACTTGCGGCTGGTAGCACCTGGCTTTGCCTGGTCGTAAAATACGCTTAAATACGATATTTTAATTTATCCAGATATTGTATATATTATTATAGAGTCGTGACTTTGAAAGTAAAATAAAAGCATTTAAGTGCCATATGCTAGAATCGTAACCGAAAGCAAAACTGTAACATCCAAAGCTGGTGACGTTACCACTGTACCAATGTGGCGGATATATGAGCTGATTAAAAAATAAAGTAAAATTAATGTTTAAAATGTATAATAACGATATTTTTACAATTTTGAATTTTTTTTTTGAGCGGTTAAAAACTATTTTAACCGAATAAAGACCCATAAAAGAACGGTCTATAAAAATCCAATCGTTCGAGGCCCCTAGCTCTGCTCTGCGACTTTTAGTTTTGGAAGAGATAGAGTTTGAAAATATGGAGATAGACAGACAGATAGACAGACAGACATAGTGACTTTTATGAATTAGATTTTGAATGCACTGCTTTGAAAAGGTTATGCCACGACAAAATAATTTCATAATCTTAAAAATATCTCTCGGTTAGAATATATATATGAGATAGCGGGTGAATGTCTGCCAGCCGGTAGGATGTCTATCTCTAGCTTGAACAACCTGATAAGAAAATTGAAAAGAAAAATAAAGAATGTGTAGTTGAAGAGAACCTGCACACATATTAGACAGTGTCGGTGGGTGTGTAGGTTCTCTCTGTATAAGGGTTTGTCAGAACACGCTGGTATGAGGATTCTTTCATTACAAGTAAACCCTGACTAACGCTTCAAAATAACATAGCATTCGCTAACTACATAAGAACACCTGCGTATGGATACACCACATCGACTTATACGAAGATTAGTGCACTTTCTATTAATGATGCTGCATAATAGTAAGAGTGCTAAACTGGGTACTCTATCAGAATAGATTAATTCTTATCCTCGAATCAATTAAGACCAATGGACTACAAGAAAGATACACTATGACACAGTTAACTGGTCAATTAATGGGAGAAAATTTGATTCCTTAACTGCTTTAATAACTCAAGGTTTGAAGAGTAAATGAAGAACTTAAGTTGAACACTCGAATATCTATGTATATCGTATAGATTAAGTAGGCGTTTAAGAACTTCGATCAAAGTAAAAAGAAATTTAAAAATGTGGAAGTTTTCAGGTACTGCGGCGCGAGGGTAGAATTGCATGTTTTAACATGTCGATTGGATCATTTATAAAAACGCCGAGTATCCAATATAGCAGTAAAAGTGCCAACTCCAGTATTTTTTTATTACCTTTTCACCCCAAACAAGACACATTGCCACTTTGGTGTAATATCAGGGACATAAGCTACATGGGTACTATGTAGGGAGTTGGCAGTGAGATGTCGGTTCACGTTACACTTGAACTTCTGCATCTCAGTACAGTTGGGGAATCAGGGACCTGTAATGGAATTCCAAAGTCTAGCGGTTCTGGGGAAGAAACTACTGGAGTAGAAAGGTCTTTTACATCTAGGGATCTCTACAGTGTGGGGGTGGGATTTAGCTGCTTGTCGGGTTTGTTGAGGATGTTTACGTCGTGGAGCACAAGTGCTTGCAGTGCGTCAGAGCATTAACCATTAAAATACTTGTAGAACATGCAGAGGGATGCAACATTTCGTCGATGGGACAGAGGCTGAAGCCTAGATGACAGTTCAGGACCTACCAGATTGCCGACTCTTTTTTGAACCTTGTCTAGGAGCGAGAGACTAGTAGCAGATGCACCAGCCCAAATATGACAATAATACTCCATACATGGGCGAATGGTGGCCTTATAGAGGTAGAGGATACTTTCAGGTGTTAGTAGTTTCCTCCTGTATATGAAAACATGCTATGCGACATACAAATATCTATGCGTGATGTTCCCAAGTAAATCAAAAACCTTGATTCCAGTAAAGCAACTAGCCCCGACAGCATTTCAATTATAGAGCTGAAGAAACTTCGACCAGAACTACCTCCCATACTTACAAAGTTATTTAGGCATTGTTTTAAGGAAGAATTGTTTCCCAACACCCTGGAAAACCTCATTAGTATGTCATGTATTTAATAATTCAAATTATCAGTCATCTCCCTCTCAATATAGACCAATAAGTCTCCTGTGCGTCATGAGTAATTTGCGTGAATATGTGCTAAACAGAGAAATAATCATTCATCTCAGCAAAAGTTAGCTCCTCAATGTCATGCAATATGGATTCCGTTCTGCTAGATCTACAGAAGATGTGCTCACGGTTATATCTCATAGGATTAGTGAATCTCTCGACGAAGGCATCCTTTCTAGGACGTTTATCTTTGATATATCAAGAAAGAACAATTGTAAATAAGTCATGCACCATCTATGATGACAATATAATCCATTCAGGCCTTGATAATTGGTGATTCCCATGTAAAAAAACAAAACAAAAAAAAAAAGAAACAACTTTGTTCTCTTTTATTCTCTATCTCTTTTTTTCCACATATTTTTTTAACATGGGGGTATCACCACTTATCAAGGCCCGGAAGCCACTCGGGGATAAGGGTCATTGTGTGTACAATAATCAATGGGATAATATCGTAGAAATAGTTCGTATTGGAGATTTGATAAAGTGTCTTACTTAAGGGGGCGATTCATCAGGAATTTGTTTATGTTGGACTTGAAGACATCCAAGTTTTAATCAGGTGGGAAACAGGCTAACGGAAGAGAATTCCAAAGGCGTGCACTTCTCAGAAAGAAGCTTTGCTCATGGAATTTACGTTTTGATTTAGGCACAGAAAAAGAGTGGGGGAAATTGCTGACAGTGGTTTTAGCTAGACGGGTGTTTATCGTGAAAGATTAGCGAGGGGGGACCAGAGATTAGAGCTCGGACGAGCACTTGCCATGGAAATAATGATAAAACAAAGACAGGTTCGCAACGTTGTGTGTGCATTTTTTGTGTATGTCCGGCAAAGGCATTTTTAAGGGGCGCGCTCGGTGGGGTCACTCATTCTTAAAACTTTTTATATACTGTCTAAATTATAATATCTACGAGTTACGAGGAGAGGCCGCGTATATCTTTAATTTGGGCGATTTTACACGCTATTTCGAGAATTTTTTCAATCGCTGCGTCTTTGTTTCGCTGTGACGTGATCGTCTTGAGGGGGAGAATTGCTCCCCATTGGGGAGGTTGGGACCCCCTTAGGACCTGCGGAAGACCGGGTAAATATGCTAAGATTGTTTAATTGACTCCCGAACAACGGCAAATATAAAAAAATACTTGAATTAAAATATATAGATATATATTTCTTTTATTGTTAAAGCCAGATATATTTATTGTTGCACGAGAATTGTATTGGTTAACCTAGAAAGACACCTGTTTTCAGACAGTGAACTTCGAAATGATGGATATTGACCCCCAAGGTCATGTGAAATTGATTTCATTTTGGTCTCATATTTACAAAACCCTAGACTATAGCTGAAATGCACACACGCAATTCGGATCTGGGGTTTCCCCAGATACGTAGCTTGCTCTTATTGGTTAGGTGGACCATCCACCCCAACCCGGACCTTACTATAAAGGCAATACTGGCTCGAAAATAGTCAGAGATTGCGCCGAAATCTCGAGAGGAAATCAGCTCCCCAAAACTCTCCACGACCCCCTCTCCATCCGTCCGAGTGCCATCCACGAAGAAGAAAGATTTGTGAATTTAAAATGTGTTAAGAACTGAACGTGTGTATATATATATGCAAGAAGACTGTATTTTTTGTGAAATTAATTTTTAGTAGATAGAATCCTGATTTGTCTGTCTTTCTTTCTGGCGTATGCGAGCTTCACCTTTTGCTTTTTAGCAGAATTCTACACAGAGGCGTTTCGAATTCACTTGTAGCCTGACTCCCGTGCGTAGGTCAAGCAACTGACCTCTGATCTTCTTCGGAAACTGTGACTCGTAATGTTTAGTTGTTCGAGAGTTCTCCACATTGAATTCGACCCCCCCCCCCAAAAAAAAAACACACACTTCCAAACATTCGAGCAATGCCGGGCACCCCCGTTAGTATAATTATAATTATAAAAATGTGTGAAACTTGCTTGCTTTTTTTTTACCTTATAAAGATACGTAGGATTCAGTGCTTACCTAATTAATCGATCATTATGAATTTTTTTTAAACAACCACTAAACATAACGATGGAAGATGTAGAATTTATTTAGGTTGCTTTTATTTTATTAGGATAAGAAAGAGTAAGCGGAGAAGAAATCAAATAGGGATACATTTCGATATAAAGAAAAATTGAGACGCAAGATGCAAAAAATTGGTTCCATTCCAAATTAGTCGTTCTATTTTAGTCTTTACGCGCCAAATCTTGACGATTCCCCGTCTTATTTGCAAACGTAAGTTCTTTATTTGTGCAAAGAAATGAAGAATCGGAATCCGAAAAGTAGGAAAGGAAAACAAAACATAGACATAAAATAAAAGGTCTTTTGTAATGTTTTGATTTATACCAATGTTACTGGATGATTGATAGCCAATAAGCGGCGGGAAAGAGAACAAATCTCCGACTACTTATCGATAAACGCTTGTTCGTTTTAAAGTCTATGAAATCTTCTTTGGTGTCAGCCGCCACGAATCGCGTCTGCCAAAAACGACTCACTCGAACAAGTAAATACTTTGGTTTGTTGTCTGAATTTTGGCGAACGACAAGTTATAATTAAATGCATTGTTTTTCCTTTGAATTATTGGCTTCGGCAATGTTGATATTCATGTTTCAACAGCATTTGGTCTGATAAGCTCTTTAGCTTTTCTAAGAAGTTTTGTTTTTTCTTTATTTATGGTGATTTCTTTCTCGTATCTTGTATATATATATATATATATATATATATATATATATATATATATATACACACACACATACTAGCAATTCCTTTCTTCATATTTTGCAGTTTTCGTAAGAAATTTAATATTCATTGTAATAAATGAATGAATGCAATCCATCACGAACGAACACGAATACATCATTTTCAGGAAATCTTGAACAACGGGGGTCAAATTCATCATTATGAATTTATCTTTAATTTAATTTATTTTATTATAATGTACGCCGACAAAATATATCATATACAACCGAGAAACGCCGAGTAGTTCAGCTAATATGAAATAAAATACTAAATTGCCGTAGAATTACAGGTTGTATATTACTGCAAACCTAAAGTCCTATTAAATATTACTATCAATATTTATAAGAAAATCCCAAACAAATAACGAAGGCTTAATATGAGAGATAATGCAACAATATAAATAGGAATTCTGCGTTAAATCATCATCGAATCCTTTACAATAGGTTTAGTTTTTACATAAAATAACCATAAAACTGTTTGTCTGCCGTGAAATCACAAGCAGAAAAACAAAATGTATTTATGATAAACATGACATAATCACGGGTATACAAAAACAGCAAATTTCTAAAATTACATTTTCTAATTCGTCTGTCGTTGTTTCCTATATTTTCAGATATGCTATAATGCAAAAATGTTGGAAAACAGAACCAGCACAGAGGCCTTCCTTTGGAGACTTAGCAGACATTTTCGATCGGCTACTACAAGAAAGAACGGTAAGTTTTACTAATTGAACTTAGAACTAACTGATGTACTTTTACTAATAAAAATACATTCAGAAGGAAATAATTTCTTTTTTCATTATTGAAATTCTATGATTTGTTATTTGTATTCAGCGAATTATTTTATCTAACGTTACTTTTCTAATATTTTTATAGTTTCTTTATTTTTTATCCTAATTTTTTTCACCTCTCATTAGTATAAATACGTAAAATCCATTAATGTTGATAGCTCAGTATGGATTCAAATATGGCGTTAAGAAAGAGCATATTGCATCTGTGGTCTACGAACTTCTTTCTCTCTTCTGCATATTGAAATGTTTTCAGTGTTTCATTTATAACAAGTGGATATTTTTTACTGGTTTTACTGGATTTCGGATTTTTATGTCTTTTAAATCTTTCGAATTCGTTTTAAAATTACCTTTCGTATTTGAACCAAGAAAAAGAACTGTACATTTTCTTTCTTTGCTAAACTAACGAAAAGTCTCTGATGATTCTTTTGGTTTATGCCATTCAATGAAACACGTGTAAGACGGAGTAATTAAAATAATATGAATGTGAATAAGGTGCCTATTCCCGTATTCCTGTGATTTTGAAAATTTCAATAAAGTTATATACGCTCTGAAAGTGTAATACCATTTTAATTTTTGATCTATATTATTCTATATTATCTTTAATACATTTCTATATCCCATATGAAGTTTTCAAATTATGTGCTTACCAGTAAGACTATAGCTAGTCTATATGCATGATGTTTTGATAACTATTTAATCTGACGATAAGAGCCATTCTTTGAAACCTCGTAGAATAAAGAAAGATATTTAATCTGTATCTTTTGTTACAAGTAATAAATTTGTCAATTTTAATTTGCAAAATGTTTACTTGCTATATATATATATATATATATATATATATATATATATATATATATATATATATATATATATTATAATAGAAGAATGCGAGCATATGGTTAAGCTTAAACATGGAAAACTAAAGGACTAGTTGTTAAAACTTGAAAACAAAAGGGACAAGATATTCTAGTAAAAAATGTTGTATTTGTTTGCCACCATTAACACATATGTTATAACAATGTACGGCACTTGTCTGCTTTCGATAAAATCCCCCCAATTGTCTCCTTTTCAAGCTTTCATTCTCTCTGTTTCACGACTTACTTCTCTTTTCGAATTAGTAGCAACAGTAGTTGCTGGAGCGACGTGGTTACTATGGAAACCAGTAATAAAAAACGTCGCTCACCTCCTTACACATTTTTACGATTTTTAACACCAGAAAATTGCTCATAACTTTTGTTTTACTGAACGAAAATTAAAAATTTGTTTTCACAATATAGCTGAGAAGGTGATCTATAAACTGTAGTAATTGTTTGAAATTTGGTTGAAAAATGAGTGAGCAGTGAAGCTTTAAAACAGTTCTAAATGATCAAAACTGCCACTTAACCATATATTCAAACACTACCGTGTTAGAATGATATATATATATATATATATATATATATATATATATATATGTGTGTATGTGTGTATGTGTGTGTGTGTGTATCGTGAAGGTTGCTAACATCTTAAGTGGAAGTAAGTTTTGTAGAACGAACTGGATTCGAATTTAGGACTCCCAGGTCGTTATATATATATATATATATATATATATATATATATATATATATATAGTGGAAATTCTGATTAATAACAACTGAAGAAAGTGCTCAATACCGTTGTAGAGCAGATATGCGTTTTATTTTTTATTACCGTATCTTTCTGTTAAGTTACATTTCTGTTAACAGAAAGATACGGTAATAGAAAATAAGACGTACATATATATATATATATATATATATATATATATATATATATATATATATATATATATAAGATGTTGGCAACCTTTACGTGACCCGTCCTGTAATCTACGATATTTTTCTAAAAGGAAATCTGACTAGACAAATATCGAGGAAACCAATGCCAACAATATAACCATCTGATACGATATGCTTTGATAGAAGTGTAGACTCTCACAATTGACTTGTGTTTTTGTTTAACTCGATTTGCCAGTCTGTTATGCAATAAAGTATCCGTCAGATATTACAAAAATATTTTTTTCGCTTTTATAACACGTGGATATTTATAATAATTAATACTTATTGTCTTTTCTTTATTTTGATTTCAGTTGATTAATTCTAGGCTTTCTCTTCAGGGCTACCTACAGATGGACGGCTTTTTAAATAAGGCGACAAAACCAGTGCATTGTACGGTGTGTCCTCAAAACAAGGCAGGAGGTAAGGGAACAGTGCTTTGAATCTTCAAATACAACTGCCTAAAAAGTAATCAGATATTTCTTAATATAGCTGAATATATTAATAATAATCAACAATTACACAGCTGTGTAGTATTTTCTGTTTTAAAATAAAAAAAAAGCAGTAACTGGTTTTCATTGAAAGCGGTTAATTTTAAAAGCTACATAATTTTTGGTACTAGTAAAGCGGGCGTTGGTAAGCGTCCGCTCGCGTTTACTTGGACCTGACCGCAATAGACGAGCAAATCTTACAAACGCTACGAAACGGAAAATATTAAAATTCATCAGATACGAATTATACTGTATAAGAAGATGGAATAGCAATACAAAATAAAGTATAACAACAATCTACTGTAATTATTATTAGTTTATTATTACTATTTTATTTTATATTATTTTTTGGAATCCTTTGACAAGAGGCTTCATAAATGGTGTACTCATTTTTTGCTGAGTGCCATCATCATCTTCAGAGTTGTCGTTTCACAACGTTTCAGACAACGTATCCTCTGGCCTTCTTCAGGTGATTAACCACGACAGGATAGGAATGCTGAGTCCTATAACTGTATCCCCAATAATTACTGCCTTCCATAGTTGTTGTTGTCTCACTATACTTTGGGCCAACTAATTCTCTTCCTTACATTACTTACACAAATATCTTTAGACAATGCTCACATGGAACCACGGATAATCAACGCCTCTATCAACTGTGCCACGAGCCCTGAAGGTGAGCATTGTCTGAAGATAACGGTTTAAATTCTACTCAAAGCAAACCAGAGGATTAGTTGGTCAAAACATTGTGCCACAACAATAACTATGAAAGACAGTAATTATTAGGGATACAGTTATAAGACTCAGTATTCCTATACTGTCGCATTTAACCACCTGAAGAAGGCCTGAGGTTGAGTTAGTCGAAACGTGGTGAAACTACAACTCTGAAGATGAGGATAACAGTCCGCAAGAAATGAATAAGCCTACCGCATTTTAATTTTTTCCTCGCGTGATTAAAACTATTTTTTGGGGGGGGTATTAGGATTAGGGTTTAGAGTTAGTGTTTGGATTAGTTCGTCCAATCGGTAACGGTAGAAAACAACAACACTTAGCGATGAAATAAATGAAAAAAAAAATAATTTAAAAAAAACGTAGTAGTGTTTTATTTGTAACTAGCGGGGATACCCGGCGTTGCCCGAGTGTTTGTTTCCGGGATGGGGGGGAGTTTTAAAAAATGTTATGGTAGGTAAGTAGGAAGGATCAAACCCGGAGTCATGAGTAAAAGTAGGAAAATAAAGTGTGAAAAAAAAAAACAAAAAAAAAAACATCTGCAACGTTAACAGTTCGGCCACCAAGAAAAGTCCATTTAGGAAAAAAAAAAAAAAAAAAAAAACGACTACAGTAGGTCGGCGCGAACGTGAAAATATAATGTGAATTGTCCAGCACGCTAACCACTACACCACAGAGCACTGCAGCTTAGTTTAGTGATTTTAAATAACTTCACATGAAAGAACTACGAAGCCAAACCGGTGTTCTCTTCTCAACTGTTCCTTGTGAACGATCCCCAAACGGTGTTAAGTGGTGGCAGGGGGAGGAGGAATTTATTAGAGAGAAAATATTTTACCACTTCCATTGATCTTAACCGATTTTGGCCGTGACTTCTCAGCAGAAAAAGTATAGAAATCTAAGATTATCGAGGAATTTGAGAAATAATAAGCCTATAACACACCTCAGATATTGTTCTGCCGTTTGTGCATATTATATTTGCATGAAATATCTTGATTTTTAATCCTATTAAGGTCAAAATCAGACGGGAAAAATGAGTTCATTTTATTTATATAGAGAAGAAGAGAAGAGAAGAGAAGAAGAAAAGAATAGATAGAATAGAGAAGAAGAGATATTTTTCTAGAGAAACTTTGAAACACTTTTTTTTTTTTGCAAGATAATTTAAAGAAAAGTATTAAGATGCAAAAATTGTTTTACAAGTTTTAAGAATGTAACTTTGGTTTTGTAATTTTAATGTACATTTTTTTTTAAAAAGATAATCTTAATAAAAGTATTTAAAATAGCCCGACCAGCTCTTGTCATATTCCGGGTGTTTACATCAGGTTCATGGCAAATCTGAGCGAACGCCCGGTTCTAAAATGTACAAGCATATTTTTATTAATAGGTCATTGCTTATCAAGGCTTTAAGGCAACTTGAGAATAAGTGTTAATAAGATTGTAATTTAGTAATGAACAAAATTCGAGAGGATTGAAAACGATGTTTAAATGATTGATTATTTAGTACGACTTCCCAAAAAGAATTTGTGTACATTGAACTTGAAAATAACCATGGTGTAGTAAGTTGGGAAGCACCCCTACATTATGTGTAAATCTCCGAAAAAAAATTCGTTAAAGGAAGTTTCGTTTTATATAGATGAAGAAATAAAATTCTCATAGAATAGTTGTGGCTAGACGAGTTCTTGCTGCGAATGTTTTATTGCTGTGGGTCTATCATGATGATAATGGTAGAGTAGAAAAAGACTAACGACGTCTCTTTTGTGAAAAAGAGGATTAGGGAATAGGAGATATTCCCACTAGATTTCGAAATCGATTTTGTAATCTGTCTATGTGAATAAAAGGGCTCTGGTCGAAACCTGTCATATATAACCACTATACTCCATATTTGGATGTATCTGGTAATGGATTGCATCAGGAATAACAGCATCCATTTATTCAAATTGAAGTTTAAGTGGAGAATGAGAAAGATAATGAGAGATAGCGAAATCAGTAATTAATTGTATTTTTTAAGCCCATATCGTTTTACATGTGCATGCATTGCATGATCCCAAACGGATCATCCACTACTCTTACACCATCTATTTGAGCCGTGTGAATTTATATGCCTTTATATTAATCATCACAGTCTAGCAATCTTCATCTAGAGCTCTTCAAATTAACCCAGGTTTAGTTTTAATTTTCTGTTTATTCTCAACCAACCATTCTATATACTAGTAGGTCTACTCGACAAATACTTAACAACATGTCCACTATTTTTATTTTCTTTTAGCAAATCTTTCTATTAGGATATACCAAACATATTTCATTTCCTTTCAACTTTTTCCTCCATTAAAGCATTTCCCCCCAAACTTTTCCCAAAGTTATCAATGTCGATAAATTTTGAACCACTATTGTATTATTTTAATGTAAACAAATACGTATAAAGCAAAAAAGAAAAAAAAAGAAACCTGTTAACTCTGCATCGAGCAAATATCCTTGATCTCTGATTTTTAATTTGATCCATGTCTTTATTTCTTTCCATGTTTTCAGATTCATCTCTGGTAAAGGACAGCGAAGATGCATACGGCAGTATTTCCGTGTTCTCAACAGATGTGAACGCTTACCTGACACCTGTCGTACACAACTATGCCAATAAGAAAGCCGTCGAGAAGTTCATGAAACGGGACGTGGAGAATAACTGTCCTGAGACGTATGAGCTCAACTCTCTAAAAATGTCCCTACTCAATAACGCAGTGACTAAATGAAATAAAGATTCAATGAAACCAGTTCTTATAGGGCAGATAATCTACTGTTGGCTGGGGATCAATGACACACCGTTCAAGTGATCTAAAGATTAATAAATAAATATACAGACTTCTATTACTTAAATGAAAAGAAAAAAACAATAAAACAAATATATTGGTTAAATTGACACTTGAATGATTGGGGATAATGGATTTGTAAATACAACCCTGAGAAAAACGGTCGCTCAAAAGAAAAAAAAATAAATGCTATAAATGTGGAATTCAAGAAATGTATATAGACATTAACAAAGGACTAACGGTATTTGATCTGGATCAACTTCGGGCGGCTCAAGGAATTTTGTTTAGGTCAAATTTAGCCTTTGTGTTGTGAATATTGAAAAGCTAACCAAAGAGGACGAGGATATTGGAAGAGTGGAATATAATACACAATACACACACATGTACACACATACATTATTACTATATTATTTCATTTGCGCCTACCATAGAACCAAACGCATGCAATGAGTTACATATCTATATACTGAAAGATTATCCTATAGAGTGGAGAAAAACATGAATGATAATACATATAAATATAAAATATATGTCCACGACTATATTATGAACAATTGATAAAAGTTGGTATGAGTGCTTTAAACAGACTTGTAACGCACAGAGTGACATAATGTATTTGAATGAATAGATAAGTATGGACGTATAAACGAAATACTTATGCACATTTATGCACACTATCTATCTCTCTCGTTCTCTCTCTCTCTTTATATATATATATATAAATAAGTTGATGTAAATATGAATATATATATATAGATTTATTTGTCAGTGCAATGAAGAAAAGATCATTTTTAAGCCCAATGCTTCTCATCAGAAGAGGAAGAAGGAGCTAGGTTACAAATATATGGACATAGCTGAATGGTACACTGTCAAAAAATGTTAGAATATTAAAATGAAGATTATATTTAAAAAATAGGTATACATGTGGGAGTAAATATCATGATAATAATAAATGAATACAAATAAAAAAATAAGTGACACTAAAATAAAATAGAAGGACTATCAATAAGAAAAAGAATGCAGATGTATGGGATATGGGACAGGAAGGAAGTAATTAGGAGGAAAGGGGATTGTAAATTGTGATTTTATAAGGAGGGAGTTACATTGAGATCTGGGTGATCTGATTTGGTAGGAAAATTATAAGAAGGATAGGAACCTGGAAATTGCCTTTGTATAATAAGAGGGATACAATTGTAAACAGAATTGATGAGTAATATATATATATATATATATATATATATATATATATATACACGTATGTATGTATATATGAATGTATGCATGTGTATATATTTCATTGTAAAGATGCATTCAAGTTGTAAGGAGATACATGCTATAGATTTTAGAAAATGTGAATCGTAATACAATACACACGGATTCTCATACACGCATTCACTTACACGTACGCGAGCCTACAAGCACACTTTGTAAACGCATATAACCGCCATTAACAATCTCGCGCAATCATATACACGCATATGTATTTATAAATATTTGCACACCTTATCAGATTATAATGCAAATATACACGTATGTATGCTACAACGAAACGTTTCTTCATTTCACGAAGGAATTCGTAAAACTAAATCTATATATACCATGTACCTGGCGCATTCGCCCAGAGAATGAAACAAAGGTTTCTGTGTAGCTTATCCGCTATAAGTATATTTGAATATTGCTATGTAGATCTACTTGTTTACTGGGCAATAACATAAACCTTAACTAAAAAAAACGATGAGAATCAAAATACATACTTAATATATTATTGTTGTCGTCTGGAAGGATCACTACGAAAGACTCAAACACTGATATAGTTTAGAAAAAAGGTATTTTTAATTTACAGCACGATAGAATACATAGAGAACTAGAGTCGTACTACTTAACGCAAATATGAAGTATTACGAAACACATACACACCACGAGAGTCGGTATATTTATACTTTACGGAAGATTTCGTATCTTGTGTATGGTTGTGGTTGAGTCGTCAAAACAATTATATATATTATAAGTATATACATGAAAAAAATAATATGTACATGTTTATATGGATATGCAATCATGCACATTAAAAATAAGTATATGTAATATGCATATAAACATATATTCGTAAAACATACTTTACGTGGAAAACATGCACACACACACGCATATATATATCAACAAACAAATGTAGCGATATTAATCGACATATACACACAAACATACACACACACACACACACACACACACACACACACATATATATATATATAAAGTTAGCAAAAGAAATATATCTTATACAAAGCAAAATTATCAAGATAGGAAAAACTGACACAGTTAAAATTATATATATATATATATATATATATATAAAATAAAAAAGGAACAAACCGTATTATGTGTTCACCAACGTTTCGTCTTTATTTCGAGACTTCCTCTGGGTGAATCGTAGTAAAGACGAAACGTTGGTGAACACATAATACGGTTTGTTCCTTTTTTATTTTCTCTATTTTGTCGGAATACTATTTCCATTATTTTCATCATATATATATATATATATATATATATATATATATATATATATATATATATATATATATATATGATTGCGCATATATTAAAAGTTTACTTGATGGAATAATTGATAAGCGTTAAAGAGACAGAACATCATAAAAATGCAAAATAAAGCAGAATCGATGTTTCCGTCCATTCAACGACCTAAGTCATTAGTTTAAATCTTTAAGTCTTAATCGACTGTGATATCGGTTCCAATATGTTTTTGTTCTTATTTGCTCTTATTTCTACTAGTCTGTTGCCATTCTTATCCCTTATTCCATATGCTAAACATTCCTTTTTTTCATATCTTCAGCCCCCTCATATATAGTACACATGAACATGGTTAAATATATAGGTATGCTTGGAGTATATTACACACACACACACACACACACACACACACACACACACACACACACACACACACACACACACACGCGCACACACACACACACTCACACACGCATATATATATGTTTATATATTGACATACATCTATACATTACTAATAATGGTAAATAGGAAAAAAAAAAGTTGAACATTGTTAGTAAATGCACAAGACATGAAACTCTAATAATTATTTGAACACATTTTATTTACAGTTCAAAAAAAAAAAAGAAAAGAAAAAATAGAAGAGGGGAGGATGTAAACGACATATTTTTCAGCATCTCCATCAAACATCCCTGCAGCTAAAACATATCGGAATTGCCATGTCTTTTTCCCCGCTCTATTGTTAAACTAAAAAACCAAAAGAAATGGACCTCAAATTCGTGGGGTTTTGCTTAAGCGCGGGAAATCACGTCTTCGGAAAAAGATGGCGGATCTGCAAGCATTGGCTTGGAATTATGAGTAAAAAGATACACAGATCTGGATTGATTGGCCACGAATTGTGAGTAAAAGATATACAAGATCTGGATTCATTGGATCTGAATCACGAGTAAAATGAGTAAAAAAGCACACGAGGCAAAAAAAAAGAAAGAAAAACTATTAAAATTTGTAATGTTACATTGCATTTGTGAAACATCTGAACATGTGATACGGCCTAAGATGGCTTGAAATTAACACCCTCTCTTTCTTTCTCTATCTTTCTCTGTCTATCTCTCCTTCTCTCTATATATATATATATATTATTCATATAAATGATATATACTATATATACTATTCATATAAATAATATATATATATATATATACAACAAATATATATATATACATATATATATATCAACAAATATATATGTATATATATATACAACAAATATATATATATATATATATATATATATATATATATATATATATACACTGGAATAGTTTGAAAGAAAAATACGGAAGACAAAAAACAATGAACAATTCTACTACCTGACGCGTTTCGTAGAAAAATGCCTTTTTATGAAATACTGAAAATAACGAAACATCTCAGAACGTAAGGTTTTCCATAGTTTTCCCTTTTTACTATCATATCTGTATATATATATATATATATATATATATATATATATATATATATATATATATATATATATATATATATATATAAAACTTGCTATTTATAGTCGCGTACATTTTTCATGCCTGCTGTTATACTCATGAAAGTTGTATTTATTTGGAAGCAAACACCGACCGTATTTTCTGGAATTTACTTTGCGAACAGAGCAATCACTTTCTTTTCATAGCAGCTCCTAGCAGGCTTTCATGTTACCGATTCATCAACATTGGGCAGTGCTGTATTTAATGCGTACTATTTATCAAATAATAAATTTGATAGTTTCATTCATCACACACATAAACTTATACACACACTTACCCCAAACACACGTATACATACACGCATATATATATATATATATATATATATATATATATATATATATATATATATATATATATATATATATATATATAGGTGAAATAAATTATGACATCTGACTGACATTGTGTTTTAGTTCTTTCAATTATATATATATATATATATATATATATATACATCAATATTTATTTCTCTTTATATAAATCTCTCTTCTCTCTCTATATATATATGTTCATATATATATATACATATATACATATATATATATATATATATATATATATATATCGAAGTTATATCAAATGTAATGTTCAATAACCAAAAAGATAAATCAATATCAGATACATTTTGATCAAGTCAAGATTCATTTTCTGTTACTGCTTTCAATCTGTCAATACATTTTTGTAAAGTGAACGTATTGTGAACATCAAATAACATTTGAAAACGAGTACAAATTATAGTAATCTGTTGGTTCGTGCTTCGAAGAATATGATGGCTGTTGCATATATTTTGAACCACGATCCTTTTATACAGTGAAACATTCAGCGTCTTCAATCATAAGGTAGATACCAGACTGTACAAAAATATATATATACCAAATAATGTGTGTTAATCAAATCTTGCCTGGGCGTTCCTTGCTATATGTAGTCTAGTATGAAATGTCATCAGCATAAGGCATAATTTCAAGCAGTACAAATTATCAAATATTCCCTAGAAAAGACGCCTCGGCATTCTGCATCACCCCCATATTCTCCTGATTTCGCGCCAACAGATTAATATCCCTTAGACATTTTAAAATGAATTGAGATGACGGTCTCAGAAAAAATTTAATTTTTAGTAGAAACCTTAAAAAGGTTTTATAAATGTGGCCTTAAAACGTTTATTGGCGGAGGAAAGTAGTTTATCGCGACGGCAAGTGGTGACTCTAACCAACAAATGCATTTAATATTGTGTTGTGCTTATTGTGCTTGTAAGCCTCGAAAATGAAAATAAATGCAGTACCTGTTAACACACACACACACGCGCACGCACGCACGCACACACACATACACACACACACACACACACACACACATATATATATATATATATATATATATATATATATATATATATATATATATATATATATATTAGACCAGTTTTAGAGCATTGCTATTTTTTACAATAAAACATAACACTACACCCGACAGACACTATACACTATAACAGACGCAATTAAGAAGTTCAAGGTTCGTATTTTGAAATACATTGGGCTATTTAGTAAACTTGTATAATGACATGAGTTTCGAATTCTAAGTTTAAATGTGTTCTGCTCAAGAGTACTAAATATATTGAAACTCAAGTATACGATTTTAACACACACACACACACACACACACACACACACACATATATATATTTGTATATGTATAGTGATTTAAAGGTTATGAGGGTTTTTTGAAGCATGAAAACGATGTTACTTTTTGTCTTTAATATTTTATTGGTATTTTTTTTATATTTCAAGTGGACCATGTGACCAAAAGTGAATGTCCACTTGAAATATACAATAATAACAATAAAAATATAAAATAAAAAAGTAACATCGTTTTTCTGCTTCAATAAACCCTCATAACCTTTAAACCACTATCCTAGAAGCATACGTGGACTTTTAACATTATATATATATATATATATATATATATATATATATATATATATATATATAATCAAGGATGAGAGTTCATATAGAAACGTTGTTTTAATTTGAATAAAATAAAATACGCATCAAGTGCGCTTGGAAGCAAAAGCACAACGTAATATAAGGAAAATAAACAAATATTTTACTTGTTTGAAATTTATCACAGATATATTTCAGAGGTATACTTCATCTTCATTGTATTGTTTTTTTTCTTTCTTTTTCCCCCTTTTTCTTCTTTCTTGCCATGTTGTAACGTTGGACGTTATTACCGCGTTACCTACGTACAGTTGAAACATTTCAAAATACAACCGCAAGATGCAACGCTGGTTACAGACTTCTTTCTCCAACTTTACAACATGACAAGGAAGAAGAAAAAGGAAAAAAAAGAAACCAAACAACACACTGAAGATGGAGTATACCTCTGAAATATATATGTGATAAATTTCAAACAAGTAAAATATTTGCTTATTATCCTAATATTACGTTGTGATTTGGCTTTCAAGCGTACTAAATGCGTTTTATATATATATATATATATATATATATATATATATATACGTGAATGTGTGCGTATGCATAGACAGTTACGTATGTTCTACAAAATAATAATGTGATTTGGTTTTTAAGCGCACTAGATGCGTTTTATATATATATATACATATATATACATATATACATATATATATATACATACATATATATACATACATATATATACATACATACATATATATATATACATATATATATACATATATATACATATATATATATATATATATATATATATATATATATATATATATATATATACTAATGTGAAAAAACTATATCGGTGTTAATGAGAGACCGTAAGAGAAATTTGAAAGGTGGTACAACACCCCTTTCGGGACCCAGAGGAAGGCATTTTTTTTTCACATGATGTAATATCTAATAAATATTCAAGTAAACCTTCATAAATGCTTTAATCATCATAACATAACAGAAGCATTCAATGAATGCAGCGATATTAATAACAGTCATGCGTGGCTTTTTAGTTTTTTTTATTAGTGAAATGCTTTTTTGATCAAATGTCTGTACGACTGGCCCTACAGTAATACAAATAATGACAGTAATAGGATAAGCTGCTGCATATGTATGTTGGACTGCGAATAGAAAACTGTGCTTGTTTTCACAGTGGATTAGATGCTATATAGCCGGCGTGAGGTCCTGCTTTGATCTTGGACCTCGAAACAAAATAACAGCTGGACCCACTTCCTTGTTATAGGCCCTGCTTTTAGGTTTAGAATTGTCGTTGTTGTTATCTTAGTTAAGCAATGCTGCTATGCAGTTGGTTGTACGGCCTTAGTTTTTATAGCATCCTCGAACGCAGAGTTATCTAAATTGTTAATTGCATCTTACAATCAAATCAATAAACGAGAATATCGGAAATTATGCATCGACCAATTTGCTAAAAGACGGAATCTATTCGCCCATAAATTGATTGATCATAATATGAGGAGCAAACGTTGAAGAGAAAACAACTTTAACCATAAAACACTTAGCAAAAATATATATAAAATCACAAACATAATCGACTTGAATGCACACACACACACACACACACACACACACACACACACACACACACACACACACACACACACACATATATATATATATATATATATATATATATATATATATATATATATATCGCGTTGGAAGATATCCAAAAATTGGAGATAATTGAATTTCATCAAGGGTCGTTGATAGTGCTCAATCAAAGAGAGTAAATTCTACATATTTTTTAATATTCTTTTTATTGTTTATGTTAATGCAGTCATATCTTGCTACGATGTGCAGACCATTTCAATCATATTGGATATCATCAGGCAAAAAAAAAAATACAGTGCAAAAATTAAAAAGTTTCCAGACCTTTTCAAATTTCGAGGGGAGAGAAATTGCCATGACTGGCAATATAAAAACCTTAATTTTTGCCCATTATAGTCATATAAATTTCTCTCTCCTCGAAATTTGAAAAGGTTTTTTAATTTTTTCACTTTAATTTTTCTTGCCTGATAATATCTAATATGATTGAATCGGTCTGCACATCGTAGCAAGATATGACTGTATTTACATAAAGAATATATATATATATATATATATATAAGTAGCGTGCCTACCTATATATATGTATGTGCGCATGTGTGTGTATATATATATATATATATATATATAATGTATTTGTGCATATGTATATACATATATTTATATGTATTTGGATGAACATACATTAATATATGTTAATGCATATCTGTGTATTGATTTCCGTATATATATATATATATATATATATATATATATATATATACGTGTGTGTGTACTTACGGCTCTCTCTCTCTCTCTCTCTCTATATATATATATATATATATAAATGGATGAGAAAAGGTGCATTTCAAATGTCAAGATTTTATTCATCGTACCATTTATTTTTTCAACATGCCAAAACTCCCATATTTTACAGCACCTTTCCCTAACCGAGAAATAATCAGTTATTAATATGTCAATATTGAATTTTTTGCCGCGTTGACTTATCAGAATAATTGATAATTGTTAACTTTAAAAACAAAAGAAGTGAAATTGGGCATAATCACATAAAGCCGGAAAAAATGAAGAATAGTTGTAACGTGTATTATTGGAACCATGTTTGATTAAATAGAAAGGCTTTTCAAGTCTTACTATCCCTACTGATATAATGTTTCTATATTGCTTTAATCACCACTAAAAATTTATTATGTAAAAATATATTATACTTTTATTCCAAAACAACTAATATTTATTGACTAAAATATATCAATTCGATTAAATCTACGTGTGTATTTGTTTTTCATACGAAACTAACTCTTTATTTGTAAATCGTATTTACGTTTTTTGGTAAAATTTTCGTATAAACTTTATATATGCTACTTTTTACCCTAATTATTACAATGAATAAATAATTATGATAGAAATATACCTATATTCAAACAAAAATCTACTGTCGATTATAATTTAGTTAAATATTATTAACCTTTTCCTTCGTATTTAAATAATTCTTTATTTATCAGGTACGTACTTTGTTCCACTTTATCTGGTAATTTAATGCGGACAAATCAATATTTATATATAAACAACTGGGTGTTTCTGCATTACGAAACATATGCTGTAAAAATATGGAAATATTGACATGTTGGAATAAATAAATGGTAAGATGAATAAAATCTTGGAATTTGGAATATAGCAGTTTTATCAACCATTTGTATATTTTCTGTTGTTAAATTTAATATACGTCGAGTATCATAATTTACAAATATATGTACATATGGCCACACACACAAACACACACATATATATATATATGTTTGTGTGTATAGATATACATGTTAGCGCTTATATATATATGTACGTATGTGTAAAGCTGTTTGCATATATGTATACAGATACATCTATTTGTATATCTATATGCATATATCTATATAGAGACGTAAATATACATACTTGTATATATATATAATGTTTCGATGTAAATATATTGGTTCATTATATCTGTCCTTAAACGATTATGATATGATGCAGCCATAGACAACACATCTCGCTCTCCATTCCGATATATATATATATATATATATATATATATATATATATATATATATATATATATATATATATATATGTATATATATATATAAAGTTAAATTTGCTCATAGTAAAATTTTCAAGATAAGTGATCTTTTGTATTACGGGCGTTATATCTGTAAATATATAGCTTTAAAACAATAAAAAATATAAACTTCGTAATACGTTTGAAAAGAGTTAATATAAGACATATGTTTTCTTATCTATTATTGTTATTCCTCTCTATCTGGAAACGAAACTGATGTCTATACACATATATTTTGATTCGGCCCGATTTCAAGACCGCCTCATTTCTAAGACTTATTACCATTTCAATCTATCTATCTATCTATATATATATATATATATATATATATATATATA
>NC_136486.1:29130133-29220133 GCF_053919585.1 Euprymna scolopes
TTCCTTGCTGATCTAGAGAAGATGTCTTCAAGGTGAAGGTTTCTACTGATTGTATGTCCTTGCTAACTTTAATTTCACTCTTTTCCAAGTCCTTCTATAGCTCCCCAGGAGAAATTCTAAGCGAATTCATAACGTTCCTTGTTGATAACCTTTCAGTAGGTTTCGTTATTTTTCGAGGACGACCTGATCTGGTTAAAGGAAGAGTTGATTTGTGAGAATTCCAGTGCCGAATTATTGTTCCAACAGAATTCAGTGGAACCATTAACTGTGTTTATATTGTTCTATATCCCAATCCACTTTGGTGAAGACTTACAATTCGTTTTTTGAGCTCTTGGCCGATCTTTTTCATGATGTGGTTGCTTGCAATATGGTTATTAGATAAACAAAAATGACGCAATTCTTTTACTAATTTCTTACTTCAATGTCTATTTGTTGTGGCGCTCAGTTGGCTCCACTAGAATGACGCGAGAAAACACGTAGTAGGTGGTTTACAAGTGTATTAAGGAAAGGTACAAGGATATATAGAGAGATAGTAGTAGTTGCAGGTATCAGTAAGATATCGCCCCCGAGGTACAATATGCGTTGAGATCTTGCTCCACCGTATATATATATATATATATATATATATATATATATATATATATATATATATATATATATATATATATATATAATAAATTCCACAGCCAAACAACGTCGCAGCCCACAAGAGCCATGACAATCAACGAACCGGAAGTCCAAGACTCGAGTTTCGCCCTCATTTGGGCTCATCAGTTAGACTGACCGAGGGCGAAACTCGAGTCTTGGACTTCCGGTTCGTTGATTGTCATGGCTCTTGTGGGCTGCGACGTTGTTTGGCTGTGGAATTTATTATATACAATCTCTCACATTCTGAAAATCCTATCATATGTTGCTCGCTTGGTTAGCATTGCTGGATGACATCGTCCTTTCGAGTTAAAACTCCTACTTGTGAGACATCGGCTTGGGGTTATTAGCTGGTTGGATGACCGCGCCCCTTGTCGAGACGAAGTAGGTTCATTTCACAGTCGGATTTCGGCGCGGTTTGCTTGATGTGTGTTGGTTAATAGAAATTCTTGTGTGCGGGGCGTTTGCTCAGTTGGTAGAGTGTTTGCCTCGCATGCAAGAGGCTCGGGTTTCGAATCCTGAGTTCGGATTTGTCTAACTGATGAGCCCAAATGAGGGCGAAACTCGAGTCTTGGACTTCCGGTTCGTTGATTGTCATGGCTCTTGTGAGCTGCGACGCTGTTTGGCTGTGGAATTTATTATATACAATCTCTCACATTCTGAATATATATATATATATACTTGTACTTTTTGTAGTAAAAGAAATCCCATACAGTGCTCTATTATTAGGGAAAAACCTTTCTCGAAATAAGAGCAATATATTTTTTTGTATAATATATACAGGAATTTACATCGGTAGTCGGTACTGACGGTTTCAAGCCCGGTAGTTGAGGACTGCTCTTAATGTCCGCCTCAGGCTCTCTTCAGAGATGAGAGTCGGCTGAAGAGAGCCTGAGGCGGACATTAAGAGCAGTCCTCAACTACCGGGCTTGAAACCGTCGGTACCGACTACCGATGTAAATTCCTGTATATATTATACAAATATATATATATATATATATATATATATATATATATATATATATAGAGAGAGAGAGAGAGAGAGAGAGAGAGATACGTATATATATACACATAGATAATGATTTGACGATTGCGACATCTTGTCAGACGAGTGCATCTATCTCAGTCACTGAAAACCCATATGCCAGAATATGACTTTTCAGTCCTGCAAGCGACTTGCACACCGTCAAGCAAACATGACACTGAAGACCCTTATTGGTTTGGATGAAACTCACAGCAACGGAACCCGTATCATCGTGCGCTTTCATGTGATTAACAATATCTGCCTTAAACAACAGAAGCCGGTCACATATCTCACAGATCCAAAGATCTCCATTTTGGGCCGCAAGATTTAACGTTTCCTATATGCGCTCTTGCACTTTGTTTGGTCTCTCTTGGCTGCTTGAAAATGTTCTGAGCCCCTGTATATCAATGCCCTCCACTGCTTACGATCATACGCTAAGGACTCCCAACTGTCAACAGGAATATGAAAGGCTACCAGACTCTCTTTGATGCTATCACGAAAACGTTTTTTCTAAGGCAGTGCTGATGAAACCTCTCGAGCAGATATACATGTGACCGGTACAAGATCCAGAGTCATAGCGTAAGGATGGCACTCCACACGTTTGGTATACTGACATTTTAGTTGTCAGAGTTAGATCACTATCAGACCAAACTCTATCTTGTAACCTTCCAAAATGTCTAATGTCTTGCTGATTCTCTGTTTTATTTCCGCATCAAGAGTGCTATCATTTGATAAGGTACTACCAAGGTAGACAAAAACAAGAAAATATAAGTTTCCACATACCGATCTCTAGGAGCGGGAGTGTACATGACCTTAGTTTTCTTAATCCTGTCAGTCCTTTTCTTCTTTTTAAATTCTGAATGGTTCTTGCTCACTCATTTCTCTTGGGTGCCGCCATTATATAATTAAAAACTGATCTATGTGCTATTGTGTCCCCTCCTCAACCTTGGAAATCATGTTCTACCAGAATATGGCTTCGTCAGCTATTTCCTTCACCGACCGATGACGTCACTCACTACTATATTTGCTCCAGGACAAGAGGCTTCTCTGTAACTTTTTTATCTTTCATTTTTAAGATCGTGTGGAGAATGAAATTTGGTATAGTAAAGTGCGCACTGCTAGTTACGAGGAGGGAGAAACTGGAGGAAACAGAGAATATGGAACTCCCCAATCAAACGGAGATTAATGAACTAGGTGAACATGGCACTTACAAATATTTTGATGTTATAGAAGCAAACACCACCAACGCAACAGGAATAATAGAGAAAATTGGAAAGTATACGCCAGAAAATAAAAAATACCCCCCCTTCAAGAAACTAAACTATATAGTAGAAACCTAAGAACAAGTATAAACACATGAGCAGTATCACTAGTAAGATATCTCGGACCATTTATAAGAGGAAACAAAGAAGAACTGAGGTATCTCATCCAGAGGACCAAGAAATCTATGACTCTGCATAATGCACTACACTAAAAGAATGACACTGACTGGCTCTACAGAAAAAAGAAAGCTGGAGGAAGAGGACTGTTTTGTATAGAAGGTTTTTTTTTTGTTTTTTTTACATGGAGTTCACTACTTATCAAGGCCCAATGGCAATTCGGGGACAAGGGTTATTGTGTGTACAGTACTCAATGGGATAGTGTAGCAATAGTATTGGGGAATTGATATGGTGTCATTACTTAGGGGGGCTGTTCACCAGGAATTTGTTTGTGTTGGACTTGGAGACATCCAGGTTGAAGTCGGGAGGGAAACAGGCAAGCGGAACAGAGTTCCACAGGCGTGCAGTTCTAACAAAGAAGTTATGTTCGTGGAATCTACGTTTTGATTTAGGCACAGATAAGGAGTGGGGGAAATTATTGACAGTGGTTTCAGCTAGTCGGATGTTTTTTGAAAAAGATTGGCGAGGGGGACCAGAGAATGGAGCTCAGACGAGCACTTGCCATGGAAATAACGATAGAACAAAGACAGGCTCGCTACGTCTCTTCTGTGGGGAAAAGGTTGCAGGGAAGAGAAAAGGGCGTCCCCCACCAAGCCACGAAGTCTATTTTGTACTCTGCAAGGCAGGATAGGCTGTTTTTAGCAGCTCCTGCCCAGATGTGTCAGCAGTACTCCATCTTTGGACGTGTGAATGATTACAAAAGGGAATTAGAAGAAAACATAATGCGCAACAAAAGAAAAAAATGGACAAAACAAAAGAAAAACAGAGGTAAGGAATAAGACATAAAAATAAAAATAAGAGAAACTGCTACATGAAAGATTCATAAGTATGACAGAAGATAAGACTAACGACAACAATTAGACATGGTTAAGAAAAGGAAACCTGGACAGAGAAACGGAATTCTGAATAACAACTGCAGTAAACAACGCGATAAGAATAAATCACATCAAAGCAAAGATCGAAAAAACACAAGAAAACAGTCAATTCTGACTTTGTCGACAAATAAACGAAACGTGGAACCAGCAAACTAGCTCCATAAGAATAAAATAATAGACGAGTGGGGAATACAGGTGGGGAAGGCAGTACATTAGGAATTATGCAAGTCACTACATCTTGAATAACCAGACAAATGGTGCAAACACAAACCGGCAGCAGTAGTTTAAAATAGAAGTCACAAAACTTGGAAAAAAAGGGCATTAGAACGATGGCCGAGAAGATACAACGGCAAGGATGATGAAAACGGTGAAATATTACGGAAAACCTTTGAAATCCAAAAACTCATAGACATGAACTACAAACGCTAAACGGATATATAGAAACTACAACTGAAATAAATCGGCAAAAATAAAAACATAAAAAGCACTACATTGAATGAAGAAAACTGAAACCGTATAATTGTAAGTTATGCTTCTCCCCCAAAAGTGTCGGCATAAACTAGAACCACACTAAATAATAGTGAGAGGTCAACGGTGTGAAAAGACCGAGGAGAGAAAGCACTACCAGATTTCCACTGGATGAGTGCTAAGAGGACCAGCGCCGTGGAGCGGCTTAGTAATACCTAAATTCCAATGGAGGCCAATAATCGTTGCCAGAGAAATCAATGGTAAATGGCTGTTGCGATTATGCAAATTAATTTGCAAAAGGTTAGGGAGTATTGGAAATCTGAGTAGACATATTGTTACTCAGATTCCATGGAACACCACAGGTTGTTCTTGAGAAATCGTTGGTGACGTCCTGTGTGAAAACTCATATTGAGCAAATACTACTACTACTAATACTACTACTACTACTAATAATAATAATTATAATAAGACAGAACTAGAGACACTAATAAACACAAGCAGAATTTTTAGCCAGGATATACGGATGGAATTAAGTATGGAAAAGTGCGCACTGCTGATCATGAGAACGGGAAAACTAGAAACAAATGAAGGTACGATACTTCTCAACCAAAATGAGATGAGAGCACTAGTTGAACAGTATAGCTACAAATACTTGGGAGTTCTGGAAGCAGACACCATCAAAACAAAAGAACCGAAAGAGAAAATTGGAAGGAATACTTCAGAAGAATAAGAAAACTCCTCGAAACTATTTTGTAGAAACATAATTAAAGGTATGAACACATGGGTTGTGCCACTCGTAAGATAGTCTGGACCGTTTATAGGTTGTACGAAAGAAGAAGTGAGGAATCTAGTCAAGAGGACCAGGAACATCTTGAAAATGCACAATGCACGATACCCAAATGATTACACTGACCGACTCTATGTGAAATTGAAAGAAAGAGGGAAATGGCTAGTTTGCATTGAAGGCTGTAAATAACACACATACATTCGCACACAAAAGAACGAGAAAATACATTATGTAGAGCGTCGAAAGAATTATTACTGCAGCAAAAGAGACCAAATAAACAAACAAGATAGAAAAAGACGAGACAAGGAATATGACGAGAAAAGAAAAATTGGAAGAGAAACAGCTACACGGACGATTCATAAGAATTACAAAAGATGAGACAAACGAAAACGCTTTAAAATTGCTAAAAAAGAGGGGGAATCTTCACAGGTTAACTGAACTCCTAATAAAAGCCGCACAAGATAACGACATTAGAACCAACCACGTCAAAGCAAGGATCGACAAGACACAAGAAAACAACAAATGCAGAGTCTGTAGACAAAGAGACGAAACAATACAACACATAATAAGTGAATGTACCAAACTAGCCGAAAAAGAATATACAAATAGACACAATAAAGTGAGGGAAGGCGGTACATTGGCAATTATGCAGACAATTGCATCTTGAACACTTAGACAAATGGTACAAGCACAAACCAGCAGCAATACTGTAAAATAAAAATCACAAAATCCTATGGGACAGTGATATACAAACGGATGAACCCATCCAAGCAAGAAAAAATCGGATATAATAATAGTTTACAAAAAGGAAGTTGTGCCAAATTGTAGATTTTGCTATTCCAGCAGACCATAGAATGCAGATCAAGGAGACCGAGGAACAATACCGAAAAAAAACTTTAAAAAAAGAAAAATTGAGAGAAATTCGAATCAAAGGGATGTCTGAGAAATTACAAAGGATAACTATAATGAAAACTGCAGAAATATTAAATAAAACGCTGGAATGCGGAGATTAACACACACGAGACACAAATTAAACATAAAACACAAAAGGGCATCGCACGGAATCATGACAACTGAAACAGTATAATTGTAAGGGAAACCCCTCTGCGCCCTTGCCTTCCACACCCTTTTATTTAGTAAGTGTGCGTGTCATCATAAACTGGCACCACACTAAATAAACGAGGGCCACGGAGGATGGAAATACCGAGGAGAAAAAACACCCCGCTGAATCAGACGACTGGGACCTTGTGGGGGCTTATTGCCATTCGAATTTCAGTGAAGACTAATGGTCGGTTCCGAAGATAAATCAAAGGTAATCGGTTATTGCGATAAAGCAAATTAATCTGTAAAGGTTATTGAAAGTGGCAAATAGTACTGAAAGTTGTTCTCAAAGATAAATCTTTGATGATGACATGGGTGACTACTTCTAGTGAGTAAATTATAATAATAATAATAATAATAATAATAATAATAATAATAATAATAATAATAATAATAATAATAATTCTGATTTCGTTTACCAACGTCTCCATCAAAAGAAATGGGTTTCATTTTCATAGGACTTCTCTTAATCTCGATTCTAAACCAGGAGCTTCAAAGATCAAAGTTTTTCCTAATGATATTGGCGGCATTTTGCAATAGCAGAAGTCTGAAAGCCGCGCAAAACATCGGAGGATTCGTAGTTTTTTTTTCAAATGTCCTTCCAGAGGACTTGATACTACTCCTAGTGTACAAACTACGACATGGATTATTTGTGTTTTAACCCCGTGAATACGCCTTATCTCCAAGGCTAATGGAGCATAATTGCTCCATTTTTCGTTCTCCTTCTCTTTCACGTTCCTGTTCAAGAGTACTGACAAGTTTACAATTTGCTAGTTTTTTGAGACCGTGTCAATTGCTTTGTACCATCATATCTCTATATTGCCATGCTTACTTGCTCTCACTTTATCAGGCAACTCCTCAACCACTTTCCAGTACACTTCACTCCAACCTTCTTTCAAAACTCCCAGTATATCCGGAGCCCCATGCGATTGTCTCTTTTGCAGTACTCTCTCTGAGCCAATCCGCTACACCCTGCTGAAAGGTGCGCAATTGACCCTGAGACATTTCCACAAATCCGACATTCTGCAACAACATCCTCTCCATATATATATATATATATATATATATATATATATATATATATATATATATATATATATATATATATATGTGTGTGTGTGTGTGTGTGTGTGTGCATAGTTTTTTCATAAGATTTTATTTCAGTTTCGATTCAAGCTAATGCACCCAAGTCATATGGATATATTGTTTTAATTTTTGAAATTGCAACTTTATAATATATAAAAATCGATAGAACATTAACTCTATAATAATATAGACGAAATCTGCAAGAATTAAAATATCATATTTAAGTGTACTTTACAACCGGGCTTTGCCGGGCCTTAGTGCTAGCTTTGATAAATACTTTTACAGTTTAAAAAAAAGCACAGAATGCCATCAATATATTACATATGAATGAGTCACCTGTGGAATTTCCGCAGACTCGGCTAATAATAATAATAATAATAATAATAATAATAATAATAATAATAATGATAATAATGATGATAATAATAATAATAATAATCTAGATGCAAAATGTCAAATCGACAAAAGTACTAGAATAGATTGGAAAGAAAAGTGACAATAAACCCTCTAGAAATTAATTTATATAGAGGGGCCTGGCGAGTGTCCTTAGTAAGATATTCTATGCCCTTCATAAAAATCACAAAAATCACAAGAAGACTAGGAAACGATGCACATTACACTACACCTAAAAAGCAATATTGGCTGCATCTGCGTAGAAAAAACATAATTTATATGAATACTAGTAAGCACTGAAGACAGTGGATACACAAAGAAAAATACAGAACCATGAACATAGGAAGCGCCGTCAATGCGCGAAACGGCGAAACTGGAAACGAAATTACGAAGACGAAAAATAGGAGCAAAAGATGCTGCATGGACTGTTAAAAAGAAGACACTGACAAAAACACCTGTAGATGGCTAAGATAATGACAGCTAAACAAGGAACCAAACTGTCGAGAGTCTCACAGAACAACGAAATCGGGACGAAGTATATGAAGACTACAATAGACAGAAATTGAGAAAAAAGTAAATGCATATTTTGTAGGGAAAAACAACGAAAAATTAGGTCACATAATAAGTGACTGCGGAAAATTAGCCTCAAAAGAATACAAAATCAGACACGGAGGAAGCCAGTCTCGACACACGGTATTTGGTGGGCTGGTCACTTAGGTGTGGTGTCTGCACAAATGCTGCTCTCAAATTAAATTGCCCTTAGTCAATGGAGGGGGAAACCTTCTGTACTAAGGCAATTTTATTTTTGCAGAATCCCGTTTTGAGGGGAGCTGGTTACCTCCCACATTAAACCGACCTTGTGTCACATTTTGTTTCGTGGGAAACAAATAAATAACCAGTCTATTAGGAACTATACTAACGTCTATTCTTTGTACTTGCAGCAAATTGGACAAACACACACATGAAATGTTTGGAATCTAATATCATAAAATCCTCTCGGACATATATACAAACAAATGCATCCCAGCAAGGAAACCGGACATGATAATAATCAATAACGTGGAGCCAATACAATGAATAGAAAGAAGACAGGAAAACGGAGTAAATACATGGGATGTAACAGAGAACTCAAAGAAATATGGAAGGTGAAATAAATCACTGGAATACCAATAGTCTTAAGAGCACTATGCACAGTTTCGGAAAACCTGGGGAAAAATCAGGAAAATTAGAATCAAGGCGAAGAGTAAGATCATAAATTTACGATAATGATCCCAGTTGTAATCTTGAATAAAATTGTACACGTGATTGTCTAAAATACTTAAGTTTGTTTTAATGTTTACTATCTTGACGTTGATTATTTCGTTTTTTTTTTTTCAAGTTGTTTGGCTCTAAGAATGTCCTTTATTTTATGTACATATTTGAAAAGATAATGTAAGCATGAAAATAATTACCATAAAAATAAAAATAATATTTTTAAAGATCCATAATATGTGGATCCGATATGAGATGAACAACCACTGGGTTTCCTTATTTTTTCCAGACAAGATCGGGATACGGGTATCGTCAGCATTATAAAATATTTTTATAATCTAGTTACTAATGTAACTAGATTACGTGGGATGATCGAAAAATCATAACCTATATGGTTAGGAGATTTAAGGCCGAGAGGTAAGTAGAGGCCGTGTTTGGAATATGAATGTGATTATTTTGATAATTTCAAGGTTAGACAAAAATACAAATAGTAATATCATAGCGGCTTATTCAAATGACCAATATAAAGGATGTTTTCTAAAACAAGAACAGTTTCTTATTCGCTACTCAACATGCTACCTTCTTGGTAAACTCCGGAGAGTAGGAAATGGAAGTTGGTTTAATTTCAGTAGTCTCACCTTGTTCTTTAGTTCTCACATTTCATAAGCGATGTTTCTGACAAAGAGAGAAGAATGGCTGTTTTCAGAGTCGTAATCTATCGATGTAATATTAATAGTTGGCTATTTAACAAAATAATTTTACCTTGAATGGTATTCTTTTAGACCATTATATTAAGTGTTTTCATTTCAAACCGCTAGAACGTCACACAGTATAATTGAGTTTTATTAGAACGTTTTCCTTTTCAATATAATTATTTGAAGGTATACTTCATCAACAGAATTTTAAATAATAACTAGCAGGGGAGAGCGTCCGGCGTTGCCCGCTAGTAAAATAGGCTTTTATGCAAGTTACGTATTTATTATTAAAAAGTCAATTCTCTATCGATTATTTCAGATTATACACTGCTGATCCAAAATTTAAGATCACTTTAAAATCTTTAAAAAGACTTTTTTTTTTGAAGGATAGATTTAAACTCTTCCGACTTAAGATTACCAATACTACGATCTAAAAGGGTATGGAAACAAAAAGCTACATTCCAAAGATTTATTTTTAAAATTTACATTTTTATTAAATTAGGCTTTTTACACGTGATCAAAATTATAAGACCAGAGACAAAATTTCTATTAAATTGTTCAAAAAGTGTATGAAAAACGTATGAAAACATTCAACAATCAAAATAATAATGAGTTTTACCTCCACTGCTTTTGATGACTTCAAAATTCCTTTGGGCTATGCTAGAAATAAGGATTTCCGTTAAGGTGCGGGGGATCCTGCTCCGTTTTCTGAAGATGGCTTCACGAAGTTCATTTTTTATTGAATATTGTTTGACATTTCGATAAACCTCTCTTGTCATCCATCCCCAAACATTTTCAATTGGGTTCAAGTCCTGTGAGCATACAGGATGTCCCAAGAGATGGACTCCATTTTCTTGTCGAAAGCTCACGGACCGTCTTGCAGTGTGGATTGCAGAATTATCCTGTTGGAATAACCATTCATACCCACACAAACGATGATTCTTTATCATCAAAGATGCTTTTTGTAGCATGCTAACATAACCAGCTGCTGTCTGACGATCTTGCACCACCTGGAGCTCCATCGTCCCTCTGTAAGAAAAGGCACCCCATACCATTACCGATCCTCCACCACTATGACGTGTGGAAAAAATTTCGAGCGGCATGTTTTTGTCATGCCAATATCATTGGAAGCCATCAGGACAATCTAAATTGAATTTTTCTCATAAAAAAACAGGACTTTCTTCCACTTCTCAACGTCCCAGGTTTGGTATTCACGAACAAATAATCTTAAGCAGTCCAATTTGTGACGTGGAAGCAATCGAGGAATTTGTTTACACTTTTTATTTACCATGCCTTTTTGTTGTACGTGTCGTCTGATGGCTATTGGACTGCAATCAGCATCTGTAACCGCCTTAATTTGAATAGAAGAAAGTCCTCTGTCATTCGTAACAACGCGTCTGATTCTCCTACTCAATGCAGGAGAAAGTTATTTTTTTTGTGGGGGGGGGTCTACCAAAGGATTTAGCTTTTCCATAATTCTCAGTATTCTTTATAAAGTTGCAAATAACAGTTTTACTGTGATTTACCTTAGCTGCTATCGTTCGCTGTGACAAACCTTGCTTATGGAATCCTACAATTCGAGAGCGCTCAACTTCGGTTAATGTTCTTGCTTTAGGCATGGTAACACCTTTACACAGTGATTGCTAATCTCTAAATGAACTATAACCATTAGAACTACCATAATCTAACAATTTATACCCTTGGTCTTATAATTTTGATCATGTATAAAAAGCCTACTGGATTGAAAATGCAAATTTTTAAATACAATTTTTGAAATGTACATTTTTGTTTCCATAACCTCTTAAATTGTAGTATTAGTAACCTTAAGTCGGAATAGTTTAAAATCTGTCCTTAAAAAAGGTTTCTTTTAAAAGATTTTTAAGTGATCTTAAATTTTGGATCAGCAATATATATATATATATATATATATATATATATATATATATATATATATATATATATATATATATATATATACCTAATATAGAGTCGTGGTTTAAAAAGTAAAAAATATATGACTTAGGTGCCATCAGCTAGAATCGAAACCGAAATCAAAATTTACAAGAATCAAGCAAGCATTGATGCTCGGACGTTTCACAGGGTTTGAGGTGATTTCCGTAAAGAAAAGGAGAAAAAAATAATAAAAGAAATAAATCTTTTATCTAGCGGTCGCTTTTTTTAATTGAGAGCACCTCCAAAAAGATATAGAAAAAAGACGATTTTTTTAATTATATGTATCTTATTATAAGTTTTCTTAATGTCTGTGTGTGTGTGACGCGGTTTTTCTCAGTTTACAGGCAATCTACACAGGCAAGTTAGGTACCGAAATGAAGCGTATGACCCAGCGGATGTTTTAGTGATATTTATATCCATGTTAGGTGTATGGAAATGCAAAAAAAAACAACAAAAAAAAACAAAAACAAAAACAAATAACGATTTACTAAACAACGTTTTATTTACTGGATATTTTTCCGGTTCAAGAACTCAAGTTTTGATTCTTTTAATTATAAAAAATCTGTTAGGTTGTTTTGTTGTAATCTTGTCTCTGTATATGCACGCGCATATATATATACCTAAGAGTGCGTGTGTGCGGGCGGGTAGATATATATATATATATATATATATATATTTATATATATATATATATATTTATATATATATATATATATATATATATATATATCTGCTATTGTATACAAGGAACTTTATGTGCGTGCCTGTATGTTTGTGAGTTTGTACCCCATGAACTCCAAAACGGCAGGTTCGATTATATTTTATATTTCGCACAAATGTACTTTATGTGTTAGATAGTGTTCTTAGATATGTTGTGTACCGGAATGCATGGGATAATTAACAGAAATAGATAATTAAAAAATATAAAAGATGGAACAGTCTGATTTTGACCAAAGTTACCACTTTATACATTCTAACATCACAAGTGTATTTGCGAAGTTTTATCACCGCACAAACAAATGTGCCGGCGTATAAAATCAACAATAGGTTCTTTGATACGATAGGGGCGTGTTCACAATGAATGTTTCTGTTTAGAGCACAACTGAACCATTATACTTGATTTATGCATTTTAAACTTAAATTGAAGCCATTATGACCACACGTGTAGAAAGGCTAAGCATATAAAATCAACAGTAGGTTCTTTGATATGACAAGGGCGCGTTCGAAATGAATGTTTCTGTTTAGAGCACAATATAAGCATGATACTTGACTTTCGAATTTTAAACTTAAATTCAAGCAATTAGATAGATTGGTTGGTTGTTTTTATTTTATGGCATATCAACCTTTTTCAGGTTATTTAATACCGAATCCAGTTATTTAGACGAAAACATCTTTAATAGACTATATTTGTTTGTTTTGTTTTTTCAAGTCGGTTTCTATTCAACCAATAGTTGGAACCCTAATAGGTTATACCACTCGAGGTTATAGTGGACCTGTGAGCAATGGCAATAAAAGGGTGGCTCCACACTCCCCATAGCCCGCAAGCTGGGGCCTCATCATCGGATATAGTTTAAGGTCATATCCAGGAGCCAATTAGATAGAGTACTCTAGTATATACAGTATCGGCAAACAGAAATACCGCAATTGTAATTTTAAAAAAAAATACAACTTTAAGCAAAGTTTGATGTAACTGTTTAAACAATCTATACCTCATTTGATTCGCCTTTTATTCCTCTATAATTTTACCTGTTCATATTTGACTTTTAATTTAAATATTTGAATTTTAATTACGCAATGATAAAATTTAAAATTTGGAAAAAATTTGGACAAAAATTCAAGAAAAGTGGATGTCTTTCCCCAGAGTATTGCTGCAGTCTAATTCAAGGAATTCCCCAAAGATTGCAGGCTGTAAAATTGCAGAAGAGCTATGCTACTAAATATGAACTAGTCCATTGTGTTTCTGTTGTATTTGTGTTGCATTAATGTCCTAAAGTTACATTTAAATAACAATTTCCCATTGCGCGGACTTTCTTTTTGCCTCCTAAATATGAAGTTATATTTTTACATTGATGTGAACACTAGAATCTTCCAATTAAAAGTCAAATATGAACAGGTAAAATTATAGAAGAATAAAAGTCTAATCAAATGAGGTATAGTTTGTTTAAACAGTTACATTAAATTTAGCTTAAATTTGCAGTTTTTGAAAAAATACAAATGCGAATTTTTTTTTGCCGTCTGTGTAGAGTACTGTAGTATATATGAGGCCACAGAGCTGGCCGTATATTAAAGCCGAGAAGAATATCAACATATTACATTATTACAATACAATTATAATACAATACAATTATAATACAATACAATTATAATACAATACAATTATAATACAATACAATTATAATACAATACAATTATAATACAATACAATTATAATACAATACAATTACAATAAATTATAAGCTTTTAAAAACCTTTCTTGTGTTGAATTATAATTTTTACTGAAACATTATTTCTATTGTAAAACCTATAAAAATGGCAATTGACATGATTATAATAAACACTTGATTATAATAAACAATTAATAATAATAATAACTTGATTTTGATAACCACTTGATTTTGATAACCCTTGATTATAATAAACACTTGATTATAATAAACACTTGATTATAATAAAAACTTGATTATAATAAAAACTTGATTATAATAAACACTTGATTATAATAAACACTTGATTATAATAAAACTTGATTATAATAAAAACTTGATTATAATAAACATTTCATTATAATAAAAACTTGATTATGATAAACACTTGATTATAATAAACACTTGATTATAATAAAACTTGATTATAATAAAAACTTGATTATAATAAACATTTGATTATATTAAAAACTTGATTATAATAAAAACTTGATTATAATAAACAATTGATTATAATAAACACTTGATTATAAAAAACATTGATTATAATAAACACTTGATTCTTAATAAACATTTGATTATAATAAAAACTTGATTATAATAAAAACTTGATTATAATAAACACTTGATTATAATAAACACTTGATTATAATAAAACTTGATTATAATAAAAACTTGATTATAATAAACATTTCATTATAATAAAAACTTGATTATAATAAACACTTGATTATAATAAACACTTGATTATAATAAAAACTTGATTATAATAAAAACTTGATTATAATAAACATTTGATTATATTAAAAACTTGATTATAATAAAAACTTGATTATAATAAACAATTGATTATAATAAACACTTGATTATAAAAAACATTGATTATAATAAACACTTGATTCTAATAAACATTTGATTATAATAAAAACTTGATTATAATAAAAACTTGATTATAATAAACACTTGATTATAATAAACACTTGATTATAATAAAACTTGATTATAATAAAAACTTGATTATAATAAACATTTGATTATAATAAAAACTTGATTATAATAAACACTTGATTATAATAAACACTTGATTATAATAAAACTTTATTATAATAAAAACTTGATTATAATAAACATTTGATTATAATAAAAACTTGATTATAATAAAAACTTGATTATAATAAACAATTGATTATAATAAACACTTGATTATAAAAAACATTGATTATAATAAACACTTGATTCTAATAAAAACTTGATTATAATAAAAACTTGATTATAATAAAAACTTTATTATAATAAACACCTGATTATAAAAAACATTTGATTAAAATAAACATTTGATTAAAATAAACATTTGATTATAATAAAAACTTGATTATAATAAAAACTTGATTATAATAAACACTTGATTATAATAAACATTTGATTATAATAAACACTTGATTATAATAAAAACTTGTTTATAATAAACACTTGATTATAATAAACATTTGATTATAAAAAACATTTGATTATAATAAACTTTTGATTATAATAAACAGTTGATTATAATAAAAACTTGATTATAATAAACACTTGATTATATTAAAAACTTTATTATAATAAACACTTGATTATAATAAACACTTGATTATAATAAACATTTGATTATAATAAACACTTGATTATAATAAACACTTGGTTATAATAAAAACTTGATTATGATAAACACTTGATTATAATAAAAACTTGATTATATTAAACACTTAATTATAATAAACACATGATTATAATAAACACTTGATTATGATAAACACTTGATTATAATAAAAACTTGATTATAATAAACACTTGATTATAATAAAGACTTGATTATAATAAACATTTGATTATAATAAACATTTTATTATAATAAACACTTGATTATAATGAACTAGCAGTAAGGCCCGATGTTGCCTGATTATAATAAACGAACATTTCACATCCCCATTTTTGTTGTCATCGAAATCAGTGAAATTACCCATTTTTCAAGTAAATCGATTGATTACCTGCTGTAGTTGGAGGCGGCTTCATCGCCTCACATAATTCTCGCAGTGACGTAGTTCACAATATAGTGTAGTCTACATTGCACTTATTGTTGATTTTCTAAAATTATTTTACCAATAATGGTTTGAATTAAAGTTTAAAATGCAAAAGTCAAGTATCATGCTTCAGTTTTTTTTGTTTTTTTTTAACACAGGAATCACCATTTATCAAAGCCCGGAGACCACTCGAGGACAAGGGTTAATGGGTATACATTAGTCAATGTTATTATAGCGTCGTAAAGATAAGTAGTGGGAATTTTGTAAATTGGATTACTTGGGGGGACGGTTCATAAAGAACTTGTTTACGTTGGACTTGAAGACAATCTGATTGTAGTCAGCTGCAAAGCAGGCAAATGGAAGACAGTTTCACAGGTGTTCAGTTCTAAGAAAGAAGCTTTGTTTGTGGAATCTACATGTTTTAGTCTTTAAACAGAAACTTTTATTTCGAACGCGCCCCGTTATATCAAAGGACCTACTGTTGCTTTGATATGCCTGGCCTTACTGCTTGGCTGTCGAGTCACGCCTGAAGTTATATTGCAGTCTTTAGTTACCTCCCCTTCCTCTTTGCAGCAATACACAAAATATACAGAAAGACAAAGATTGTGATTGAAGAATGATAGAACGCGTTGAATAACGTCCCTATCATAAGTATAATTACGCCAACTTTGTATTCGTGCATCGTAAAATAGTTCCCGCAACTGATTGCTTTATTACGACAGTAAAAATCATTTGTGAATATTAATCGTAGATTTGATTTTTTATAGGCATTTACTATGCATCAACCACGTTATATATTCATACAAATGTGTAATTCCCATGATTAGCTGACATAAACAACAGTTATTGGTTTATTATAGGTGTAATCCTAGCCGTTATGATCATTTAATACTGGAAATGTGCTTGACTACTTATTCGTTGGTGTGTAATTGTTCAAACCGATACCGTCACAGATAATGAATGAATGAGATTTAGTTTGTACTACCGAGGGAGGGGGTACCCGTGTGATGTTGTGACCCTTTGGGGGTACTCGTGTAATGTTGTGACCCTTTGGCTGTGATCATAGCGTAGTACCTGTGTGAACTGTGACAGGCAGGGCCAGGGGTCAAAACATTATTATTATTATTATTATTATTATTATTATTATTATTATTATTATTATTATTAATTGATTTGATCGACGGCGGGTCGCTGGATCGATTATTATGGTTAGAAAAATAAACAATTAGATTGAGAAAAAGTGATTGAAAACTTAAATAATAAACAACTACAAAAAGAATGTGATTTTAGAAAATACAGAAAAGCATAATTTTTGGTTTGGATAAACAAATAATCAGATTTATGTTACGTTAGACACCGAATGAGATGTACATTTGGGGAGATTCTAGTCAGTCATTATCTGACCATCAGCGAGCACGGACGACTCAAGGGGAAGTTGGTCTCTCCATGACGCAGGGAGCGGCGTTTTCTTAGGCAGTCAAGATGTGAAGACGTTGTAATCTCTGAAGATGCCGGCCGGAATCATGAAAATAAATGTTCGTATATTTCCGCCTGTGTTGTGTTTTTTTTTTACAAAGAACTGTTGTCTACAACTGTTTCGATACGTACACATCAATCCTTTCCGGTTAGAACTGTTGCATAGATGTTAGAATATACACACTAGACGATCAACTAAATGATACGACGTATATAAATACACGCATTTACACGTACATGAATATAAAGATAAAATATAAAACCTACAATTCAACATGTACCTTGTTATGGAACATATTCATATGCACACACAACGTAACACCCGGCCTTGTCGGGTGGTAAAATACGATGAAATATATTTTAATTCTATGCAGATTTCGTATTTATTGAATATTGTATTATATCTAATACATAATTGTGTTTTCAAAATGTAAAAAAAAATGAATTGAGCAACCTCAGCTAGAATCGAAACCAGAAACATTTAGCGCCCCAGTCGCGTTCGCTGACGATGTAGATATCGAGAGATTTAATATTTAACGACTTGAAGAAATGAATTGAATGTGGTCATGCACAGACAGAAATAGAAATATTTTGCCGATTTGAAATGAACAGTTTGCATTTCAACTTGCTGATATATATCTGCACACGTTATACATCCAACCAAACAAAGATTTTACTCATTATAAACAATTCATGGTGTATGGTCACTATTCTCTATTAATTTTAGTGTCATGTTATGAGTAGTTTAAGAGTTTATCGGTTAAATATTTATACACAGACAAACCGACCCGCAAAGACACACACTTATATCTACTATCTTTTTATGTAAGATTTTAAAAATTATTTACCCTACTGTTATTATCTTAAGTGTTATTCACACAATGTTTCGGCCGATGTAATGTCCGCCATTCTTTAGGTGTATCTAGTTGAATTCTCGAATCTTTCTGCCGAATCAGCAAATCTAGACAGAATTTCGAAGAGAACCCTTTCTTTAATTTTGTTCACGTTCCTTCAGACATGATTAGGTAGAAGTCTTAAGAAATTTACAATTGTATTCTTAGTATCGCTCACACTTAGGATTAAATCTTCGACCCCTAGAAGAGAGTCACAACTGAATTTTGCCTAATAGTTTATCCATGACGTCATGGATCCTTGCATTCATCTCAAGATGAGAATAGTAGTCTGAAGAATGCAAATAATCCCAATTATCAATCCTCACTTTAAAATAATCATCTAGAAGCATAACTATCACATCTATATTTATACTTATTGAAGACATTTCTATACAACACTTATCAAAAAGCACTGCCAGGCGCATAAAGTACATTTGTGTGAAATAAAAAAAATAAAAACATCGGCCCAGCCGTTTAAGAGTCAATAGGGAACGATCTCATATATACATACACACAGACATAGTTCTTTTTATATAATAGATATTTTATGCTATCGGGTTCGATTATAACGCAAAACAATTGTTTTTATATTTAATGTAGCGTTCCATTTATTTAGTAGCTGATATGCATCCTTGTCCTAAGCCTAGATATTTTAAAGTATAAAACCTAGTTGTTTACCCGTTAAAAACGGCGAAAATTATAGCCAATTACTTGAAAATGGTTGCTTACGCCAAATTGAAGGTTAACAGAATATAATTTGTGCTCATCTTTGCATTAAACACCAATACCTATTAATTCCTACTAATAACTAACTGTGCACTGAATACTATGAATACTATGATACTTAGTTCGCTGCACCTAATCATAACAAAGGTTTATGTAAAATTTCAGTCAGATCAGCCTAACAGTTCCCGATAAAACTTATAAAGTAAATATAATATTGCGGTGACTAATCCCTATTACTCCCTATTAATCCCTATTAATTCTTAGCTGTGCATTGAACAATTACTATAATACTTAGTTGGTTGCACCTTATCACAGCAAAATCCTATATACAATTTTAGCAAGATGGGCTCAGTATTTCCCGAGGAAACTTCTAGAGTTAATATGGTATTGTAATGACTCATCCTTATTAATTTTTACCTCTGCATCAGACGGATACCATAATACTTTTATTCGCTGCATCTTATTATAGCAAAGGTCCATACAGAAGGACCATACGAAATTTTATCCAGATCGGTTTATTAGTTTCCGTGAAAAGTGGAAGAGACAGACACAACGACAGACAGATTAAGATATATATATAGAGAGAAATGAATAATATTTAATATATATTATTAACTGCTAATATTGGTTATAAAATTAGAAAAAAAATGTGAAATTCGGTATAGTTCACCTAATCACAATATATTTACTATTTTGTTATCTATATATCATTATCCGTATTCGCTTCGGCCGTTATCATGCTGTGCGCCCCTTAAAAGGAAAGTGGAATTAAAAAAACCTTGCATCTCTTAAAAAAATTGGTGTCGCTTTTAAGACAAAATCAATAAAAAATGATTTGTTCTCCTTGGCCTTTGGGACAAGATCAAAATGTAGTATCTGATCTTCAGATGCTACATTACAATTTCTTGTTTTGAATTAATGAGATTACTTGGCCCGTTAAGAGTATATCAACAATTTCATGAATAATTCAGCGTCAGAATGACACACGTATAAACTGTTCATTATAATAAAACAATTAAATACAAACTATCATTTTACGAATGACTTAGGGAAATGCGTTTTCATGCCTTGCTTAAATGTATTGGCCATAAATGGAACGTGATGGATCGGATAAGATTTTAACTTGGCTTATCGACCCTTTAGTTTCCGCTCGTTACCATGGCGATACTATCACACTCGACTAAAGGAGTCTCGTGTTAACAGCCTTAGGAGAAACAGAGGATCAGATCACGAAGAGGCTGGAAATATCTGCGTTCGAAGAATACATGAATAATTATTTATCCATTCTGTCAGGGAATAAAAGTGAACATACGGTCATTATTCTCTCGCCGTTTTTAGATTTAAGACATATTTTTCAATTTTTGTTTCACTTTTTTATTTTCATTTCTCAACTTAATCCTTGACAAACTAGTATTTCCTGCAGCTGTGGATTAGATGCGACTGTGATTTCGCGCCGTCGGTTTAATTCTTAATCTTGATCTAAAATTAATCGTAATCTTGTCCTTTTATTGTACGTATTTTTTTTGTTTGTTTCAGATTTTTTATCAGAATAATAGGGTCATTGGTTTTAAATAAGGATCAGATTTCCGGCAATTGATCAACTTAAGCGTTGAATGCTGGTGATCTGCTACAAGCAATTTTTTTTTGTCCAAAGATTTGTAATCTGACCTTGCGACCCCAAATGTGCGCGTTTCACATTTGAACTGGATTTATGCACTAAAAATGTCGCCTATTAATTATTCTTCATTTATTTTGTATTTCTTTTTTTCTTACAAAGGTGCCACTACTTATCAAGACACGAAGGTCACTCAAGGATAAAGGTTAATAAGTGTAAAGTGGTCGCTAAGACAACAACTGAGTGATTGCCGATAGTGAAAGTTGGATAGAATTTGGTTATTGAAAGCGGCGAGATATCAGAAACTTATTAACGTTATGTTACGCTTTGACAAAAGGCACAGAAGTGTGGAATTCTATAAATCATATTTAGAAAAATGCACTGTTTGTCTGTCTTTACATTTTCAAACTCTATCTCCTCTGAAACTAAAAGAGTGGCGCTAGGGGCCTCAAATGATTGGACTTTTTATGGACGGTTCTTTGATGGGTCTTTAGCCTGTTTAAATAGTTTGTAAGTGGTTAAAAATGGGTCAAAATTGGAAAAAATCGTGATACATTTTATACATTCATCTTAGTTTATTTTTAATTGTCACCTGGGTACAGTGGTAACGTCACCAGCTTTGAATGCTAGTGATTTGCTGTCGGTTTCGATTCTAGCACTCTAACACTTTTTTACCATTGAAATCACGACTCTTTAATAATACATGCGAAATCTAGACAAATTAAAATATCATATTTAAGCGTATTTTACGGCCGGGCAAAGCTCAGTCCTCCCACCCGTTAGTCTTGCATAAAGCATGACTCTTTTTTAAATTACTGCAAGTATTATCAGCTACAAGCCGATGCCATGTAAATTCCACAGTGCTGTCTATAAAAATCTGTATCATTTACTGTTTCTAATAATATTCCGTTGAAATAACAACTATCAGGATCAGTATTATTAAGAAAATAACGACTCTTTCTTTTTCATCTTCTTCGGTAAATGCCCTTGTCATTATCAGACTTTCTTAAATTATAAAATAACGAATATATTTCTTATTTATAAAATATTTTATTTAAACTTGCAGCGAGTTTTAGAACGATAAATACTCTCTTTCCAATTGCTGTAATAATTATCATCAGTCTTGAAAGGAATTTCTTTGAAATTTTGCTGTTTTAGTTGACAGAAAGATATAATTCGATGTCGGAACAATTTATTTTTTTTATTACAATTTAACGTGTTTCCTGATCAGACGATTTGATTTTTCAGTGCATGTGAAAGGTGATAACATAGGTACAATGTAATACTATATAAAATACAATATACGGTGATAAGGAACAGAAGTCTATACACCCGAGAGTACAGTCTCTCAATGCACATAATCTCTAGATTTGTAGTCAAAGCGAAGCGGGTGATTCTTCCGATGTTTGTCTAGTCTGGTACGAGCATGAAACCTGTAGCGTATTATTATATAGGCTCTAAATGATACAACTGGTTCAGATATCCTTGATCATTTAAGCGCGCTTTTGAAAAAAAAATCGAAAAAAGAATTAAAGGAATTTATGTAATGGCTGCCAATTTGAAAGCCTTTTAGAAGGCGAAGAAAAGGCTTCCCGTTCAATCTTGTTAACCCTAACTCTAACCCTAATGTGATGTTCAATTTTCTCTAGTTTTTCAAATGATTCCGTTTTACAAATTCAACCATTGTCCTAATTCTTATGTTAATCCTCTACCTGATTTGTTTGTTTATTCTACGGCATATCAACCCTCCTCAAGTTATTTAATTCTTAATCAAGTCATTTTTGAAAAAAAAATTGTATGCCTAAAGTTAGTTATATTTTTAAATGTTTATTAATGGTGTTTGCTTTGTCATACATTATTTTATCATTATTTTTATTTTGACGGAGTTCTTTGAGATGAGGGTTCATAATTTGTGTATTCATTCTTTTTTGCGGACTGTAATCTTCATCTTCATAGCTGTTAAGGTTTCACCACGTTTTCGCCAACTCAACCTTTGGTCTTCTTCAGGTGATTAGCCGTGACGGGATAGGAATGCTGAGTCCTGTAACTGTATTCCCAGTAATTACTGCTTTCCATAGTTGTTGTTGTCTCACAAAGTTTGGGTCAATTCTGACCTGCTTGGGTAGGATTGAAACCACGATCTTCAGACAATGCTCACCTGCAACCGTAGAGACTAAACGCATTTATGCAAATCCGCCGCGGACCCGGAAGGACAATCAAGGTTGGATGTTTTGGTCTTCTAAATCCAATTTTCTTTTCTTATATGGTCTATTATCGGATCCATTTGTTTGTTTGGTTGATTTGCTTTAAGGAATATAATCCTTTTTCGAGCTATTTAATGCCGAAACCTGTAATTTTGGAAAAAAAAATATGGTTAATTTCTGTATATTTGCAAATATTTATTCCGTGTATTTGGTTTGGTTGTTTTGTGAAGGAAAATTGTTTTTTGTTCTGATTTTGCAGAACATGACTGATTTTCTCAAAAGAAAAAAAGCAATAGCCTCAATGTTTAGTGCATTTAACGTCAGGGAACCAATATTTTTAGACAACCTGATCTGATAGAACCAGAATTTGACGCCTTGATAATTTCGATATAGTACTTTTCGATGTGTACTTTTGGCTATTTATTTAGCTATTAAACATTTTTACACGTACAGTAGGGTTGGTAATTTGCTATTTATGCGACCATTCGTTGGTGCTCCGTGCTGAGCCGGACAAATATTCTTCTCTGATAATCAGGCATTTGGATTCTATTCCACAATTCTCCAGCAATATACGACATGTCTCTGATTTGTAACATTACCCAACACATTGTAATCTCAGTCACAAATTAGATAAAAATAGGAAATAATTTCAACTTGTTTTTTTTCTCGTTGTAACAATTTTTTTCACAAATCTCAGCCGAGAGTAATATTTCGTTAATTTTACAAGTGATCTTTTTTTTAAATTTGAATTTTATAACACAACTAGCGAGGGGTACCCGGCTTTGCCCGGGTGTTTTTCGGGGTATGTGAAAAAAACCCGAAAATGTTAAAAAAACAGGTGCCCGTGAAAAAAAAAACGAAGCCTTTACGACGCGCAGTTGGAAAATAGTAAAGTGTTTAAAAAAAACAGGTGCGCATTTTTGATTGACGTGACGGCGATAGGTATTCAGCAGTTAGCATTTTGTGCGGGCAGTTTTGAATGAGGTGAATAAATCGGTTTGTTTGTTTTTAAAAACCCGCTCCCTGTTTATTAGGAGGAGCAAAATGAAAGCTACAGTCTGATATGACGAAGTCGACATTGAACAAACGTTACTTAGCTCTCTTGAGAGTCGCGTTTCGCTTTTTTTATACCGAAAACCGAATGTAACGCGTGCCGATGCGGGAAATGTCGAATAATTAACGTTTGAAAGTCAATAAAATTAAATAGACAGGCGAGCTCCGTGGGTAACTCTGAGATATTAAATTTATAGATGATATAAAAAGTTTTAAGAAGTTGTGAACCAAGCAAGCGCTTCTCTGAAAGAAGCCTTTTGTGGACATCAAGGAAAAGCGTACATACATACATACATACATACATACATACATACATACATACATTTTCGCTTTTATATATATAGATAACAAGGAAATATTAGTAAATAATTGTGAAAAGTAGAAGACATCCTTAACGATTGAGATAATTTTTCTAATCTTATGTGCCTCTTTGGGAGGCAAGTAAATAACTATGATATTTTAAAAATATTTTCTGTTTTCTTTTTCTTTTTTCTTTTTTTAAAATAATATCGCATAAAGTTCCATTCAATAAATAATAATATAACGCGGCGCTGGTTCATTCCTCAACTAAAAGCAAAGAAAAGCATTTTTAAAGTTTTCTCGAACATTTTTTTAAATTATTATCATTATCGGCTATTGTTTTGTTTTTAAATTCAACTTGAAACAGCCGAAGTTACTTTGATTAATTAAATCTTTAACGACTAAGACAATTTTTTCAATACAGTGGACTAAATAATTGTCTCTGTCTTTTAGGATTAAATTAGACATACATGAATCGTGTTTAATTTTTAATCATGCATAATTACAGGGTAGAACAATAAACGTAAAGAAAACAACACTACGGCTTTATTTTAAAACTTTTATTGAAAAAAATCAATTCAGGTAACTTGATTTTGTAGTAGAGCTGACATCTGTTCAATGTAGCCACCTCCTGTCCCAATCTTCGCCTTAATAAGGGTCCGGAACTGAGAGCATGCCTTTTCCACAAGCGCCGGCAAGAGTTCGGCGAATACTCAGCGGCGATCAGGCTGCCTTGGTGTTGTAGGAGATCATGTTGGTGATGTTCTCGGCGTATAACCAAACGAATTAATCCAGCAGGTTCAGGTCGGGGGAGAAGGAAGTATAGTGCGAGAAGGGTACAAAGCCATGGGACTCTTTCTGAAGCCAAGGTTTCTTTGGACTTGTGGGCCATCGCAGAGTTCTGCTGTCACACCCAGGGTCGGCCAGCGGCCACTTAATGGCACCAGACGATCACCACACTCTTTAGCATATCCAGGTACACTTTGATGTTGACTTTCAAGCCGACTTCGAAGATGTGAGGTGGCATGATAGGTCCCTCATTTGAAACCACACCAAAGACCATAACCGTGGTGGGAAACTTTGTTTTCATCACCCTTGGCACGTCCCTGTTATTCGTGGCAATTCAGCGATGAATTTTGAGGGTGCTGACAATGGTCCTGTTGTCATAACTTGGATCGATAGAGAGTTGTAGATAGTTGTAGAGTGACGCATCTCTGATCTCGCTCGTTGAATATTGTGTCATTTTCAGACATGATAGAAGGATCCTATTTCTTTTGGGATTTGTACATACTGGCCAACTAGTAGATGGTCTACAACAAGAAAAAAGAAAAAGAAAAGAAAACCGGTTTAATCAAACGGAAATGGATTCATGTCGTATCTTTTTTAGGGCGACAATTTTATTGTTTCACCCTCTAGTAAAATCAAGGCACGACTAATCTAAAAGGATAAACCTGATTATTTTTTTGTAAAGAATTTTTACGTAAAAACAAATGAAAAAAGGTCGCAAATAGAATTGGAAAAATAATTGTTTTAGTCTTTAAGGATCGCATTATGTAAAAACTTATGTATCTATTTACTTTCTGCTTGTAGAGCAGATATTTAAAAAATCGTTTATTTTTTGTTAATACTTTTTATATGAATCTAAACAACAACAACAACAACAACAACAACAACAACAACAATAATAATAATAATAATAATAACAATAATAATAGAGGGTAAAAAAATAACAGATAATATAACCAACCTGATAGAAAATGCAAGAAAAAACGGAGACTTGAACTGATAGCTGATAGAACATACATAACTGAAATCAACATACAAAGAGGAATCTTCCAAGGTCATTCTTTATTACCATTACTGTTCATTATAGCCACGATGCCCCTAAACAACATCCTAAGAAAATGTCAAGCCGGATATAAGTTCACTAACACAGAAGAAAGAATGAAACACCTAATGTACATGGATGATCTAAAACTGTTTGCAAAAACAAAGACAGAAGTAGAAACACTAATAAACACGACCAAAATATTCAGCAAAGATATCCAAATAGAATTCAGCATGGAAAAGTATACACTGCTCACCATGTGAAGGGGAAAAGTAGAAGCAACAGAAGGTATAGTACTGTCCAATCAGACAGAAATGAGGGTAATAGGCGAACAAGAGAGTTACAAATACCTGGGAGTGCTAGAAGCAGACGCCATCAAAGCAACGGGAATGAAAGAGAAAATTGGAAAGGAATACATCAGAAGAACAAGAAAACTCATCGAAACCAAACTAAATAGGCGAAACCTAATTTAAAGAATAAACACGTATGCAGTGTCATTGAAAACTGGACTAAATAAGAACTAAGGAATCGCAACCAGAAGACCAGGAAACTAATGACGATGCACAATGCACTACACCCGAAGGGTGATACTGACTGGCTATATGTGAAAAGGAAAGACGAAGGCAGAGGGTTAGTCTCTATTGAAGACTGTGTAAATAACACGAAAAAAAGAATTAGAAAAATACATAATGCAGAACATCAAAAGAATAATTAGTGCAGCAAGATACGCAGAAGAAACACACAAGATAGAAAAAGAGACGAGGAAATGAAAAATGGGAAGAGAAACAGGACGATTCATAAGGATGACAAATGAAGAAACGAACGAAAACACTTGGAATTGGTTACAAAAAGGAAACCTTAACAGGAAAACACTAATAGCAGCTGCGCAGGATAATGCAATTAGAACCAACCACATTAAAGCAAGGATCGACAAGACACAAGAAAACAGCAAATGCAGACCCTGCAGACAAATAGACAAAACAATAAACCACATAATAAGTGAATGCAGAAAACAAGCCAAAAAAGATTATACAAATCGACATAATCAAGTGGGAAAGGCGGTGCATTGGTAATTATGCAAACAAATGAATGTTGAACACACAGACAAATGGAACAAACAGATATCGGCAGCAGTAATGGAAAATGAAAGTCACAAGGTCTGTGGGACATGGATATACAAACGGATAAACCTCTCTAAGCAAGAAGACCGGATGTCTTAATAGTTAACAAGGAGGAAAAGGCCTGCCAAATTGTAACTTTTGCCGTCCCAACAGCCCACGGAATGAAAATCAAGGAGAATGACAAGCGGAGCAAATACACGGAACTGGCAAGAGAACGCAAAGGGATCTGGAAAATGAAGAAAGTAAAGATAACACCACTAATAATGAAAACTGCAGAAATATTAAGGAAATCCCTTGAATGTGGAGACTAACAGGACACATAACATACACACAAACTCGACACAGAAACGGCTACAGATGCAAAACACAAAGTAACATCTCATGAAATCATGAAAACTGAAACTACAAAACAGCCCCCACCTTTTTTTCCTGTGAATGTCACCATAAACAGGCACCACACCACATAATGATAATCAAGGAGGAAGGGAAGGCTGGGGAGAAAAAGCACTAGCCAGACCTCCGCTGGAGATGTGCAAAGAGGACTGGGACATTGGGAAGGTTTATTGCGATCCAAATATCGGTGAACACCAATGGTCGCGGCCAACGAGAAATCAATGGTAAGTGGTTGTTGCTATAACAAAAACTATTTTGCAAAGGTTATCGAAAGAGGTGGGGAGTGCTGAAAATCTGAGGAAATTTGTATTAATTTAGAATCGGAGAACAATCTTTGATGATGGTTTGTGTGAATGCTCCTAGTGAGTAATAATAATAATAATAATAATAATAATAATAATAATAATAATAATAATAATAAAAAATTAGCACTTGGAACAATACGAAAAAGCTTTGAAAAAAGAATGGGAGAAATTGCAATCAAAGGAATGACTGGAAAAATACAACGAACAGCAATCATGAAAACAGCTGAAATGTTAAGAAAACCCCTGGAATGTGAAAACTAACAGACAGGAGCAAAAATCGCGGGCAAGGTAAACTGCTGTAAAGGCAAAACATGAAACACTACACGAAACTAAAAAGACTGACACCGCGTATCTCTAAGTTCTGTAACCTAACCCTACCCCCATTGCCGCATCATCGCCCCCCTCCCACCAAAAAAAAACAAAAAAAGAGTGAGACCAAATAACCAAATACTCAAGGAGGAAAGAAAGACCGATGAACTGATCAGACTTCAGCCGAATAAGTGCGAAATGAACTGGGAACATGTTGAGGCTTAGGGCCACTAAAATCCCAGCAAAGACCAATAGCTGCTGCCAACGAGAAATTAATGTCAGGCAGCTGTTGCGATGAAGCAAATTTATTTGCAAATGTTATCGAAAGAAAAGGAGAGTACTGGAAACCTGGGGAGACTTGTTGTCACTAAGCTTTCACTGAACACCACAGACTGTTTTCAGGGAAAGATATCTGAAGACCTGTGTGAAAGTTCCTTGTGAGCCAATAATAAATCAATAACTTCTCGACTCAAACTTGGGAGTAAATTCATTTTATTGTTTATTTTAATAATATCGCAATAGACTTTTTTACGATGTTTTGCCTTGAGAACCCCAATAGTTCGTCCGTGTCGAAGTTGCTTTAATACCAAATCAGTAGTAGGAGCAAATAGTTGTACATAATTTAGTCGTACATTTTTAGTAACGTTCCTTATGTACGATTAAGTTTCGGCACGACTAAAATGCTCGATCGGCTCCTGCTCATTCAAGCAACTTTACACATTGTTTCTATATGACAGATAGCGAGAGAAGCCAGTCGTACATTGATCGGGCATAATTTTAGTCGTATATTTAGTAAATCCATATTTTTAAGTTGTTTATATACATGTGCAGTTAAAAAATCTGATAAAACTTAAGTAACAAAAAACATTTATCAAAATTATTAAAATTCGCCATATTTAAAATTCAGATTTCGTAAAGTATATGAGGGAAAATAGTTTTTTTTTGTACGGGTTGCTTTCATATATTTAAAAAAAAGCATGGATGCCCGGTGTTGCCCGGGTGTTTTGAGGTGTGTGTTGGGCGAAAAAAAAAAAGTGGTAGTAGAAGGCAGGCTCGAACTCGTACCGCGAAGGAAGAAAAGAACGGGGAAAAAACCTGACGTCTTCGCCATTACGACCACCGCCAAACCGGAAGCTAACGTAGGTTGAAATTAAGGCTAGACAATCGGATAGAGGGGATGACTTTCGAAAATATCGTCGAAAAAAGTGACCCCTCCCTGTAGAAAAGTGCCCAATTGAGGGTGAAGAAATGAATGTTTTTAGCCAATTGCTCGGTATTTTTTTCGGTATTTGTCGTCTTCCAAACAATACTGATCTGAAAATACGTCGCCTCTGTCGAAAGTTTTAGGCACACATGCAAACATACATACATATATTTAAATCTTGGTAGCTCAAATTTTCGCCCTAAACCGGTTAAAAAGCTTGTCCTATCTCTGAATATCATTTATGTAAAATTTCAAATGCTTAGACCAGAAATTGTCCGAGAAATTTGGTAGAGACCGTAGAGTTCAATTTTTTTAAAACGTTGCCCCCTATTATGACCCCTTAACATTTATTGTTTTGAGCTCAAATCAAGTTACTAAGTTAGATCCATGTCCAAGGAACCAATATATAAAATTTCAAGTATTTATACCCAAAATTGTCGGAGGAGTTTGGTAGAGTTCTCAAAGGTGAAATCGTTGAACTTTGATCCCTTCAGAGCCAAATTTCTGGCCGAAAACGGATTACAAAGATTTTCCCACATCTCAGTACTCTGTATATCTACTTTCGAGTCTGTAGACTAAAAATTGACGGAATTATTGCGTAGGGAAATGTACACACACATACACAGACACGTTTACTTTTATATATATACTAGTAGCATGGTGCCCGGCGTTGCCCGGGTGTTTGGAGGTGTATGCTGCGCAAAAAAAGGTCATTTTTTTTAAAATTTGACCCCTATTATGACCCCTTAACATTTATTGTTTTGGACTCAACTCAAGGTATTAAGTTAGATCCATGTCCGAAGAACCTTAACATTTCAAGTGTTTAGACCCAAAATTGTCAGAGGAGTTTGGTAGAGTACTCAAAGGTCAAATCGTTGAACTTTGACCCCTTAACAGACAAACTTCTGGTCGAAACCCGATCACATCGATTTTCTCAAATCTCAGTACCCTGTATATCTACTTTCCAGTCTGTAGACTAAAAATTGACAGAGTTATTGCGTAGGGAAATGTACACAGACACACAGACAGACACATAGAAATTTTCAATTTTATAGATATATAGATAGATAGATTACAATTTCTAAACAAGCTCCATAATTAATTGAAATGTTATGCTTTTGAAAGCTGATGACTTAAAAAAACTAAAATATAATTAATTTTTAAAGAAAAATTATTAAAATCAAATTTTTGCCAATCTATAAAACGTATGTGAGCGTATTACTTACAAAATTTGCTGTTCAGTTAATGTGCACAATCACAGTTATGAAAACATGTAATGAAACCGCGTATGTTGAGTTTAGTAGTTCGTTAGTCAATGAAAAAATATTTTTTCCGATAATATATCTTTAAATTCCATTTTTTCTCACCACCCAAAAATTTATAAGAATGTGGAATTTACAAAATTAATACATTAGCTGGTCAGTCAATGTGTGCGATCACTGCTAAAAGCCAAAACAAAAAGAAAACATTCAATCCAACGGCGTACGTGGGTGTAAGCAGTCCGTAAGGCAATGATAAAATCATTTGTGTTTTAAAATTACTTAAATTACATTTCCGCTGCCACAAAAATATGTGAACGTGTAATTTACAAAATTAATATGTCTGTCGTTAAATTAAAGTTTGCAAATAAAGTTTAAATGTTTTTGTTTTATTAATAACTAGCGAGGGTACCCGGCGTCGCCCGGGTGTGGTGAGATGTGGGAGGTAAATCAAAACAAAAATAGAATGGAAAATAAAGAATAAGCGAACGAAATAACCCTGTTTAAATGTTTTTTAATCGGAAAAACAAAATCCAAAAACAAAAAGCAAAGATAGAAAATAAAGAATAGGCGAATGAAAAAATGGCATAAATGTTAAAACTTCTTTAAAAAATTTGAAAAAACCCTTAAAAATAGCGAACCTGATGGAAAAATAAAAAAGGGGAAATAAAAAATAAACGAATAAAAAATGTCATAAATAACACTGTTAAAATATTAAAGTTTTAAAAATGTGCAACCTTAAGATAACGACGTCGTCACAATAACGACTACTCTATGATCGCATGAACGAAGTAAGTTCGTTTTTTTTCTATTTAAACTAATCCAGGAACGTTTTTCGCGCATGCATGTTTGGCTAAATTATCATGAAGTGACGATTTTTGGCTGCCCTCCCTCATGGCAAACCTTTATTTCTATAGGAAATAATTGACCGTTTTATCTAATTATTACATATTATTCGACCGAGACATCGCACTTTCAGACGGTACAGGTTTTGACCGGGTTGAGAAATGTTTTAGGCAGACATACAAACATACATACATTTAAACAGATAGGTGAGATTTATATAATAGACTAGCCTGGATATCCCGCGTTGCTCGGGCGTTTGGAGGTGTGTGTTGAGCAAAAATAAAAAAATAAAAAAGTGGTAGTATGCAGGCAGGCAGGCTCGAACCTGTACCGCGAATGAGAAAAAGAACGTGAAAAAAACGTGACGTCTTTTCGTTGCGTCCATTGCCAAAACGGAAGTGGCGAAAGTTTAAGTTAAGGCTAGTCAATCGCAAAGGAGGGATGATTTTCAAAAATATTGGCGTAAAAGCGACCCCTCCTTGTAATAAACTGCCCAGTTGAAGGAGAAGGAATTAATGCGTTTAGCCAATTCTTCGATATTCGTCGTTCGAAAGGTCGGCCTTTAAAACTATACCGATCTCGTGAAAATCCGTCGCCTCTATCAAAAGTTTTAGACAGACATACATACGTAGTACGTACACACATACATACATATACATACATGCATACATACATACATTTAAACAGACAGGTAAGATTTATATTATAGATTAAAAATATGCACCAGATTGACAGGTAGTCTGCCACATTAAATTTGAATGTTGCGTCAGTAGTTGCATTGCTATAATATTTTTTATAGGATAAAATGGTCCGTTTTTCCCTTATTCATAGAGATAATACACACAAACTTTTTAAATAATTGAAATGTTTCTAAAAATATTTAAAAATATCAAATTGGTCATTGTGTTTATAATTAGAATATGTTTGAAGGTTCTCAAAACATTTATAAATAATTTAGTTACTATTTCTTACATTTCGAATACGCTGGTTTGAACATACTTTTAAAATACTTAATATTAATGATAATACGTTTAGATACTTTATTTTATTTTTAAATAATCGAACTTTTGAATAAATAGAAATATAGCAACATGTAAATATATTTAATATTATAAAAATTACAATAGACAAATGCGAGCAGGAAAAGTAATATGGTTAAGCTTAAAAATGAAAAAGTAAAGCACTAGTTGTTAAAACTGGAAAGAAAAGGACAAGATATTCTAGTAAAAAATATAATAAATTTATAACTTCATATATTGCAGCATTAAGAATTGATTATATAATGGTATAAATTGAATTAAAATAATCTTAATGCTGCAATATTTTTAGTTATAAATTTATTATATTTTTTACTATCTTATCCTTTTATTTTCTATTCTTTCCATTTTTATGTTTAAGGTTAAACATATTACTTTTCATGCTCGCATTTTCTATTGTAATCTATGATTTTTCTAGGTTTTCAATAAATTCACTTGGTCTTTGTTTAAGTTCAGTCTTATTTTTTGTCCCCATAAACACATATGTAATAACAATATACAACACTCGTTTGTTTTCAATAAATATATCCTAAATATCTCCCTTTCATGCTTTCATTTTCTCTGTTTAACTTGTTACTGCTTTTTTCGAGACAGCAGTGAATTAGTTGCTATGGAAACCAGTCATAAAAAAACATCGCTCACCTCCTTACATATTTTTACGATTTTGAACACCAGAAAATTAATCATAACTTTTGTGTTACTGAACGAAAATCAATTTTTTTTTACAATATAGCTAAGAAGGTGATCTATAAACTGTAATGATTGTTTGAAATTTGGTCAAAAAATGAGTGAGCGGTGAAACTTTAATACAGTTCAAAATCACTAAAACTGCCACTTTAGCATGTATTCAAACAGGGTAGTGTTTGAATGAAAATAATATGCGATACAGAATATTTCTGAGGACATTGTCTCTTATTTGGCGTCGCAAGAGTGATTCTCAAGCAAAGAAAGTTTTCCGGGTTAATTTCTCTGTTTTCTTTCCCCATTATAATTTACACATACAACGATTTTCAGGTTTTTGTCATTTTCTATAAAAGTTTTGACAAAATGTAAATGCGTATTTATGCACGACATATTGCAACGCTTGGGAGTGCGACAGTTTGGGACGTGTCGGCATAACACGAAACATCAGTGACTAAGGGATTTTGTTTCATGAAGGTGTGGAATCGAATTAAGTTATTAGTCGTCTGGAAAAAAAACTGCTATAACAGATGTTCAAACAAATTGTTCGCAAAATACACACTTTCACTCTCTTTCTTTCTGTATATATATATATATATATATATATATATATATATATATATATATATATATATATATATATATATTACTAGCAAAAGTACCCGTCGTTGAGTGCCTACAGAAAATGGACTCTGATTTATGAAAGTATGACAGGTTATGAAAAGGAAAGGTTGTAAAGAGATAGCTTCGAATTTGGGGGTATCAAAACCAAAGCAAAATATGATGAAAGTAAAAATAAAATAGATAAACCCCATAATTTATTATACGATACCTGTTCACACTTAAATACTTATCATAATATTCTGTGGATCTATATTAAAAAACCTTGTTAAACTTTGTGACATATTTCCATTCTATGGAGGTCAGGTGCGAACGAACACCCTATAATTTTATTATATCATATTTCTTCAAACTTAAACATAATTATCAAAGTATACTAACGCAGATAGATATGAAAAGTCATGGAGGACAGGCGCGAACGCAGACTCCACAATTTTATTATACCATCCCTATTTAAGTTAAAACATACTTATCAAAGTATTCTTATGTACATCTATATCAAAAACACTTGTAAACGTCTGTTTTAATTTTTAATTTTTTTTATTTCCATACTTTGTGGACCAGGCGCGAACGCAGACCCCATAATTTTAATGAGCCACTGTTCTTCTAGATCAAACATATCCATTCCTGTGTCTCGATACATTTTCTATCATTATATGTAATCAGTTTTTAAAAATAGTCAACCATATAGGAGCCTATTTGTGACCAGACACACACACACAAACACACACACACATTCAGCGTTATATTATAATTATATATATATATATATATATATATATATATATATATATATATATATATATATATATATAGAGAGAGAGAGAGAGAGAGAGAGAGAGAGAAAGAATGTGTATTTTCTGTATATATATTTAGATAGATAGATAGAGAGAGAGAGAAAGAGAGAGAGAGAAAGAAAGAGAGAGAGAGAGAGAGAGAGACTTGGGAAATTTTTAATCTGTACAACTATATTTTTAAGAAAAACTTTTAATCCTAAGCCCTTTTCGGAAAGCTATTTTGTTTTGTAAACTAATTAATCTCTTGAAATCTTCACACCAGTCCTGCTACTCTTTTGAGGATCATCAGATTAAGAATTAAAAATTGTTTTTGGATTTTCATACCTTTTGTTCCTTGCTAATGGAGTCAGAAATGGCTTCGCGTCCAAATTCGAATCTCTTGACTGGCAGTAATCTGGATTCACTGCACTGATGATTCATATATATATATATATATATATATATATATATATATATATATATATATATATATAGTTTACGCATAAATTTATACTTTCGTATATTAATTTTATGTGAGTAAATTAAGTAGTTATATATATATATATATATATATATATACATATACATATATATATATATATAGAGAGAGAGAGAGAGCGAGAGAGAGAGAGAGAGAGAAAGTGGAAACTAGGTTTTCGAACATAATTTGTTCTATAAGGATGAATGTTAAAAAACTGAATGATGTTTCCCTATACACACTGATGTAATACTCTCTACCCTGCAACCTCTCTCCCACAGAAGAGACGTTGCGAGCCTATCCTTGTTTTATCGTTATTTCCATTGCAGTTGCTTGTCTGAACTCCAATCTCTGGTCCCCCCTCGCCAATCTTTCACGAAAAACACCCGTCTAGCTGAATCCACTGTGAAAAATTTCCCCCACTCTTTATCTGTGCCTAAATCAAAACCTGGATTCCATGAACAAAGCTTCCTTCTTAGAACTGCACGCCTGTGGAACTCTGTTCCGTCTGCCTGCTTCCCACCTGACTACAACTTGGATGTGTTCAAGTCCAACGTTAACAAATTATTAATGAATCGCCCCCTTAAGTAAACACTTCATCAAATCTCCACACTAACGTACTGTACTTGCAATAACCCTTATCCCTGAGTTGCTTCCGGCCTTGATAAATGGTGACCACCGTGTAAAAGCAAGTCTTGTATATATACTAAATCTTATGTTACAATCCCGCACATACTTGTTAACGTTTAATCAGTTCGACTTCATTTGGCAAGTTGAGTCACTCACTGGTGGTTGCGGTTAAGTTCTCTTTTATAAAGGCCAGTGTAAATAGGTTCCTGTCTCCTGGAGAGACGCCTTCCGATTCGTTGAAGTCCGTCATCGGCAAGCATTCGACGTTGAGTATGTTGATAGAATTGACCAATCAGTTTTAAGTATTTTAACTAATAAACGTTGTTGTTGTTCTGTTGTGTGTTATATGTTTGTACTATTGCTGAAACACAAGTTCCACAATAACTTCGATCCGGGATCGATTATCGCATGGCAACGTTGATTAAATGAAAAAGAAATATGTAAGCATTACTTCGCACTATCTTACATATAAATGTTTTTAATTGTCTGTAAATTTCAAAGTGGAATTTTTATTAATGAATTAATTTTATCTATAATGTAACATAATACACAACTATACACGTAGACTCAACACGTTGTAGAAGAGTACCTCGCAAGGAGCATAGAACAAGTAATTTTTTTGTAATAACGACATTTATTTCCTCATTCTACCGCCACGCGTGACTTACCGTTACGGTTCCAAAGTCACCCACATCTCTAACATAATCATTTTTCTTTTTTATTTGCTTTTTCCTTACCGTGACGTCACTTCACACACGCGTCGGTATTTGCCATTCGCGCCCTCTTATGATAAGGCATGTATTTTAAGTATCACATGCTGATGTTGGAGTCCATAGACGCATTATTTCAACGCTTTTCACAATTTTTAATAAAGAATTCTACTATAACACTTAACGAAATAAAAATTGTAGAGTTGACGTTTTTTTTTTTACAAGAGGGTCACCACTTATTAAGGCCCGGAGGCCGCTCGAGGATTACGGTTAATGAATATCAGGTGGTAATGTAGCAATCGTTAGTGGTGAACTTGTTTACATTGGACTTAAAAACTACCGTATCGTAATCGGCTGGCAAGCAGGCCAGTGGAACAGTGTTCTATTAGCAGGAAGTTCTAGGAAAGAAACTTTGTTCATGAAATCTGCGTTTAGATTTAGATATAGATAGAGTATGGGAGGCACTTCTTGATAGTGGTTATAGATAGCCGGGTGTTTCTTTTTTTGTGAAAGTTTATCAAAGAAGACTAATAATTGGAGCACAAACGAGCACTTTCCCTGTAAATATACATAAGGAAAAGATAGGCTCGCAACTTCTATGCTGCGAGAAAGAGGCTGCAAGGAAGAGAAAAGGGCTTCACCTAATAGGTTTCGAAGCCGGGTTTGAACTCTATTAAGGCAAAATAGGGCGCACTGAAGAGCTCCTGCTCAGATATTGTAACAATACTACATTTAGGAAATACTTGGCTCCTATACAGGTTGAGGATTCCATCGGTAGTGAGATATCTACCGGAGCGGTAGAATGATCAACCATTTTTCCGGTAGTCTTGGACACAGATTTGATGTATGCGTTCGATTTCAGATCGGGAGTGAAGGTCAGTCCCAAAAGCTTGTGAAGACATGAAGCGTCCCCAAGACGAGAGCCATTTAGTACCATGTAATTAGAGGGGAGAGAGATTATGATGCAAAAAATGAGAAACTTGGTTTTAGATGCATTAAAATTAATCAGCTGTATTCGAAATTCTAATGATTCTTTGAAGTTTTTCAGGAAGGTACGTATAAAGTAAAATCAATGACACTATTTTCCCTCAATCAGTCACATGTTTCTATATAAATGCTTTTTAAATACACTGCGGAATATGTCTCATTCTAAATTACCAGAAAACTTAACTACTTTTTGAAATGGAAAACATTACATCTGTGGTGCGTAATAAATTTCTAGACAAATAGAGGTTCCTGTTGGATTCTGGTATCGATAAATCGAGATTTTATATTTTGACAAAATTTACCAATCAGTAGCAAGTATCTCAACCTATAAACGTCGAATATTTTACAGAGATCATTTTCGGCTGATGTCTTGTTGTTACTACCGTTGAAAGTTGCGTCCCACAAATGAATGAATACCCAGTATAATAACTTCCATTCGTTTGAATGTTGCAGTTGGTCTACTCGCTGCTTCGGTTGCTTGGGAACCTGGGTAGAAAGTACCAGCCAAGAATCTGTTCTTGACAATGTGGTCCAGTACCTGTCGGACTGAAGTTCGCTGCCTGGGTATAGACTAGGATGTCCACTGTCCAGGCGTTGCTACCCAGCTTTCATTTGAGGCAAGCAAGCCTGAAGAACCCCTCATGGGAAATGACGACTCGAATGCCGAGACTATTTTTGCGAGGTCAGAGTGTCTCATTTTTAGGAGTGCAGACTTGAATTTGTGTCACATCTTGCTATGGTGGTTAGCAAGAAAATATCTACTCAATATAGTTGGGTTGTATATCATTTACAAGTTAAAACATGTAAGAGATGAGCGAATTGAAATAAATTCACGCGGTTCCGATGAATTTATGGTCGTACTTCATAAAAAAGGGTCAAATATTTGATAAATGTGCGAGAATATAATTTTTCACTTTGATAAGAATATTTCTTTCATATTTCTTTCGTTATTTTGGACAATCGCAATAGTTTATATTCGTGCGTAGAGATAGAGAATCCTTAGGTCAAACTAATTTAAGCATAACGTTGTACACTTGTACAAACGGTGTGGTCTCAGTCGAAAAGTGGAGCAAAGAAAAGGAAATAACTCCGACTCGATTTTGATTTCGACATTTAGTTTTCGTCGTTACAGCAATGACGTCACACACGTTATGTAGAACGTTCTCTACGTCTCTTCCGAGATTTCGAACGTTATCTCTCGTCTATCTGTTTTATAAACCTTTCCCCAATCAGTGACGTCACTTCTCATGCATTTACACCCGCCCATACGTGCTATATTACATAAGTAAAAGAAGGATATTGTAGTTTGCTTGGAACATTCTGCGTAATGTGTAAGGAGTTGTGTTTGATGGCTATATCAATGCGGTTTGTAGGAAATACCGTGGACACGAGTGAATGCATAAACGAATATTGACAATATTGAATGAATTTTAATAATGTTCAAGCATAATACACTAGCAAGCCGGTTGGCATTGCCAGGACGTAAAATACGCTTAAATATGATATTTTGCTTAATGCAGATTTCGTATTTATCATTATATAATGTTGGACCCAATATATAGTAATGATTTAAAAAGTTAAAAAAAATGACTCGTGCGCTAACAAAACGAAAATCAAAACCAAAACGTTTAGCTTATGACTTACTTTTTCCTTTGACGTTATTGCCTTAGCTATGAAGATGTGTTTTTCACAAGGCTGAAAATTAGAACATGATCCAATAGCTATTACGTTACACATGCATATTCGTAATGCCGTCGTTCGACCTTCACCTGACATATTCCATTTTTTTAAATTTTCACAATTTTGTTCAAAACCAAATATAAAGTTTCGCATGAGTTCGAATACCCTGTGTATGAAGTTTCATGTCTGTTGACCAAAAACTGACAGAGGAGTTGGTAGGCAACATTTTTAAAAACAAATATATATACGCATACATAAAAATATATAGAAAGAGGTTTGGGTTTAATCAAATATTACACATAAATATATATAGAAAGAGGTCTGGGTTTACGCAAATATTACACAAGTATAATTCATGTAGAATATCTGCATGAATATAATTATACGTACTAGCTAACTAAAGATGATCATCCCATACAGAAAAAAAGTCTAATAGGGAATAGTTTAAAATGAATGTTTAATGAATATAGAAATTAGCTAGATTTTTTTTGCAGATGAATGCAATTCAACAATCCAAATATAACAAAGTTTTATTATTTTTCAAATAATAAAAACTGGTTTTAATATTAATATCAATACACAAAAAACAAATTTATAGAAGAATAGATTTATGTACCAGCATTATGTGTCGTTTATATGTATGCATATACAGTAGCATCCAAAATTAAGGGACACAATTTTAAAACCTAATATTTGTTAGAAATAACAACTGGGAAAAGTTGAAATTTTGACAACTGGTAATCGTTATGATCCATAATAACATAGAAAAATTGGAATCATTTGCAAAGGACAGAAAAATAATTAAAACAATCATTTATTTTCAAAATAGGAACGTCCAAAAGTAAGGGACAAAATCGAGAAAATCAATGTAAACAGCCAAAAAACAATAAAAATACATGTACACTCAATATTTAGTAAATGAGCCCTTGCTCTCAATGCACATCTTCGATTACAAGAACGAATCCATTCTTGACAATACTCGATGCTTATTTTAGACTATTCTTCTTGCAGCTTCACCAACAAATTTTCCGTGTTAGTGGAATTTCTTTCCATGACTTTCACTCCCAAGGTAGTCCAAAGGTTTTCTATTGGATTTATGTAAGAACTTTGTGGTGGCCAATCCATAATTTCGAAATCTCGCTCACTAAGGTAACTTATTTCCACATTTGCCTTGTGACATGGGGTATTATCTTGCATAAAGGTAGCCCTATCGAAGCCTGAATTCTGTATGATTGGCACAACATGATCTTGAACAATGTTTTTATAGATCTGCGCGTTTACACGAGTTTGTAACCGGACAAGAGGAGTTGTACCTTGGCTAGAAACATTCCAAATACCATGACGCTTCCGCCCAGAAACTTGATAGTTTTCTTAGTACACTTTGCACTTAATCTTTCACCAATACGTCTCTTTACATTGTTTCTTTTCCATAATTTCTAAATAAATTAAACTTGCTTTCATCGCTGAAAAATACTTTTGCTTAATTTTCATATGTCCAAATTACATACCTGTTTGAAAACTCTAATCTCTTCTTATTCTTAGGACTAACAAGTGGTTTCTTCCCTGGGGTTCGATTAAACAGCCCTATTTCTTGCAGTCATCTAGAAACAGTTTTTCTTGATACATTAACACATGAGGTATTATTCATAACCCTTAAAATTCTGTGCAAGACTTAAAACGGTCTTTTAATGACATACGCTGCATTATTCGAGCTTCTTTTGCCGAAGTTTTTCGGGATCTGCCGGTTTTAAAAGCACTAACTATTTTGCCAGTATCATTGTAGGATTTAAGAACCCTGCCTACAGCACTCTTGGAGCGTTTCACTTTCTTTGAAATCTCTCTAATGGTGCGCTTCTCCTTGTCTAGGTTCACGATAGCTTGTTTCATAGAGTAATCAAGTTTTTGGCATTTTGCCATGGTGCCGGCTGATGCAACGTTTACAAATGACTAAGTAAGACTTATTCTTTAGAGGAAATCAAAAACTTCGAATATAGTATACTGTTTATATTGTTTTTCTCAATTTTGTCCCTTACTTTTGGACGTTCCTATTTTGAAAATAAATAAATGTTATAATTCTTTTTCTATCCTTTGCAAATGATTCAAATTTTAGTATGTTATTATGGATGATAACGACTGCGAGTTGTCAAAATTTCAGCTTTTCACAGTTGTTATTTCTAACAAATATTAGGTTTTAAAATGTTGTCCCCGAGTTTTGGACGCTACTGTATACGTATGCGTGCACGCGTGTACATATTAGCAAGTAGATCAATCTACCACCGCGCAGTTCTGATATCATTATTCTAGACCTATATAAACACGGTAGGCATTAACACACCTAGCTACACACTTATAAGCATAACATGCAGAAACTAATCATTTATATACATAAAAAGAAAAATGCTATAAGTCCTAACAATACTTAATAAGCATCAAAACACATATCATGCGAATTGATTTGACTTCCAACCACCGATAGTAAAAAATTCAATAACATAAAAAATAAAGAAAAACTATAAAGAAAAGCTTCGTCTTACAGTTGCAAAATGCCTTTTTTTCTACTGACGAAGAGACTTTATTCTCGAAAATTCGGGAAATAAACACTTACCATTCTGTACGACACATTATTATTTTATTATTTTTTAAATTACATTTTCACCTCATACAAGGCACATTGCCACTTTGGTGTAGGGGCTACTAACAGGGTCAACAACTACTGGGGTACGATTTGGGCAGCAAGATTTTGGTTCACGTTGCACTCGAACTTCTGCACGTCAGTACAGTTGGGGAAGCAGGGATCTGGAATAGAATTCCAAAGTCTAGCGAATCAGGGGAAGAAACTACTGGAGTAGAAAGATCTTTTAAATCTAGGGATCTCTACAGTGTGGGGGTGGGATTTTGCAGCCTGTCGGGTCTGTCGAGGGTGTTCACATCGTGGGGGCACAAGTACTTGCAGTTCGTCAGAGCATTCACCATTATAATACTTGTAGAACAGGCAGAGGGATGCAACATTTCGTCGATGGGACAGATATTGATAAATAAATATATAATTAGAAAATATTGAAATTCCTTCAATATTGCTATTATTATTTTCTACAGTGTCTACAGTATTTTCTACGAAGTAACTAAGATAAGTTAAATAACAAATATTTTTGTTAGATAGATAATAGAATACAATATATACGGTGATTAGAAAAACGTGCCTATACACCCGAGATTACAGTCTCTTAATAGACACTATCTCTAGATTTGCAGTCAACGTGAAGGGGGTTATTTCTCTAATGTTTGCTTAGTCTTGCTTTGAAGGCATTGAGTGACTCTACAGTTAATACTTCTTCCGGTAGCTTATTCCACATGTTTACCACATGTTGGAAAGAGGAATATGCGCGAACCGACCTAGCTGTCGATGTCGCTAATTATCCAAACACAAGGAACCCCAGGGGTTCTATTATCTCGTTTCAAAGGAAGCATCTTGAGACAGTCCACGTTGTGTTCTCCATACAGATATTTCAAGACTTGGATAGCTTTCCTTCTCATTCGATGAAACAATACAAATTTGGCCTTCGGGACAAGATCAAAGTGTAGTATCTGTTAACCTTCGTTAGCAAGGACCGACCCCTCCTTTGGGGAGTCAGGACCTAAAGGACCGACTCCACATTTGTGGGAGCTTGGACCCGGAAACCGATCCCCTCTTTTGGGAGACTGGAATCTCGGGACCAACACCACTAGCTGGTAGTTGAGACCTGCTTTTGTTGTTCTTTGCATGCGTTTTTTCTTCGTTCCGGTCTCTTCCCTCTAGAGACAGGGGATGGTCTAGTTTCTCCACACTTAATTGCCTGAGCAGCACTCTGACCTGCCAGGCCCAAACTTTGTCTATTTTCGCTGCTCTCCCAGTGGATCGAGCAGACAGGGTTCTCTTTCTCGCTTCCGTTGGGGTAGTTAGTGGGTAGGGTGACGTGGGGTAGGGCGGGTGCTTCGTTTCTGCTCCCCTCTGTGGGCAGGGATGCCTATCCCCTCTCTCTCTTAATTGCGACGCGGCACTCTGACCCGCTAGCACCCACTGCGTCTTTCTTCTCTGCTCTCCCCCCTCGCGGGGGGATCTGAACTGCTAACCCGACATCCCCGTGAGGGGAAGTCAAAAACTCTAATTTCTTCAAAGTCCGCTCCTCCCCCTCCATTCCCCTGGGTTTTCTTTTCTCCCCACTACACTTTGGTCCGCGTCAGCGGCCAGTGCAACCGCCACGATGCCAGGCAGGAGGGATAAGCAAGGTAGGGCCCCTGCGCGCGGCGACCTTGACTACAGATGAAGGGGTAGAGCCGCAGCCCGCGGCGACCTCCCGGAAACCACCTGCAACTGCTGCTCCCCACGAGGGCAGCCCGCCGAACGATGCAGCAGCCGAACAGCCGACAGGGGGAAAAGCTACGGAAGCTGAATCTACAGCATCCCAAATCCCCCCAAAAACGGACGGGTCTGCGAGACCAGTGACACCGGCTCCCCAAAAGGGCATCTCCCTCTCAGATGGTGATTTGGTAGAAAACAGCGCTGCGGACAATACAGAGGAGCTGGTCAATGCGACCTTAGCCTCTCTAAAAGCGCTGTTTGAGGAGGAGATCAAGAGCCCACCCCTCAGCACTCCCCAAGAGGGCAATGAGGGGAAGAGGAAAACCAGGGTGGAGGCAGACATGGCAACTAGTTCCAACAAACGGAAACTGGGAGCAGCGTCACCCCCACCACTGCAACTGCAAAATCCGCTGCTGGAAACACATCCCCAGGAGGGGAAGCACCTACAACCCCGAATGAGAATGCCACGCAGCAGAACAAGAAACCAAAGGGGAACGACTTGGAAAGCAGAGAAAGCCAGCACGCGAGGACCAATGCGGACTGGCTAACTCTGACTGGTAAAGGTCAAACCCCAGGCACTGCAGACACAACAATGGTCACGGAGCAGCCAGCGGCCTCACCTACAACTCCTGTCCCCGGACCAGCAAACACCCAACCGGAGGGAGGATCAGCATGAGGCCCCAAAGAATAACCCAACAAAATGAAGCCGGAGGACTACAAGAAGCTCTTCGACTCCAAGTACAAAGACTACACGGAGGGGAACACAATCAAACCCCTCCCGGGTCAGGTCGGAGGCTTGGAGAAAAGAGTCCTCTCCATCATCACGTCAGACACAAAGACGAGGAATCTGACGGGTGTCAACAAAGACACCATGCTGAAACTCCTGCTGGAGCAGAACATGCCAGCCAGTTACGTCTGCAGACGGAGCTACGCACAGTGGGATGTGCTGCTCCCCACGCCAGAAGTCGCCGACAAACTGTCCAGGACCGTACACCAGTGCAGGAGCATCAAGCTGCAGCCGGTGTACCTGAACAGAAGAAGGGCAATCGTCTCCGCCTTGAACGTCCCCTGCTACATGGAAGCAAACCAACTGGGAGCCATCCTCAGCCAGTACGGGGACGTCGAGGAGGTAACTCCAGTCCGCGGTCAAAAGAACATAATGACCGGGGACTACAAGATCCAGATGGTCCTGGACAAGGCCGGTTTCTTTGGAATCCCGGCGACGCTGAGGTTCGGGGACTGGACCCTCTCCCTTATAGTGAAAGGGAGAAAGCCCCACTGCTGGCAATGCCAACAACAGGAGCACATGGCTAAAGACTGCCCCAAGAAGACCAGAAACCCGCCGAAGACAGCCGGAAAAGAAGCCTTCGCTCCCACTCCGACCACAAGCCGCCCAGAAGCACTAACGGGCTGGGTGACGGTCACCAAAAAAGGGAAGACCCCCCAACAGTCATCCCCACAGACGGTGACCAGAGACCAACCCGAAAAACAAGAGGCCATGGAGACACAGGCACCCCCCTCCTCAAACAAGAGGAAATTACAAGAGTCTGAGGAGGAGTAGTGTCCGAGGAAGAGGAGGTAACGGCAGCTCCGGCAAAACTGAGCGCCACCGAAATCAGGAGGGCCAGAAGGAGGAAAAGCAGAAAGACTCGCGCCGACCCCCCAACCCCCACTGAGAAAGACACGGCAACAGTCCCGCAAGTTGAGCCCCCTGTCACCCCACTACCTCAGCAGCCCGAGCAACCTCCCCAGATCTCCCCAAAGCCCCCAGAAACCCTTCACCGCCCACTTCAACAAACCAACAAACTGAGCAAGCCACCCCCACCCCACGTCCCGCTTCTCCGCCCCCACCCAAAGAAACCCCCTCCCCAACAACCACAGTGCGCAAAGAACGCACCAAAAAACTCCCCTTCCTGCCAGGAGGTAGGATCTGCGAACTCGACCCCCACCTACCAATACCGGACTTTAAAGGGCAGCAGAAGGTCCGCTACAACAAGTTGAGGAGTCTGGTGCACGTGGACGGTGACAGCGTCGCGGATCCTACCAAGTTCAAGGACGCTCCCATGTTGACCACTTTTGTTAGGATCAACAAGGACTCTAGGACACAAGCCCTCTGGGCCATGATAAAAGCAGCGAAGGATGCGATCCCGGGCCAGCAGCTGGTGGACAGGGACCATCCTTCACTGAAAAATTTTTTCTTTAAGTGTGAGGGCAGAGTCCCTGTGTATATACACCCCTCATTCTACAGGGCACTTAAACTAACCTTCCCCCTGGACGTGGGAGGTGTGGCCTCGCGCATTGTGAGAGACTTGGTGTCCCTTAAGGTAGATATTGCCGCTATCCAGGAGACCCACTTTATTTGTGACGAGGATTGTCAGGTGCTGGTGAACGATTACGATGTTTACTCAGCATATGGCAGTACTTATAGTCGTGGAATCTCCTTGCTAGTGAGTCGCACCCTGTCAGCGTCGGTGAATGTTGTTCACGCAGGCGAGGACGGGCGGCTAGTTGTTGTTGATGTTGCCGTTAATAGTAGTGTTTTTCGGATTGTCGCTGTTTATGCTCCCAATTCTGCTGTAGAGAGGGCATCCTTTTTTCGACGGTTGGGGGGCTTCTTAGTGGATCCGGAACGGTTAGTTCTAATGGGTGATTGGAATGCAATCCTTGATCCCAAAATAGATAAGGTCGGGGGGACTAGTGGGTCGGTGCGGTGTGACAGCACTCTGTTCGACCTGATGGCCTCGTGCGATCTCGTCGACAGATTCCGTCTGGATCATCTGGGGCGGGAGATGTGGACGTGGCATCCTGGAACGCCTTCCCATCCGAGTACTTACTTGGGTCGGATGTTAGTTAGAAGAGGCGACGTAGACTTTTTATCATGCCCCACGTTCCACTTGCTAGGACACTCGGACCATAAACTCGTTATGGCCCATTTGAACTTAAGTGCTAGGCCTAAACTAGCCGGATACTGGAAGTTCAACAGCACCTTGTTGGAGTTGGAGGACTACCGGTTGAAAGTTACAGAATTAATTCAGCGGGCTTTAGTGGGGGCGGTTACAGGGAGTAAGTGGTGGGTTAGTCTTAAGGCCAAAATTAGGACCTTCTCTGTCCAATACAGCCAACGCCTCGCGTTAGATAAGGCTAAGGCTAAGAAGCGCTTAGAGGATAAGCTGACCCGGGCGGTGGAGAGGGGGGATCCCCTAGAGGTAGCACTAGCTAAACAAGACCTCAGCCGCTTGGCTAGCGAGCGGTATGAAGGTCAAGTAGTTAGGGCTAGATTAATGAAAGTTTCCAACGAGGCTGTGAATGTTGACGCTGTTGAGCGTAAGGCTGCTTTAAGGCGCGGTTCGGACGGGTACATTCGTAAAGTACATAACCTGGAAGGACACGCCCTAGTTTCGACTCGGGAGATCTGCGAGGGGTTTCGGGAGCATCTATCGGAGCGCTTCACCCAACTACCCAGACTCAGGGTCGATGAGTTTGGCAGCTATTTGGCTGACTCGCCCCGCCTCACGGCGGCTCGGGCGGCTAGCTGTGATGGTCTTGTTACTGAACATGAGGTCATTACTGCGTTGAAGCAGGTCGGCTACAACAAATCCCCGGGGCTTGATGGTTTACCCTACGAGTTCTACTTGAGGCTGTCGCCCATGTTGGTCCCTATTCTGAAGGATATTTTCAACCATTGGTTTGCTCAGGGTTCCATCCCTGGACAGGTGACCAAGGGAGTGATCACATTGCTGAGGAAAGGTCAACGGCATGGGGTGGAAAATTTCGACGATTTTAGGCCCTTGACTCTGCTAAACACAGAGTTAAAGATTTTGGCAAAGATTCTTGCGAATCGTTTGCAGGTTGTCATCACTGACTTGATCGAACCGGACCAGACTTATGCTATGAAGGGGAGATCGATTCAAGACAATTTGCATTTGATACGCTCGATCATAGAGGGGACAGAAGACGACGCCAAAGCCGCGCTGATCAGTTTAGATCAGTCCAAGGCATTCGATAGGGTCGACCATCGGTTCCTGGGAGCTGTGTTAGAGGCCGCTGGATTTAATCCGGACTTCCGCAAGTGGATCTTTGTCCTGTATGATAGGCCGACGGTAGCGGTGCAGATCAACGGTAAGCTGTCGGAGTCATTCGCTGTCTCTCGGTCGGTGTGTCAGGGTTGTCCGCTGTCGCCTCTGTTGTACGTCCTGGCGTTGGAACCCCTCCTTTGCAAGTTAAGGGACGAGGCAGCTACACCAGTCCTGCGCGGAATAGCCCTCCCTGGAGGCACACGAGCCAGGGTTTCCGCGTTCGCTGATGACGTCACCGTGTTCATGTCTTGCCACACGGACGTGCAAGCGGTGGTCGAGGCGCTCGCTCGATACGAAGAAGTCACAGGGGCCATGTTCAACCGCAGCAAGTCTGTCGGTCTGCGGTTGGGGGCCTGGACCAGGGTAAACTCGCTTCCAGGTATTTTCAGCTGGACCGATGGACCGGTCCGTATTCTCAGTGTCTGGTTTGGACCGGGACTTCAGCTGGAAAAGAATTGGTCGGAAGTATATGGCAAGGTCAAATCGTCGGTGAAGACTTGGATTGGAAGGAAATTGTCCTTGAAGGGTCGGGCGGAGGCGTGTGCTACATACGTCTTTCCGCTCATCCTTTACCGATTGTCTGTATTTCCTCTCCCTGCAGAACGACTAACCCGCTTGCAAGGGCGCCTCGATTCACTATTGTGGAATGATGGTAAGCATTATGTCTGCAGAGAGATCTGTGTCCAGAGGCCGAGCGAGGGAGGCCTGGGTCAGCCCAGTCTCTTGTGTCATAGAAATGCCGAGAGATTGGCTTTCCTGGGTCGTTCGCTTGAAGAAGACGCTCCTTGGGTCCCTGTGGTTGAGAACTCGTTTCCCAATCTCAAACCCAACCCCTCGGTAGAAGGTCGTCGTAGGCCGAGGGGGGAGTCTAAGTTCTTCTCCGAATGCCGGACCGCTCTTAGAGCTTTGCCGGGGACCAGTGTCCTCGATCAGCCAAGAAAGAAACTATATCGGGAGCTAGTGGAGGGGACCGCGAAGGATCCACTTTGTAGGCGGATGGATGGGATGGTCGATGGAGGTTGTCCATTCTCAGTGGAGTTGGGCGCCGGGACGGGAGATTCTGAACAACTCGGAATTTTCCCTTACCTGGCGACTGGTCCGTAATACGCTGCCCCTTCTCGACGAACTCTGCCGGTATAAAGAAAATACAAGCGGCTTCTGTCCGCGCTGTGACGAACGCGAGCCCGAAACGATCGGGCACGCGTTTTTTAGTTGAAGCCGGATCCAGCCCTTATTGGAGTACGTCGAGGGGGTAACGGCTCGCATCAATGCCGAATGTCCGCTCGATCTCGACGAAGGTTTTTTTGTGTACAACATGGAGCCGCCGTTCCCCAGGGAGGAAAGAATGGTTATCCTGGCGATCCTGGCAGTAGCGCGCATGGTAATTTGGATCACGCGCCTCAAGTTGGTCCGCGAAGGGCCATCTGTTCCGGATCGGAATCTGATCATTTACTTTAAACATCTGCTTAAAGTAAAGATCAGATGCGATTGGAGGAGGTTGCCTAGAGTGGAATTTGACAAGAGGTGGGTGCACAGCACTAGTTTGTGCATCCGTCGAGGAGCCAAGTTTCAATACGTGTTCCCTCCTTAAGCATGGCACGGGCGGTGCTGGGGCCTTCGGAACCCATCCTGCTTAGGTTCTAGCTAAGAAAAACTTAAGAAGACTCTTGACTGGTGGTATAAATGAGATCCTGTTCCTGATTTTATTTTTTGGTACTAGAGAACCTCTGAGTCTGCCCATCCCCTTTGTGCCACATCCTTGCTTTTTCAACATCCCCGGTCACTCCCCTACTCAGAGGTCACCTTCCAACCCCCCTCCACCCGTTGCTTTGTTTTCTCCCACTGCCATTAAGATATTTTCCCCAATCCCCAATTAGGGATCGCCCTGCTTGTTTTCGGTTCCCCGGAAAACAGTGGGGGGTCTAGTCACCTAGATTAGTACAGGGGGGTCTCACTAACAACCCAGTAGGATTTATTTTTTGTTTTTCATATGAACACTTTTAATTAGTTTTCCCCTCTCCACGAGCAATCCTTTTCCTAATTTAAAAACTTTTTTTTTTATTTACCAATGAAATTGAACTTTATTTTTTCACACATGCACACGCACACACAAAATTAATTTAAAAAAAAATGCATACACAAACACACAGACAACTGTTTATTAATTGTAAATATGGTGTTGATTCTTAAACGCTGGGGATTTATTAGTTAGTTTAAGATCCATAGAGTGAATGAGGTATTTTGGTAAATGTTGCCAGTCAAGAGTAAGACTCCAAAGTCTACATTTATTACTTTTTAATCACTTTAGTCACAAAGACCCTGAACCCTTCCTCTCCCCAATTTCTTGTAGGGCCTTGTGCCTAATTTTGTTGTTCAAAAATCTTTTGTTTTTTACTTAATTGTATATTCAAAATTTTTTTAAAAAAGCAATAAAATATATAAACAAGATCAAAGTGTAGTATCTGTTCCGGCAGATACTGCAAGCAAAGATCATATGTGGGGGAAACCCCACATATAAGACCTTGGTCAATGTAGGGGCAACCCTTCTTACCAATTGTCACTATCCAGCTCCCCTACTCCCCGGGGAGTTGGTCCCCATTTCCCCTTCACTCCTCACTTTAAAAATCGGCCTTGTGCCTAATTTGCTCAGTGGGGGAGCAAATAAATACCTCAAAGTGTAGTATCTGTTCTTCAGATCTACATTTCAATTTCTTGTTCTCTGGCAGTGGAGGAGAAATCCTTCACGACTGAGGCAATTTTTATTTTAGTTTCCTTTTCTCCACATTAAAAAACGACCCTGGTGTCTAACTCTGTCACGTGGGGAGGCATTGTAAATAGGAACATCAAAGTTGGAAGATCCAGTAGCTTCAGCCGCTCCTCGTAGGACAGATCACGCAGATCTGGAACCAATTCTGTACCCCTCCTCTACACACCTTCTATGGTTCCAATGTCACGCATATATTTCGCTGACCATACTGATGAGGCATATTGTAGCTTTTGAATGGATCAGGCCCTTACAGAGAGACAGGAACAAAGCACCGTTCATGTATGCAAACAAACGATAACATATGCCAACCAAATTGTTAACCACAGCTGCTGTTTGTTTTAAGACTATGAGTCTGGAAACACAAACGCGAATTAATGTGTACCCCTATATCTTTTTCTACCTCTGTGATTGCTAAAGAAGTTGTGCCCATCAAGTACTCATACAGATACTCCTGTTTCTTGTTGAGATGTAATATATAGCATTTGTTTGGATAGAAAATTAACTGCCACTGTTGTAACCACTGAAGTAAACTAAAAATATTTTGCTGGAATTGTAGGCAGTTTGTGATTGAATCAATATAGACGTAAATTTTAGTGTCGTCTGCATAGTTTTTAATGCCACAGTTAGCAACCTCTGTGATGTCGTTTATGTAGATCACAAACAAAAGTGGCCCCAAAGCTGAGCACTGAGAAATCTCACTGGTCACATCCATCCAAGAAGACTTAAATTCATTCAGTTCGCCTTAAGGTCGAATGTTTTATGCGACCTTCAAAGTTCATTTGCCACAATTTTGTTCTACCACAGTATTGTAATAAGTAAGTAGGTGAAGAAATTAATGTTTTATCCAAGTTTTTGATATTTGTCGTCCGAAGGCTCGAGCTTCGAAACGATACCAATCTCGTGAAAATCCGTCGCTCCTGTCAAAATTTTTAGGCATACATATATACATACATACATACATACATACATACATACATGCATATATACATACATACATACATACATGCATACATACATACATACATACATTTAAACAGACAGGTGAGATTTATATTACAGATGTTCTTAACTTTCTAGCGAGTAGTAAGTCAATCTTGACTTTACTTTAGGCAGTCTGGTAACTTTCACTGGCGTTATTTGTTATTTAGTCCTCATATTCCATGAGCGATGTTTCTAGCAAAGGGTGGAGAATTGATATTTTCTGGGTAGGAATGTATCCATCTCACTCTTGCCTGATATTTGATTTTGAATTAGTATTTTTACCACCTTAGGTCAAGTAGATTCAAGTCTTGTCTAGAACAATTCAATATTAAAAGAAAAAAAAAATTATCTTGACAGTAAAATCCCCCCTCCCCCCCAAAATAGTAGAGAAACCCGACATAGATAGGTACTTGAGCTAGTTTGTTAATTATTAAAACTATATTAAAAGACATATTTAAAGAATTAGATAAGAACAGCAATAGACAAAATGAGATCGATTTTGCTTAATCGAACGTCTTCGAATGGTGCGTATATATATATATATATATATATATATATATATATATATATATATATATATATATATATATATATATATATATATATATATGCATTTTAAATATTTTATAATAAATCTTTCTGAAAAAGAAGAGCTAATAATGTAATTCGATTTTCCTTTCTATGAATGAATGTACTTTCTACAACAAAGGATTCGATTAATTCGCCCACAATGAAACGGATGATTCGATCTATTTACAAATAAATTAATGTTCGAGTTAATTTTTCCTTGCTTTGTTTTAATTATTATTAGTTGTTTTTCATTATTTTTCTTTGGTACGTAATTAATGAATATAATAGGTTTCATACTTCATTTGAAAGTTTTATTGAGACACTGGTATCGAATGGGTGGATGCAGGCGTGACGGTAACCGTTGCAGACGATAGAGAAACCTCTGTGCTGAATAATAATCCTATCGGGTCAAAGTTCAGCATCGGTTTTAAACAGAAGAAAAATCCTTCTCAAAATGAGCACTTTTATCTTTGTCTCAACCCAGTGTGCTCATTTTTAGAGGATGTGACACAAGGTCGAATGATGGGGGAGAGTAAAGAGAATAAAGAAGGGGAACTTTGACCACTGAAAATTTTTCTGGGCAGCCCTATTAGTAGGACGCCTTAGGCAGTAAGAAATAAACTTACGGGAGGCAATGGGTGGACCTCCTAGAACAGCACAGGACACCAGCCGTTCCTTAGTCAACAGGAGAAAAGGCATTTCACAAATAGCAAATTTAAAGAAGAATTACCGAACCATGTTGGACAAAGAGCGCAGAAAATTGTAACTATAGCAATAAATCATTTCGTTGTATCTATGAAAAGCTGCCGTTGACAATTTATTATGTGTGTATACATTTTTTTTTGTATTATATTGGGTGTGCGTCCGCTCCTTTAAAACAATCAATTAGGTTGTTTTAAAATCCTCGTTTTTTTCTGCAAATCAAAATTTCATTCAAAATGCTCTTATGGGGACACTAGAATATATGCATAGAATTACGTTTGAGAAAACTATGAACTCACTATCCTTCCCATTGAGTAAATACGGTATTTTTTATGGTATCAAAAATGGGTCAAAACAAAAAAAAAAAATCGTTATACATTTTATACATCCATCTTAGTTTTTTTTCAACAATTTATATGTAGGTCGTGTTGGTAGTGGTAACGTCACCAGCTTTGGATGCTACAGTTTTGCTTTCGGTTTCGATGTTAGCCTATGGCACCCCAATACTTAATTTTTACTTTTGAAATAAAGACTCTATAATCTAATATATGAACGGCTATATCTCTGTGTGTCTTTCGGTCTCTCTGTCTGTCAGTCTATCTGTTACCATATTTTCAAACTCTATTACCCCCGAAACTGAATGTCATGGAGCGGCACTAGAGGCCCTTAGATAATTTATAATCCGTTCTGTTATGGGGTTTTAGCTTGTTAAAATAATTTTTAAGGGGCCAAAAATGTGTAAAAATTGAAAATATCGTTATACATTTTGTACAATCATCTTTTTATAGTTATTTTAAATCAGTTCACATGCATATCACGTTGGTACTATATTAATACTAGCATTTCAGCCCGGCGTTGCCTGGGTGTTTGGAGGTGTATGCTAAGCAAAAAAAAAAAAAAAAAAGAGTAATTTTTTTTTTAATTTGACCCCTATTATGACCCCTTAAAATTTATAGGTTCGGGCTCAAATCACTTTATTAAGTTAGATCCAGGTTCAAGGAACCTATATCTAAAATTTCAAGTGTCTAGACCCAAAATTGTCGGAGGAGTTTGGTAGAGTTCTTAAAAGTCAAATCGTTGAAATTTGACCCCTTAACAGCCAAATTTCTGGCTGACACCCGTCACATCGATTTTCCCAAATCTCAGTACCCTGTATTTCAAATTTCGAGTCTATAGACTAAAAATTGGCAGAGTTATTGCGTAGGGAAATGTACACAGACAGACAGACAGACAGACAGACAGACACGTTCACTTTTATAGATATATAGATATACAAAAATCTGGACAAATTAAAATATCATATTTAAGCGTATTTTACGACAGACACATCTGTGCTTCTCCGCCGCTAGTATATTATATTAGTACAAAAAAATGGGCCAAATAACAATGTTATTTTTGTTATACTAGACCATAATTCAAATTCAAACACGAAACGTTTGTCAAAGTGCCAATATTCCTCATATTAGCACAAACAACTTTGCCACGTGTGACACAAAACATTTAAACTAACCGTGATCGACAGTTTTATGGACTAATATAAACGAGGGATGTTATATTTCCGAAAAGAAAAATGATTTACTAACAAAAAAAGGTCTTAACATAATAAAGACTCCTTAAACTTGAAAGCTTGTTTATTCTTCAAGATAAATGTAATTTCATTTATTAATCTATATACTAAAATTAAAATTGTCTTCGGGTTCAATGTGAACAAGTTCTTGATGAGCGGTCTACTTAAATGATCCATTATACCCAATTCCAACTACTAAAGATTACCACATATTCCCATTGACTGCTGTGCGTTCATCAACCCTTATCCTCGAGTGGATTCCGAGCCTTGATAAGTGGTGACTCCTTTGTAAAAAAGGGCATGATTTTTTCGACTGATATGAATGCAAAATGATGTAAAACAAGTGAAGAAGGTATTGTCCCCCCCCCCCGAGTGCATAGTGAACGAAGGGGACGTCAAATCCTGGTGAAAATGAACAAACGGTGAAGTTTTAAGCCTTAACATATGTAAATTTGAGTTCTACCCCACGCAAAAAAAAAAAAAGAAATGACTAAGTCCATCATTTCCCTCCCTTCCATTTAGCCCCCAAAATCCCCAAGGCGGTTACATATTTAAATTTGAGTTCAGCACCGTGAAAAACTGCTAAATAGATATACACAGAAAATATTTGACAAATATTTAAAATAGTCCCAAAAAATGGAGTGTTTTTATTAGTCCTAAAAGAACCCCTGGGATACACCCAAAACTTATCGCGAAGTATAGACAAACAAAATTATATAGAAATCAGTTAGTTACAACTTTTCAGAAAGTTTTATAAAAATCCAAGGCATCAATTTTTTTTAATAAGCACATAAGTGTCAATTTTAGCCGTTTCATCATGAAAGGCATCCCTAGGGGGCAACCGGATGTTTCCCGGAAAATCCGTTGTGTTACATTTTTACTCATATTATGTTTAATGTTTGTGCAAAATTTCAAAAATTCCAAGTCGTAGTTATTGAGAAAAATGCGAACAGACAAACAAACGAACGAACAAGGGTGAATTTACAGATCGACCCTCCTTTTGTCGGGGGACAAAAAGGTATGGAATGATTATGTTATCCATGTTGTGAAAGCGTTTATAGTTACAAGAATATTGAAATTCTTCTTTTATATTAATTACGTAATCACCCGATGGTAAGGAGGTCACTAGCGAAAATGACTCCAAATTAAAACAATTTCCTTAACAGAATAACTGCTATATCAAAGAAACGGAAGCAAATTATTTTTTATCAACTAAAAGATAACACAAAAGCAAAAACAAAGAAAAGAATGAGTCAAAGAATGGGTTAGTCAGAATCACATTTTAATATATCAGATTGATTGCCATCGATAAGAAGTCTGTAATGTTGGTTGAATCTCGTTAAAGTTGTGCTCACCTTTGCATCAAATACTATCATCATCATCATTATATTATTACGCTTATCGCCCCGGGCGTTATTATGCTGTGCATCCCTAAAAAAGGAAAGTGGAATATTCCAAAAAGTGGAATATTCCAAATAAACCTTGTCACCCTTGAAAATATAAGAAAAAATTGGTGTCGCTGAAGGCAAAGCTAATAAAAATGATTTGTTTTTCTTGGCCTTTGGGCCGGGATCAAAGTGTAGTATCTGTTCCGACAGATACTGCAAGCTATGACTAGCAAAGACCAGATGTGGGGGCAACCCCACATGCCTGACCATTAACCAGCTCCCATTTCCCACCTCTCGGGAGCTGGTCCCCTTTTTCCCTTCCCCCTCCCTTCACTCCTCACATTAAAAATCGGCCTTGTGCCTAATTTGCTCGGTGGGGGAGCAAATAAACACCATCTGTTCCGACAGATACATTCTACTTGGCCTTTTGGCCAAGATCAAAGTGTAGTATCTGTTCCGACAGATGCTGCACTTAAGATAATTTGTACCAGTCAATGGAGGGGAAACCCTCTATACTGGGACAATTATTATTTTTGGTAACCAGAGTGCCCCCTTTTTGCCTACTTTTAGGGGAGCTGGTTTTTACCTCACATTAAAAACGGCCTTGTGCCTAATTTGCTCAGTGGGGGAGCAAATAAACACCATCAAAGTGTAGTATCTGTTCCGGCAGATGCTGCACTTAAGATAATTTGTACCAGTCAATGGAGGGGAAACCCTCTATACTGGGACAATTATTATTTGTGGTAACCAGAGTGCCCCCTTTTAGGGGAGCTGGTTTTTACCTCACATTAAAAACGGCCTTGTGCCTAATTTGCTCAGTGGGGGAGCAAATAAATACCATCTGTTCCGGCAGATGCTGCACTTAAGATAATTTGTACCAGTCAATGGAGGTGAAACCCTCTATACTGGGACAATTATTATTTTTGGTAACCAGAGTGCCCCCTTTTTGCCTACTTTTAGGGGAGCTGGTTTTTACCTCATATTAAAAACGGCCTTGTGCCTAATTTGCTCAGTGGGGGAGCAAATAAATACCATCTGTTCCGGCAGATACTGCAAGCTATGACTAGCTATGCCTAGCTATGACTAGCAAAGACCAGATGTGGGGGCAACCCCACATGCCTGACCTTTAACCAGCTCCCATTTCCCACCTCTCGGGAGCTGGTCCCCTTTTCCCCCCCCCTTCACTCCTCACATTAAAAATCGGCCTTGTGCCTAATTTGCTCGGTGGGGGAGCAAATAAATACCATCTGTTCCGACAGATACTGCAAGCTATGACTAGCTATGACTAGCAAAGACCAGATGTGGGGGCAACCCCACATGCCTGACCTTTAACCAGCTCCCATTTCCCACCTCTCGGGAGCTGGTCCCCTTTTTCCCTTCCCCCTTCCTTCACTCCTCACATTAAAAATTGGCCTTGTGCCTAATTTGCTCGGTTGGGGAGCAAATAAATACCATCTGTTCTTCAGGTGCTACATTTAAATTTCTTCTCTCTCAGTGGAAGAGAAACCCTTTACGACTAAGACATTTTTTTTCTCCACGTTAAAAAATGACCCCGGTGTCTTAATCTGTCTCGTAGGAGGCATTGTGAATAGGTACTATGTTTAATGTAACAAAGTTTTAATATAAAAAAGTAACTGGAGAAAGTTATTTCTGATTTAATTACAAAATGCCCTGGAAATGTCACTTCTGATTAATTATAAAATGCCCTGGAAAATGTCCATTCTGATTATTTTTTTGTTTACTTGCCTCCCCACAAGGGTGGAATTGGGCATGAGGTCGGTTATAAATTTAGGGGAAACCAGCTCCCCAAAAGGGGCACTCTGTCATAACAAAAATAAAAATTCTATCAGTAATGAAGGATTTCTCCTCCATTAACCAAGACCAAAAAAGGAGGGATTTAAGTCACTGGAATGCTGAAACTGATACTATACTCAGAAATTCATGTTGAAGCAATGGTTGCCTAATCTCTAACCCTGTTAATGTTTTTATCTATTACTTTCGAAAAGCTGTTAAAACAGTTTATGATTTAAACATTACTTTATTTCAAGTATATTTTAAGCAGTGTGTTACAGGATATGAATCAGTCCGGGAAATTACTTAAACCGTTTACGATTTAAACATTACATGTATATTTTTAAATCAGTCCCGAAAATGGGTAGAAACCATTTACGCATGACACATTACTTTATTTAATGTATATTTTTAACATTGGGGTGGGAAATTCAGTTCCAGAAATGGCTGAAACAGTTTACTTTTTAGACATTACATTATTTCATGTATATTTTTAGCAGTGGGTTCGGGATATAAAGTCAGCCCCGGAAATGGCTGAAACAGTTTACGATTAAAACATTACTTTATTTAATGTATATTTTCAACAGTGGGGTAGCGGATATGAAGTCAGTCCCGGGATTGAATGAGATGTGCAAATATATACTATCAGAAAGCGTCGCCCAATATTGAATGAGATAGGTTGAAAACATATTGTAGCAAAATACCCAGCGTCGCCCGGGATCGAATGAGATAGGTGAATGATATATATTAGCAGGATATGCGGCGTCATCCGAGATTGGATAAGATAGGTGAAACATATATACTATGAGAATACCCAGAATTGATTGATTTGTTTGTAATGAAATAACCAACCCAGGCAATATATCAAAGTTATTATTTAAGTAAGGGGAAGCGACATAGTGGGTTAAAGTTATGAAAATTATTGTCAAAATTAGTAACATATCCAAGAATTATGAAAAATGATGAAATGTGAGTTACTTGATTGGTGTGTTTGTAATGATATAATAAGCCCAGACAATATATCAAATATATTATATAAGTAGGAGGTAGAGGCATAATGTGCGCTTTTAATTATAAAAATTATTGTCGAAATAAGTAACATATCCAGGATTATGAACAGCGATTAAATGTGAGTTAATCGATTGTGTGTATAATAAAATAATCAGCCCAGGAAATATATCAAAGTAATTACGTTAGTAAGAGAGGGCGATAAGGATGGTTTACATTATGAAAATAATTGTCGAAATTAGTAACACATCCAAGAATTACGAAAAGTGACGACATGTGATTTAATTGATTCGTGTGTTTATAATAAAATAATCAGCCTAGACACTATATCAAAGTTATTATATAAGAAAAGGGGAAGGACATAAGGTGGGCTTAAATTAAGAAAAATTATTGTCGAAATTAGTAACATATCCAAGAATTACGAAAAAATGATGAAATATTAGATAATTGATTGGTGTGTTTGTAAGGAAATAATCAGTCTAGACAATATATCAAAGTTATTATTTAGTAAGGAGGGAAAGACAAAAATGTGGGTTAAAATTATGAAAAATTATTGTCGAAAGTAACATATCCAACAATTATGAAAAATGATTAAATGTGATTTCATGCATTAGTGTGTTTGTAAAAAATAATAAGCCCAGACAATATTTCAAAGTTATTATTTTATTAAGGAGGGGGCGATAATGTGGATATAAATTATGAAAAATGATTGTCGAAATTAGTAACATACCCAAGAATTATGAAAAATGATGAAATGGAGGTTAATTGATTAGTGTGTGTGTAATGAAATAATCAGCCCGGCAAATGTATCAAAGTTATTATTTTAGTAAGGTTGGGCGACAACGTTTGTTTAAATTATAAAAAAATATTGTCGAAATTAGTAACATATACAAGAATTACGAAAAATGATAAAATGTGAGTTGATTGATGTGTGTTTGTAATGAAATAATCAGCGTAGACAATATATCAAAGTTATTACTTTAGTAAGGTGTGCGATATGGTGAGTTTAAATGATGAAAAATTGTCAAAATTAGTACCATATTCAAGACTTATTAAAAATGATTAAATGTGAGTTAATTCATAGTTGTGTTTTTTTTTTATATAAAATAATCAGCCAATACAATATATCAAATTTACTATTTTAGTAGGGGGAGGGCGTGGGTTGAAATTATGAAAAATTATTGTCGAACATAGTAACATATTCAATAATTATAAATAATAATAAAATGTGAGTTAATTGACCGGTGTGTTTGTAATGAAATAATAAGCCCAGGAAATATATCAAAGTTATTGTTTTAGTAAGGGGCGATACAGTTTTAATAAAAAAGTAGAATAATATGATTGTGCCTTCATTCATGCTGAACAGAACGCTCACAGCATGCCCAGCAACAATATATTACATATGAAAAATGCTGTTGTGGAATTTCCACAGGTCCCACTAGTCTATATTAATCTCTAAGTGTGCATCGAACGAATAGCATAATTAGTTAGCTGAACTTTATCATAATAAAGGGTCATACGAAATTTCAGCCAGATCGGCTCAGTAGTTTCTGGGGTAAATGTGATATTGTGGTTACTAATTCCTATTAACACTTAATTCTTAACAGTGCATCGAATGTATACCATGATCCTTACTTGGTTGTAATTGCTAGAACTTCTACTAAAAAGAAAGAGGGGGGGGGCTACAAAAACATGCGGTGAAGTACCCGCAACCCCAACGTCGGCGCCCGTTGAAAGGCCAGTATTGTAACCAGCACCATCGGGAACACGTATCCTATCCGGTCAGAAGACACAAGAAGCAGAGACTAGAGACCTGGGGAGCAGGGTAGAAATAAATTGGGGAACCTAGTCACAGCTTGCACCAAAAGATTACCGTCAGCCCTTTGATTCTATTTACAAAAGGGTTGACAGACGGTAATGTAATCAAAACCACCCCGGATGCAGTAGAACGACTAGCGAGAAATATAATATCGCAAGTTACCACCGACATGATAACAAACATCCATACAAAATTTCAGCCGGATCGGCAGAGTAGTTTCCGAGCAGACTTTGAACAGATCGACAAATAAACAGAGTGATTAATTCAGAGAAAGCTACTATTATATATAAAAGTCATTTTGTATGTGTGTGCGTGCGGGGGGGGGTCTTTCTTATAGGTTCCGAAACCGCTGATTCTATCTTTTGCAAAGTTCACAAAAAGATAATTTATATGTCTGACAGTGTTCTTAGATATGTTTTGTAAAGAAATTCATCCGATAAGTATCGGAAATCGAAAAATCCGACCTTAAAAATAGTCTTTCTTCTCTTATAGATAAATAATAATTTTTACAGTGAAATATTTTAAGTTGCACCAGTCGGTGTTACGTAAAATATTCCTCTGTAAAAAGTCTTCCATTTTATTCATAACAGAAAAAAGACCATGTTGAAGATCGACAAGCCCATATATCAGTTGACGTGATATTGTAAACAAACACAGATGGAATTTTATGAACGACATTATCATTATTAATTTTATTTTTTTGCGGATTAGTCAACAGGGCAAATTATTCTTCGCAATATATAATAATCAATAGAAAATGAATTCTATAATAATAAATACGCAATCTGCATAAATTAAAATATCATGTGTAAGCATATTGTATGACTTTGCAATGCCGGGCCGCTAGCTAGTATGATATCTGATGGGCTTTTCCGTCGATTTCAACGCAGGAGATCCGCTACAACAACTAAGTTGCTCAGAAACCCACACAGATGATTTTTTTATAGTGGTGAAGGCTTTGTGTAGAACCAATCACTCTTTTTGTATTACTGCTTACCTTTGTCGGTGCAGGTGACTGCCACAGGACAGAGTATACAGTAGACCGCAGGTTTTTAGATTAGAATTTCCTTCTAGATGCATGTCTTAACGAAAACTGGGGGTGCATCTCTCCCAGTGAATTCATGCGCTCTCAGATACCAACCTGGAAATTTCTACGACTCAGCGCGATACCTAAAGCGCCCAACCTTCCTTAATGGTCACCCATCTGGTACTGGCAAGGTTCAACGTTGTTTAAATTCGGTGATCTAGCGAGAACCGGTGTGTCAATGTGATTGAGCCGTATATATAATTGTAGAAACAATGTATATAGGCATAACAAAAGACGTTGCGAATTGATAAATGACAAGTGCGGATCGCAATTAAAAATGGAAGAAACTAAGAATTATCGCAATGATGAATTATCTTGATTTGATTATATGACGCTCATAATTAAAGGTTATTGTAAACCTGAACTCAACCGATCATTTTTTACAACAACATATGAAAGTTTCAATTCTTAAACATACATTTTATGCATATCGTTCAAAGGAATAAAAAATAAAAACAACAACCGAAAACAGTTTTGTAAAAGGAAAACAAGTTGAAGTAATATAACAATATAAAATTACAATAGAAAATTTCGAGCATCAAAAGTAATATGGTTAAGCTTAAACATGGAAAAGTAAAGGGCTAGTTGTTAAAATTGGAAAAGAAAAGAACAAGATATTCTAGTAAAAAATATAATAAATTTATAACTTAAAATATTGCAGCATTAAGAATATGTTTTTAAAATCCAATTTATAGAATGATATAACCAATTCTTATGCTGCAAGATTTATGTTATAAATTTATTATATTTTTTACTAGAATATCTTGTCCTTTTCTTTTCCCGTTTTAAAAACTAGTCCTTTACTTTTTCACCTTTAAGCTTAGCTATATTGCTTTTCATGTTCGAATTTTTCTATTGTAATCCATGATTTTTCCAGGCTTCAAATAAATCTACTTGTTCTTTGGTTAATGTCAGTCTTATTTTTTTGCCCCCATAAACATAACATACACATATGTAATAAAAATGTACGGCACTCGTCTGCTTTCAATAAAATCCTCTCAATCATCTCCCTTTCATTCTTTCATTCTCTGTTTCACTTGTTACTTCTCTTTTTGCGACTACGGTGAATTCGTAGCAACACTAGTTGCTGAAGCAATGTGGCTATGAAAACCAGTCATAAAAAACGTCGCTTACCCCCTTACGAATTTTTACGATTTTGAACATGAGTAAATTCATTATAACTTTTGTTTTACTGAACGAAAATTGAAAAGAAAAAATCACAATATAGCTGAGAATGTGATCTATAAACTGTAATATTTGTTTGAAATTTGGCGGAAAAATGAGTGAACGGTGAAGCTTTAAAGCAGTTCTAAATGACTGAAATTGCTGCTTAACCATATATTCAAACACTACCGTGTTTGAATGATACAAGTGGATTAAAATAGGATTTCTACAGTAAATTTTCATCTAAGGTTAAAAAATTGACAAGGTAAAAGTCTCCAATTTGAATTCGTATAAGACTACGTTTACCGGCAGTGACGTCATAGAGAAATGAAATCGTCAGTTTCACATAAAAAAATAAACGAAAGAGACCTTGTTCTCTTCAACGGAATATTTTCATGGAAATCGTACTAGACAAGGTATAAAGCCACTTGATGTAAGAAGCTAACAGTAACGAAAATGATTATCGAAAAAATACCTGTTGACTTTGGACATTAAATGCTCAAGGTGAGAGAAAAAAAAAAAAACTCTCAACAGGAAATGTTCCTCGAGCGATTTTTGGACTTGAATCGGAAGCTGTATTATAATGAGGTAGCAAAATAGCGATTGATGGAGAAAGATCCTGGAACGAACTAGAACAAAGAAAACAGGGAATAGTTAAGACAATTCTAAAGAACACATGCCGTAATACTATTTATAGAAAAGACTGAGACTAGTAATATCACGTCTCTTAAACAAAGGTTGCGGAGAAGAAATGATAGAGAGGAAAAGAGAGAAAGAGGAAGAGTGTTTGCATTGCTACTACTTTCTCCATGGGGAAGGTGGGTTGGTATAGAAATGTATGAGATGAAGAAAAAATAAAAACCCTAAATAATAGCGAGGGAATGATTCCAGTGTTTATCCCAATTTCGATGCAATTACCGATTCCGATTTTTTTTTTAATCGCTAAATAGTTATCTATAGATTTTATTGTTATTTGCGAGGCCGATTATCGTAAATACCCGTGTAATATATGTATTGTGGGTTTTTTTTTATGTTTTAGTTTCATTTGTGGATGATGCTTTGTAGATTTTAGTTTTACTGGTAGTTTAAAATTTATGAATATTTATCATTTTATCATTAGAAACTGATTAAAAGATAAAAACATTAAAATAAATCAATTAAAAGAATTGTTTATGGCATCGGAAAATAGGCACAAGGATTTTTTTCATTCTGGCACGTATTTTGATACGCACAACAGTTCCGGTTTTTCCGATTCCGATTCCGATTAATCATCTCAACGCTACTGAATTTTCAGGTGTTCATATTTTTTTAAATAACTTTTATGTGAAGACCGTAAACGACTAAGTTCTCTCTGATTCTCTCTTCAAATCTTGAGCACGTGGTACAATGAGGAAAGAGATGGCTGTTTACTTCAATGCATCTAAAACCAAGCTTCTATCTTTACATCATCAACGCTCTGATCCTCATCTGGCATCAATTGAAATGAACAGCTCTCGTCTTGGAGAGCCTTCCTGTTTTAACAAGCTTCCGCCAAACTTTCACAAAAACACTTGTCTTTACTCCCGATCTGAAATGGGACAAGTATATCAAATACATTGCCAAGGTCGCTGGAAATATGGTGGGATCATTCTACTGCTCCGGTAGATATCTCCCTCCTGCGGCAATTCTCTACCTATATAAAAGCCAGGTACGACCAACGATGGAGTACTGTTGCCACATCTGGGCAGGAGCTGCTAGAAACATCTTATCCTGTCTTGACAGAGTTCAAAATAGACTTCGTAGCTCAGTGGGGGATGCCCTTTTCACTTCTATGCCACCTCTTTTCCACAGAAGAGACGTTGCAAGCCTATGCGTTTTATCGTTATTTTCATTTGAGCTTCAATCTATTGCCCCCCCCGCCAAACTTTCACAAAAACACTTGTCTAGCCAAAACCACTATCAATAATTTCCCACACTCTTTATCTGTGCCTAAACCTAAATGTAAAAGCTTCTTTCTTAAAACTGCACGCCCGTGGAAATATCTTCCGATTGCCCGCTTTCCAACTGATTACAATCTGACTGTCTTCAAGTCCAACGTAAACAAGTTCTTGATGAACCGTCTCCCGAAGTAATCCAGTTTACGAAGCTTCCACTACTCATGTTTATTACGCGATAATCACATTGACTAATGTATACCCATTAGCCCTTATCCTCGAGTGGCCTCCGGGCCTTGATAAGTGGTGATTCCTGTGTGAAAAAGTTATTATTGAAAGAAATGAAGGTCACAATAACAAAGAGAATGAAAACTTTGACTGCCACATTAGCAGAGGAATACGACTACCGTGTCACGATAGCGCAGTAGGCTCTGACTGGATAATTGAAGAACTCACCTATAATGATAATAGACGAATAGATATATTTAAAGCTGGTATTGGCCGAAATAAGAAAAAAACAAAACAATGAGAAATCTAATTTCATTTTTAATGAAACCTCACAGATACTCGTACGATTTTGATTTATAAACTCTTGAAACACTTTTGTAAACGCTACTGCTGATGCTCAAGTGGAATTACCGCCTTAGCCAGCTAAACTGTCTAACCCCTCACGATTAGAAGTTGATTTGGACACAATATATATTATAGGGTAAGCTGATCTAGCTATTTTAGCAATAAATGGACTTAACCAGAGACAATAGACACAAGTATTTCTAAACATCATGGCGGCGATTCGTGGCAGTTATGGCCCCAGAATAATGATGTGTATTTATGTAAAACACACTTTGTTTATTATACAACTGCGTTTGTTATGATTATTACCGGTCGAAAAGACACGGTATAATGTATATATTACCACAAATTCAAATGTTATATGAACGTCTTGACAAATTGACTACTAAATGTTTCTGTAAAGTGAGATGATTTTTCGTAAAGATAATGCGGCTATCTGGAAGATGAGAATTACACGTGCATAGACAGCTTTTTTTATATATAAACTATGAAGAGTATACCGGATAAAATAATGTGTTCCAGATGACACTTTGAAAAAGATAAAATATATATCCTTTTTTTTAAAATTCAATTTCCACCCCAAACAAAGCAAGTGCCACTTTGAAATAGGGGTATTATGAAGGGAGATGAGTAGAAATATGTTTGTTCACATTACACTTGAACTTCTTCATATCAGTACAGTTGAGAAAGCAGTATCCCGGAAGGAAGTTCCGTAAGACTTGCAGTTCAGGGGAAGAAACTATTGGAGTAAAAGGCTTTCTTACACCTAGGGATCACTACTGTAAAGGGGTGGGACTTATGTGCTTGTCGGGTTTGTCGGGTGTAGTCACGTCGAAAAACGACTTGTACTTATATCTCCTAAACTAGAATCTAAATTTTGTGTTTCAGAATGTTATGTATTGTAGTTTTGTTCGGCAATGAACAACTGCAGGTTCCTTCTTAGTCCCGCGTTTTTTCTTCTTCCTGTTGACTCGACTTCTACAAAGTACGTATCCATGACTCGTCTTTTTTCAAATGAACTCTCTCGTTCTTCACACAACTGGATTTATGCATACCAAGATAATCTGATTTGCCTACAAATGCCAATGATTCTCATCAATCCATGTGACCGTTCAGGATAAAATTTACTACCAGTTGCCATTTTGGTTTTATTATTTTTAAGTAAGTGAAGTCTACAAAACGCGCAAACACGTGGGGTTTTACACACTAATTACAAGTAAAAAAATGAAACCACAGCATTACCAACATGATACTCCCCGTCCTGTCTGTTATGGTGTTTGCAAATGTATATGATAGCACTATCTTGCATTATGCGGACTAGGCAACATTTAATCTTTTCTGTTCTCGGTTAGTAGAGGAGCAATCCTTCATGACTGAGACAATTGCCTTAAATTTTTGTACCTAAATGTCACACCAATAGAGAATCTGCAAAAGACATTTATCGTAGCTTAATTTTTTGTACCTAAATGTCGCACAAATAGAGAATCTGCAAAAAACATTTTTATTTTTGTTCCTATCCAGAGTGCGCCTTTTGGGAGCTGGATTTGCCCACATTAAAAACCGACCTTGTGTCTAACTCGTGAGGAGGCAAGTAAATAGGGACATATTAATAAGTAAATATGTAAAAGCGGCTCACGCTGGATTAGCAGTAGAAGCGATATGCAAATGACCAAACCGGCTGTTCGATATGACGGAACAGCAGAGATAAAAAAGGACACACGTGTTCCGAGAAGCATTATTCAAGACGTGTTTGAGGCGGAGAGGATTCGAGTCCTGCTCGAGACACGAAAAAGTGAAAAATGTTACAAATACATGGAAATTATCACTGTTTTTTCAAAGTGTGTTTTTACACGAATGATCAAAATGTGTACTTACGAACTAATAATAACATTTTCCTCGTCCAGTCTTATGGATTCATACTAACATTTCCTTTGTTTTAAGCCAAGACATTTTTCCGTATTTAATAACGTCTTCGCTAACACTAATCGCTTCTCTGTTGATTAAATACGCAAAATAAAACTAATAAAACTGTTAGAACAAAACTTCATCATTTAATTGAATAGTGACTGGATATCTGATCTCACAAAGGCGTATACTCCGGAACGAAATTGTAAATAACCTCCAACATAAAGCTTCATGAAGAAGTACAAAGACTTTAAGGTTTTGATAGATCTAATTACATCTTTACAACGAGCATCACTCAAAGAGACAAGCGTTCTGACGTAGCTGCGTGAATTAATTCAGATACGTATTTAGATCCTCTAAATAAGGTTGACAGCCTCTTCAGAGGAGGCATACGGATGAAAACAAAGCCGACGCGGTTAATGAGTACTGACTGCACTTAAAATAGATGGAAATGCCAAGTGATGCCCACCGAGGATGGTTTAGCGTGGGTTTCTCTGACATTCTTCCCTTTCATTCAATATTATCATTATTATGAAAACAAAGTTTATAAACATGTAAAATAATATAATGGATATATAAGTAAGCTTGTGAAGATACACAACGAACTGACGTATTATTATTATTATTATTATTATTATTATTATTAACTCACAAGGAGTAATCACACAAACCCTTATCATATATAGCTCTTTGAGAACAACTTGCGGCGTTCCATGGAATCTGAGTGACAACAAATCTCCCCGGACTTCCAGTACTCTCCACCTCTTTTGATAACCTTTACAAAAGAGTGTGCGTTATTGCAACAGCCGCTTACCATTGATTTCTCGTTGGCGGCGACCATTGCTCTTAACTGGTATTTGGTGGCAATAAGCCTCCTCAAAGTCCTCTCTGCACTCAGCAAGCAGAGACCTGACTAGTGCTTTCTTTCCTCGGTATTTCCATCCTCCTTGACCCTTACTATTTTGTGTGGTGCCCATTCATGGAGACACTCACAAAAAGCGGGGGGGGGGCGTATCTTGCAATTATGCAGTTTTAATTTTCATTATTCTATGTGATGTATCTTTGTGGTTTGCATCTGTAGCCGTTTGTGTCCAGTTTGTGTGTAGTTTATTTGTGGTGCTAGTCTCCACATTCAAGGGTTTCATTAATATTTCTGCAGTTTTCATTATCGAAATTCGTTGTATCTTCTTAGCCATCCCTCTGGTTCCAATTTCTCCACTTCCTTTTTCAAAGTTTTTCAGTATCGTTCCCAGTGCTCCTACTATTAGTGAGGTTATCCTTACTTTCTTTATCTTCACAATATTATTATTATTATTATTATTATTATTACTATTATTATTACTATTATTATTATTATTACTATTATTATTATTATTATTACTATTACTATTACTATTATTATTATTATTACTATTACTATTACTATTATTATTATTATTATTATTATTATTATTATGTTTGTTATCTTCACAATGTTGTGATGTTTACACGTTTTTTTTTCTCACTCAACAGCGAGCTTTTACACCAAACTCAATGAGTCAAATAAATGGAAAGCACCTGGCGTAGAATTTTGACTTCCCCTCCATGGGATTAATGGATTATCTCATGACGTCACTTCCCCTAATGACGTCACTTTCAGTATCGAGTACCGTGCCCGGAGTCTGATTGGCACTCGGTCAAGCAGGTCGTGTACAACGCCATACCGTTGAGGAATGGTATTTCTCGACTCGTATTGCCAGTAATATATGTAAATACATGTTTCGTTCTTAAAAATCCTGTGTTACTTTCGTTTATTACCATTTAACCCCATAGTAACTGGTGACGACGGATTCGACTTTCACACGGATTAACTCCACAAAAAAAAGGAAAAGAATGAATGAATTTGACTTCAAAAGAACTTCGGGTTTACAAACTAAGAATTCGGCTGGCAATTACGTTCTAACAAAAAAGAAACCGAACACATGGCAAAGTTATCGACTTAAATATAAGTTAATCTTTTTGTCTCTATATTTAAGTTGAAAAGAACTGTACGAAACGCATTTTTGTAACGCGTAAAAATTAATTTGTTTGCTTTTTAAAGAAGAGAAAGAAAAAGAGAAAAATGTTGACCCAATTATCGCGAGAATAAGCCTAGTGTAACTAGTCGACTGTTTATTCGTATGCAAATTTGAACATTTTCCAAACGAAGTGAAACGTTTTTTTTTGCCTTTGATTTTTGCTGCTAACTTTATGCAATATTTTAACGGGAGAGAAATGTTTTTCCCCTTCTCGTTTTACTTGAACTAAAAGAAAGTTTTTTTTTCATTGAGTGGAAGTTTCTGAAATAATCTATTTTTAACTGTCGGTTCTTAAATGAAAAAACAATTTTTCCGCGTGGGGACAACCCTTCCCACACATAAAAATAAATTTAAAAAAACAGCCATTTTGGTTAACTGCCAGACAATCCCACAATTATTTTTATTCTTTTGCAACTATTGTATCACAGTACATTTTCTTTGTTTTTTGGTTAGCAAGTAAAAATTTTTTTTTGTCCACCCTCATATTGGGTTATCTCTAATGTTTTTATCAAGAAGCAAGGGATAAATTGCCGCCTCATCATACGCACACACTCAAAGGAAGGACATTTTTTTTTCTATTATTTTATCTCTTTTCTCCAGTCAAAAACGGAAATAATTTTTTTTCGTGCGCTTGGAAACCCATTAGATGATAGAGGAAATTAAAACAGTATTAATACAGCTAATCAAGGCCCAGATGAACCAGCAGCAGAAAGTTGAGGAAAATTTAAAAAAGCGTGATAAACATCTTCAGTTACAATTTCAAGAAAAACTACACCCGTTGGAGGAGAGAATGCTATTTCAACAATAGAGACAAGAAGAGCTATTGTTAAAAATATTCGATAGAATGGAACACAGGGACGACAGTTTTATTTTTTCCCAAAGTACAATATGGAACGCTATAGAAACGTTCAACTACCAACCGGAGTTGGCGGGGGCGTTTGACGCTTTCTATCGGAGATATGAGGACCTATTAACCGTGGATTGTCAAGAGTGGAGCAGCGCTAAGAAAGTTCGCCAACTTTTCAAGAAATTAGGGACCACCAAGTTTTTGGATTATATTCTCCCCCAGGAAGACGAGTGAATTGGAATTTTCTGAAGCGGTCAAACTTTTATTCGAACTGTTTAGCCCGAATTCTACGCTCTTTCATAAAATATGGAATTGCTTGAATCTACAAAAAACGACGACGATGATTACCTGACCATCGCGTCCGTGGTAAACAGACACTGCGATGATTTCCGTTTATCTGACTTATCGGCAGATGACTTCAAGTGTTTAATTTTTGCGCAGGGTTTAGTCTCATCCAAAAACGCTGAGATTAGACAACGTATTCTTTCTAGACTTGAGAGCGAACAGGGCCTCACCCTCCAGAAGTTGGCCGAGGATTGTCAACGGGTAGTCTGCGTAAGGAACACCTCGAGACACGTTGAGGAGTCAGGCGCAACATTCATTAGAAGGTGACCTTCAGACCAAAACATACTCACCCTGAAAAAGCAAAGCTAGAAGAAAGAAACTCAGGTTACACCTAATAAGTTCCACCCAGTCACAAGACCCGGATCCCCTACAAGCCCATGCTATCACTGCGGCGGGAACATTGGTCGAGTCAATGTTTTTACAAATATAAGTACTATAATGAATGTTCCAGAAAGGGTCACAAAGCGACCCAGTGCAGGAAGAACAAGGTCAAGAACAGCGTCCGACAGACTAGATCTGACTTGGATTCAGATAAAAACCGGCGCAAATATGTCACAGTTAACATCGCAAATAGAACTGTGCATCTACAATTGAATTCCGGATCAGACCTGCCCATCATTATCATTAAGACGTGGAAAAGGCCAAGGAAACCAACCATGTGGAAGACGAACAAATCAGCTCAAGCTGTAACAGGTGATAAAGTGGAATTTGAGTGAGAGCTCACACTCCCGGTGATCTTAAATTACTATTAAATTAAATTTATTACTAAAAAAGTGAAAGTGTATGTACATAAGACATCTGAAAACCTCTTTGGTACTGATTGGATGGAGCGATTCGAATTGTGGGACCAACCTATGAATATATTCTGTCATAGGGTAGAAAACTCGTTTACAGAAGCGCAACAACTGAAGGACGAGTTAAAAAGTACAATTTCCAGAAGTATTCTCACCAGGACTAGGAAAATGTACAAAGGCTATAGTAATATTCGAATTAAAAGAAAACACATTGCCCGCTTTTAAGAAGAAACGAAACGTCCCATTGGCAGCAACAGAGAAATCGAAAAAGAAAACTTCAAGGAATCTGCCAAAGGAGGCAGAAAAAACTGCCACTGCAAAGCCGGAAGCTAAAAACCCGCGCCAAAAGAATTTCCCAAGCCAAAGCAACAATTTCTACACGTGTATAGGATTACATCCAACCCGAACACACCAACAGCAGTCTCACTTGCAGAAACGATGTTTGCGCGGAAAGTGAGATCCGTTTTTGACAAGCTCTTACACAAACATTCAAGGCCACTAGTAACTACTTATGTACCCAGTAAACGTTTCCGATCAGGTGTAAGAGTGTTTTTCAAAAGTTATAAAAAAAAACAACACATCATTCTGGAAGGTTGGTAGAATTACTAATAGAGTCGGTGACATGGTATATATCATCCAAGGATCAACATATACCCGCAAACATCACCCGAACCAACTAAGAAGATGTCGATCAGTTGAAACCTGCAACAGTCCACTATTGGAAGATGAGCCAGTAGGCGCTGTCTTCGAAACTTTTGATCTTGAACCTCCTCAACCAACAACTGAACTACGGCGGTCGTTCCGTAAGAGAAAGTTTACCGAGCCATTGACAGTAAACCCTAAAAGGAAAAGGTACTGACAGCTTTTACGAACAAAAAGCTTGGAAGGGAGGTGTTGGAGACGTCCCTCCATGGGATTACTGGACTATCTCATGACGTCACTTCCTCTAGTGATGTCACTTTCGGTATCGAGTACCGGTGCCCGGAGTCTCAGATTGGCACTCGGCCAAGCAAGTCGTGTGCAACGCTATAATGGTATTTCTCAACCCACTTTGCCAGTAATATATGTGAATACGTTTCGTTCCTAAAAATCCTGTGTTCCTTTCGTTTATTACCATTTAACCCCATAACACTTCTGGAGTACGGTGATGTTTTACTTGATTCCCAAGGAGTCCAACTGTTTCTCAAAATTATCTGGAATTGTGCCAAGCGCACCTATGATGATTGACACGATGAAAGTTTTCTTATTCCACGACCTAGAAATCTTCGCCCTAAGATGTTTATCATTCTTTTTGGTTGCTAGTTTGATGTTTGGGCAAGCCATTATACATATGCACGCGCGCGCACACACACAGCCACAGACACACACACAGACACACATACACACACACACACACACACACACACATATATATATATATATATATATATATATATATATATATATATATATTAGATCAAAGTTTTAACGAGGTTGATACAAGAGAACTCAATATCGAAGTAGGGCAAGATATAATTTTTATTTGTTTGACACAAGCATTAATATGTCGCTACACATTGATGAGTATGTTTCGATCGGCCAGTTACAAGTAACTAGAGATTTCTTTAGGCGGTATATCTTATACAAAAGCTTAGTCCGTAAGCAGGGATACCCGACATTGCCTGGAATTGAATCATGCTTAGGATTTTTAACAAATATATAACAAATGAATGTTATCAAAAGCAAGATAAGTTACTTTTATACTTATCCGTATAAGTTTTTAGTGTTTTCATTTAATGTAAAACATATAATCGGTTTGGAAACAATACAGTGTGTATCGATATATTTGAAAAAAGCAAATGGCAGCTAGCTCGCTATTGAACACAACAAAAATTATGCAAAATACTGTTACAAATCCACCAAATATATGTCATCCTATGTCACGGCAACATATATTGAGCGAGTTTCCAACAGTATTTTGTATAATTTTTTAGTTTGAACTCATTTTCCCAAACTTAACGTATCCAAAAGCGAGCTGTTCGCCATTTGTCTTTTTCAAATATACCGATAAACAGTACATGTTTTTCGAACAAAATAAACATTTTACATTAAATAAAAACACTAAAAACTTATCCAGTTAGGTAGAAAAGTAACTTATCTTGCCTTTGATAACATGTATTTGTTATGTATTTGTTTTTTTTGTTGTTTTTTGACAATGTTTTCGAATCTATAGTAATACACACTCAGATTATTTAATATCATTTACTTTATTCTCGTTTCATTGTAAAAAATGTTTCAATTGCCAAATCTAAATGGCATTTATAAATATATCTGAATCATTAGAAAGGTTGGTCGAATATACTCCTGGCTTAATAAATGCTTATTTTGTGCCAGACTTATCAAGCCGCATCGTAACTAACCAGTTTAATCCCTTATAGAATTTACCATTGCTAATGTATGGTAATGCCCTCCGATATTTATATCTACACGAAAGGTTTCCCTTCATTAAAATATCAGTAATTACTGAAGGGATATTTTTATTCCTTTGATTAGATTTATGAGTCATGGGCTAGAGCAATTAAATATCCCTTCCCTGATATATTTCCGTTTTTAATTAAGGGATTTCGTCGAATGGTGTATAACACCCTTTATCAAACTAACAACTACAGTTTAGCTTTAAAGAATAACGGTAGCAGATGACCAGAAGCGAGATCTTTGGTGGAGACGTCACCAATATTTTTTTTTTTTTTTACACAGGCATCCCCACATTATCAAGGCCAAGAGGCCACTTGAGGATAAGGGTTAAAGAGTGTACAGTAGAAATTGGACAATATAGTAATCAATTCAGTAAATTTGTTCACTTATATGGAACGACTCATCAAGACAACCATATTGTAGTCAGCCGGAAAGCAGAAAAACGGAAGACAATTCCACAGGCGTGCAGTTCTAAGAAAGAAGCTTTGTTCATGGAATCTACGTTTAGGTTTAGGCACAGATAACGAGTGTTTTCAGCTAGACGAGTGTTTCTTGTGAAAGTTTGGCGAGGGGGGACCATAGACTGAAGCTCAGTCGAACACTTTCCATGAAAATAACGGTACATCAGAGACAAACTCGCAACATCTCTTCTGTAAGATAGAGGTTGCAGGGAAGAGAAAAGGACATCTCCTACGAAGCTACGAAGTCTGTTTTGAACTCTATCAAGGCAGGACAAGTCTTTTCCAGCGATATCAACATAAATGCAAATAGTAAAATGTATAAGGCATGAAACCGGTTAGTTTCGGTATGGCTTAATAATTTTAACATTTTGTAAATGTTTAAAACTTATTTTTTATCAACTATTTTTTTTTTCATCGAAACAAATCGTAATACAAAACGCGATTATTTCGAAGGTAAACTCTTCAATATGTAAATATATATATGGAATGCGTCTGTTAAAAACATCGCAAATCTACACAAGCACAGAAACTATAACTATAATGACGTGTACTTAACTCTGGACTAAATTGAAGAGATTAGCTCCCAAATATTTGCGTTTTTGTTGTATAAATAAATAAAATTATTAGGATTAATCGATTAGGATACAAATGTGATGAGAATAAGAAAATGCGAAAAAAAAATAAGGAATCAAATAGAAAGAACATTAAGTACAAAGATTGTTTGTTTGTTAACAACGAGCTGGTTTTAAATACTTTATATAAACGCTCTATATGATCTTCAAATGGGGAATAAGGCAACACTAAAATTTGAGATACAGGAACGGTTATCTAAAAAGTGCTGAACTCAAGTTATGGTGGTGATGCTGAGTCGTTAACGACACGGGTTGAAAACCTGGGTATTACAAGTTTCAATTCACTTCGTTCCACAGAAATACTTTTATCAAATCCAAGCCTGACATTGTAGGTAACCTCCTGGAAAGGAATTAAACAAAATACAGAATATGTTGTATCAACTTTGTACATATATGTGAAATATGAGATATTTTGATAACATGTCCTTGTAGCGTTAAAACCCTCGCCTGAACTTAATCTGTATTTGTATCTGTACTATTATATAAAATAAAATAAATATACGTCAGATCATCGAAGTTAAGCAACGTTGAGAGTGGTTAGTACCAAATGGGTGACCATTTAAAAATTCTAGGCGCTGTATGTGCTCTCCGCTTATCTCAGCATTTGTTTCCATTCGTCCTGTACATACACTTCACTTGCCACTGGTATTTAACAATGTCGACTCAGGAGATGTGTGGTTGGAGATTGCGTACCTCCTGTCACAAAAATTTCACGTGCAGGCACTCCTTCGTGGTTATCCATAGTCTGTCAAAGACTGAAGGAGTCTTCAGATTATATAAAAGTCACTTTGTGTGTGTGTGTGTTCGTTCCTCATAGGTTTTGAAACGGCTTAGCCTATCTTCTTCAAATTTTGCACAAAGCTAATTTATGTGTCTGGCAGTGTTCTTAGATATGTTTTGTACAGAAATTTATCCGATAATTATCGAAAATCGAAACAATCCGATCTTACAAAATAGTATTTCTCCGTTATAGATGAAAAAAAAAGAAGAATTTTTACAGGGGAATATATTACGTTACACCGGCCAAAGGAAATAATAAAATCTCAGCAAATTATTTATTCTTAAAAAAAAACCAGATTAATTGTCCATTGAGGATATACCTAAGTGGTAGCGCATCGAACTATAGATCGAATGATCCTCTGTTCAAACCCGGGTGTAGCTCACTATTTAATTTAATTTTTTTTTCTTATTAATGAATTCAGTTTACAATAAGAGAAGAGGAACCATTTAAAATCGCCGCTAATCATTTCTTCGTTTGCATATTTTAAAACTAACTATTAATCACAAGTGAATTTTCTAGGACATTCATCGTCAAGCCCAAATATCAGCTGACGTGATATTATAAACAAACACAGACGGAATTTGACGAACGACATTACCATTACTTTTTTCTCTATTTTTGCGAATTAGTCGTAATATATAAAGAATTGATTCTATATCAATACATATGCAATCTGCATAAATTAAAATATCATGTTTAAGCGTATTGTACGACCGACCAACGCCAAGCGTCCAGCTAGTGTAGAAGAGAAAACTATTTTGGTTGTTTTTATTAAATATTAGTACACCAGGAACAATTTCGAGTTTAATTGGAGAACACGATTAAAATGTGGGTTATAGTCAGCTAATGTACTTCCTAATTTCCGGCGTAGTGCTACCGGAAGCAGTGACAAAGCAAATCAGTCTTATCGCTTTTTTCCTCACGCCTATATCTTCCCTGTACGTGTACTCTTTTTTATTAATTTTTTTTAATATTCATATAATATTTTCATATATATTTTTTATACTTTATAAGCACATATTCATATAAATTCAAATAAACTTTTTTAAAAATATTTTTATAAAGATACTAGCTGTACCCTGCCACGCGTTGCTGTGGCTCAAATTGGCGCAATGGAAAAAGTTCCAAAATGAGAAAAAGCATGTTTCTTATAGGTTTAATTTTCCATTTTGCATGGGTACACAGTTTTTGTTGTTCCATTTTCTTAGCTGATATAGAGATTTTCCGGTATGGTGACTCTTGAATACGTAATATAAATTGTCCATGTGAAAAAACAGTCAGTGTGTAACTGTAAGGCCCACAATTGTAAAGATTGTTCCCTGTGCTTTGTTGATGGTTATTGCAAATGACAATAACATTGGAAAGTTCAATTTCTTAAAGTGTAATGATGTATCCGGTGGAATCATAGGAATGCATGGAATGAAGATATATTCATCTGCGAAAGGTCCTGTTAAGATTGTTGTTTCTATGATATTGTTTGTTATTTTTTTTTTACTGCAAGCTATGTGCAATTGCAAAGCTTGGATTGGTTTATATTTCACAACATGATAATTAGTACACCAAATTTCAGTTGCAATACATGTGGTGGCATCCCTGGCAAATATAGCTATTGGATAATTAACCACATTATCTGCTTTCACAACAGTGTCGATGGATTTGTATTTGACTACCTCACTTGGAATTTTACATTGACAAATAGCGTTAAGTTCATGGGAATATTTGTATTGACCTGCAAGAATAGCTCATTCACTCAGTCAAATGGAATTCTTATAATTTGAATATCTGCAAAAACCTTTTAAACTAACTATTCTTTTGATGAAATAAAATTACAGAAATTACAGAAGTTAAAAGTCAAAGAATTTTGCCCTTAACTCTGATCAGCTGGCACTTTTTCGTACCCAATTTCCCACAAGTGATGCAAAAGTTTTTGTGCGGATCGAACAGTCTGCAACTGGATATGCATATTTTGAGTTAAGTTTAATGTCTTCACATGGAACAAAAAAGAAGAGTATTTGAGGCAAGCATTTGTTTCATCTGCTGGTGTTGATTGAAGAATAACAGGTAACATTTGTCTGAAATCTCCTGCAAGCAATATTACTGCATTCCCAAATGGTCTGACATTGCCACGCAAATCTTGCAAGGATCGATCAAGAGCCTCAAGTGATTTTTTGCGTACCATTGTGCATTCATCCTAAACAATAAGTTTGCATTTTTGCAATATTTTTCCCCATATTGGATGTTTTGGAGATGTCGAACATGAGATATTTGAAAAATTGAATGTTTTAAAGTAGAATAAATAATTCTTCTACTTGGCAGCAAGGTCGCAGGTATTCCTAATGCAGCAAGGGCTAAGGCTATGTAATTTTGTTACCAAATGGCTGCCAAAATCAATTTAATTAGAAAGGTTTTACCAGTTACTTCTGGTGCTGTTCAAGGTAGCAGTAATTTCCAAATAACTTCTATTCTCACAGTCAGTAAATTAGGTGACTAAAATAGGATTTATTCATGTTTTGACAATGCCTTATTCACTGTAATTAATGTAAGAGACTAAAATAGGATGAGGGATTAGAGATGGACAGATAGAGAGGAAGATATATAGATAGAAAAGAGAAAGTGAGAGGAAAATAGAGAAAGAGAAGGAGATAGAGAGATAAAAGGATTGATAGATAAACAGAGGGAGGGGAAGGGTTAAAAACAGAGAGGGATGAGACAGAGGAAAGTAGATAGATAGAGGGAGTTAGAGAGAGAAAGGGGCTCAAAGAGAGATGGAGAGGGTGATATAGACAGAAAGATAGATTGAGAAAGGGAAAGGAAGAGATGGATAGAGAGAGATATTAAGAGAGGAAGAGAGAGGGGGAGAGAAACAGAAGGTGAACTACACTTCACCGTTTTTTTCCTCGTTCAGTAGAGAAGAAATCTTTCGAGACTGAGGCAATTTTAATGTTTTGTTATTATCCAGAGTACCCCTTTTTTGGGGGGGGGGCTAGATTTTCCGCACATTAGAAACCGACCGGGTTATCTGTACTTTCACTTAACAAATTAATAAAAGAAAAACATATTGTAAAATTTGAATTTAACATGAAAATACTATTTTAAAAAATAGCACGATAACATAAGTGCATAAGTGCCACTTTAGGTACTCCTTGGGCGTTGAGTTCCATGGCGACCAGCATAATTATTTAATGGTCGCTCCCTTAGCCCCCCTAGTCAAGGCTAATGCATGCGCACGTAACATTTTTTATTTACTGACGTTGGCTTAGTAACTAAACGATTTATTGATAATTTCGTAACCCTTAAACGCATGCCGGAAGATTTAAATTGGTTCATTATTGTTGAAACGAAAAAAAAAGTTTTATTCAACACAAAACCAAAAACACATATTAATGATAAATGATTTATTATTGTATTCATTGAAATTTACTAATTTTTAAATAAAAAAGTAAAAAAAATGTTAATAAAAAAATAGTTGTTTATGTGCGCATAAAAAACTTGTTTTTTTTTTTTTTAGATTAGGTCCACCTTGGAATCACCCCCCCCCCCCAACCTCCTCATCTTAAGAACAGCTTCCGGATTAAACACCACTTTTGGAGGGGGGGCTATTTGGAAAATTTAAGTGATATTTGTTGTCAGCATACCCACCCGAAAATACAATTTAAAAAAAGGAGGGGCTCAGTGCCCGTGGCAGAGAAGTAGATTTATTTATCAATAAAAGTTGCGGAGAAGTAAATTTATTTATCAATAAAAGTCGTCATTTAAATAAGAAATTTGTCGAGCTGGACCTAAATGTAAATATTTACCCAAAAAATTATCCCGAAGTTTATTGCAAAAACGTTTTGTTTTCGCACTATTCAACAATTTGTTCATCCGCGCATGTAAATTAAAAAATATTTGTAAAAGTGAGAAGTTATCAGTAAATGATTTAGTTGTTTTTTTAAAATTTATTTCTTTATTTATTTTTTACATTAGGTCCACCTCCACAAATGTTAAGAACGGCTTTTAGAATAAACACCCTCAACCTCTCCATGTTAACAAGGGATTTCAGAATAAACACCATTTTGGGGGGATATTTAAAAAAATAGTCGATAAAAGCCGTCATTTAAAAAGAAATTTAAAATCAAATGTTTGTAAAAGTGAGAAATTATTAATAAATGCTTAGTAACATTTTTCGATGCTAATGCAGAGAGTGATCCGCGCTATTTTTTAAATCGTGTTTTTTTTTTATTCAATTGCAAGGTTAAAGTACAGAATAGGTACAAAACACCCTCCCCTCCCCATGTTAAGAATGGCTTTTTAAATAATAACGTTATTATTTCAGCATGGATCACTCTCTGCATGAGTACCATTTTTCTTTTAATATTCATAAAAAGTAAAACTTTTTTCAAAATAAATAAATGTTTGTAAATGTGACAAATAATCGTTTAGTTACGGCAACGTCAGTAAATAAAATATGTTACGTGCGGGGTGAGGTGGGGGACTAAGGGAGCGACTATTATTTTTTTCTGCTGGTCGCCATGGAACTCAACGTCCAAGGAGTACCAAAATGTAATTTTTTGGGGTCAAATAAATAAATAAATTTTAAGCAATTTTTGCAATAAATAATAAATAGCAACTTCGTTAATTTTACGATTCGCCCCAGCATATTATAAACACCCTAACTTCCTCATGTTAAAACGGCTTTCGAATGAATACCATTTAAAATTTAATTAAAAATAGTAGAAAGAGTTTTACATTATTCTGTTTTCTATATGATAAAAGTAAGGGTTTTATCTTTCTGGAAAAAAAAAGTTACTCAAAAATAATGGATTTTAATAAATGTAATTTCGTTTTAAAAAACAACAACAACTTGATTTTTCGGCCATTTTTGGCGGTGCAACAAAAAAAAACTCAAAAAGCAATCGACAAACCTTTTTTGGCCTTATATAATAAAGAAAAAATGTGTAAATTAAAAAATTTGGAAGATAAACAAATGAATTATGTTTTTTTAAATTTTTTTTTACTTATCGAGTTAACAGAAAATGAAATCTTTCGTCAATTCGTGGCTATGAAATGAATCGAACCGGAAGTTCAGTTTTATCAACAGAACAGATTCGCAGTAACGGTTAAAAAAAATATATTTATTTTATTTAATATTTTAATAATTCGCGAGGTAAATTTATTTTAATAACATAAAAACATACATCGACTCTAAAGATGGGTTGTCTGAAAATTTCAAATAAATTGGTAACTTAGAAATAGGGTTTTATTCGTTTAGAACGAACCAACTTTACATTTATATATATATAGATTTCTAACAAAATTTCAAATATAAAAACTTTATTTTTAAATTTTGTTCTAAATACAGACTATTTGTTTATTTTTTTATCTTTAAAACTTTATTATTTTCTATTGTATTCTTTCCAATAATGTAATTTTCTTATATTTTATTTCAATAAATCTCTTCATAATAGAAATATTGAAGAAAAATAAAAGTAAAGGAACTGCTTTGGCTTGTCACCGCTTCCGGTCGTGTTACACCGGAAATCAGGAAGTACGTTAGCTGACTATAACCAAAATTTGTACAGATGTTAAAATAATCGCTAGAACAACAACAACAACAAAAAAAAAACCCAAAGAAAATAGATTCTTCAAAAAAAAAAAAATAAATTAAAAAAAATACAAGTTACCGATTATTTCAGCATAGGTTCACATTTTAATCGTGTACATATTAACATAATAATTTTAATACTAAATTATTTTAACTCGACATTATTCACCATTTACTAATATTCACCAAAAACACAAAATAAAATGATATTCATCGCTTACACACAAATTTTCATCGAATTATATTTACGCCACTAAACTGTTATTTAACCCTACTTGCTTGCGTCCCTTCAAATAATGGCGACGGAGATGGGCTCATATAGTAAAGTAAACTCCCAATGATCACTAGTGTGGCGCGATATTGATTGATACACGCGTGCGAGAAAGTCCCTATCACTCCGCTCGTGTGCACGACGATAAATGTCATAGTAAAACATGCGAACATGAAAGAAAAAAAAAGAAGAAATTAAAGAAACACAAAAATTAAAAAAAAACAAACAAACAAATATAAAATGATAACAACAGCAACAAAAAATCAATTTTTGGTCCATATTCATGGGAATTGGCCGTTTAATGAGTTGCTGGCTCTAGATTCCTAAATAAGTAACAATAATAATAATAATAATAATAATAATAATAATAATAATAATAATAATAATAATAATAATATGAACAGGATTAAGATTTACAAATTCAATAATGTCAAATTTATTGGGATTTTAAAATCCATGGTATCCGTTACGCTTGACGTCTCTCCACTGGAGCGATGACGTCAATCCTGTATGACGTCACACGAGCATGTCTGCTGCTTACCAGTAACATTACCAGTAGATTGGTATTGCATCATCAGATTATTGTTCAGTTTGACTGGAGAAAAGAAATACCGCTTTTGATTTTGATTTTTCACAGACGTGTTGTCTGGCAATGGTAATTTCAAATTAAATCTGATATTTAGTTGTTTTCTTATATAGTTAACGTTGCGTTTATATGGTTGGCCTAATCAATAGACCAATGAAATATGAAGTCGGTTGTGCCGAGTTCAAATCCAATTGAATTATGTCCGTCAGATTTGTATAAAGTAATGTAGAAAAACGACAATTATATATAATTACTTGTAATGCAAGTTGTGCTATTCATCCAGTTTCGGGCATTCCGCATTCTATTAAAAATTGATTTTTATGGAGAATATAAACCAGATATCCTTCTTGAAAGAATGGTGTCTAGAAAAATATCAGGAAAACCAATGGCAACAGTACAAGATTTAAATTCATGCGATATGATGATGGTTATAATTTATTATAATATTTTAATCGTGTGGTTTTTGCTATAAAAGTACGTTTTAATTTTACTTTGTGAAACATATAGATAAGTTTTAACGCTCTTTATTTATTTGAAAATGAAAAAAAAAAATCCCGTTAATAATTCAAGTTAGGATAAATATATCTGATAATTGTTTACTAACCGTCTGGGTCAGCCATTTTGTGTCGATTTTCTTGTTTCGCAAGGTGCTAGGCATTCCAATGAATGAGATGATTCGATAACAACGTAGATAATGAAATCGGCATGTAAAGTTCGAATCCAATCGGATGTATTAACTAAGATCATTTACTTAATTACAATGATGGAACAGGTACGCATGTGTTATAGGTAAAGTAGAAGCTAATCCCAAATCTATATATATATCTTTCCGATGAAAAATATGCAGATTAAGAACATTTGTTCTAAAAGTGCAAGCACCGATCGCCAACAATGTTGTTTGTTGGTATTTTTTTTTTTACATGGTAGTCACCACTTATCAACGCCCGGAAGCTACTCGGGGATAAGGGTTATTGCGTGTACAGTAATCAATGGGATAATATCGTAGTAATCGTTAGTAATGGAGATTTGATATCGTGTCTTACTTAAGGGGGCGGTTTATCAGGAATTTGTTTATGTTGGACTTGAAGACATCCAAGTTGTAGTCAGGTGGGAAACATACAAAGGAAAGAGAGTTCCACAGACGTGCGTTTCTAAGAAAGAAGCTTTGTTCATGGAATCTACGTTTTGATTTAGGGACAGATAAAGAATGGGGGAAATTATTGACAGTGGTTTCCGCTAGACGAGTGTTTTTCGTGAAAGATTGGCGAGGGGGGACTAGATATTGGAGCTCAGACGAGCACTTGCCATGGTAATAACGATAAACAAAGACAGACTCGCAACGTCTCTTCTGTGGGAGAGAGGTTGCAGGGAAGAGAAAAGTGCATCCCCCCACTAAGTCACGAAGTCTATTTTGTACTCTGTCAAGGCAGGATAGGCTGTTTTTAGCAGCTCCTGCCAAGATGTAGCAGCAGTACCCCATCCTTGGACGTACTTTGCTTATATTTAGATAGAGTATTTTTCCTTGATAGAATGTTACTTTTGTGTCTTTATTAACTTATTTATTATTATTATTTAAAAGTTGTTTTTTCACGACGTTTCGACCAACTATTCCCCTGGCTTTCGTCAGGTGGTAACTACCACAGGATAGGAACTCCGAATCTCCTAACTGCATCCTCATCAGTTACTGTCTTCTATAGTTGTTTTTAGTCTCAACACGTTTTGCCCAACTAAGCCTCCGAGGACGGTCAGAGGAATAGTTGGCCGAAACGTCGTGAAACAATTAAAAGACGAGGTACCATTTAAAAGTCATCAATAAACAAACGAATAAATAATACTCATCTCAATAAACATTCCAATTAATTAAATAATATATTTTGTCTATTTGTTTTAATTTTCTGGATACACATTGAGATTTCATTCTAATAACGCCGTGCACTGCATGAGAGACATAGCAGAAATGGATAAATTATTGCAGTACAGCAAAGTCATTGTAAAACTGCAAGTAGAAAAATGGTGGTTCCTTCGTCCAGTTTCTTCTTTAACAATCTTATGAACTTAAAAACATAGAAAAACAACATGAAATTATCCAAACATTTTATTCTGCTAAATCTGTATTTCTTAGCTGTAGATATATTACATGTATAAGTAGATGTCAGTAAAGAGAATGAATTATAAGTATGGTTCGATATGTTTCAATAACTATATATATATATATATATATATATATATATATATATATATATATATATATAGTCTTTGAAGTGTTTAACCTTTAAAACTATACAAAAATATTTTTTATTTACTATAATATCAATAATATATTTTTCAAGGGATCATCAGTTGTTTACCATGAAACACTGTTTCGGGGATTTAAAAACAAAACAGTATATTACATCATGGCTCCCCAGCAGTGTTGATCAAACACTACCACCCTTAATATATATATATATATATATATATATATATATATATATATATATATATATATATATATTAATTTATTATTTGGGGACTATATATATATATATATATATATATATATATATATATATATATATATATATAAATGTTTATTTATTTATTTGCGGACTATTATCCTCATTTTTATAGTTGGTGTTTCACGACATTTCAGCGACTATTCTTCCGGCCTTCTTTATGTGGTTAACCGCAACGAGATAGGAATGCTGAGTCTCTAAACTGTATCCTCAGTAATTACTGTCTTTCATAGTTGTCGTCTCACAACGTTTTGACCAACTACTACTCTGGCCAACTTTGGGTAGGATTGAAACCGCTATCTTCAGACAATGCTCAGCTGAAATCGTAGCGTATTAAAGTCTTCTATCCACTGCGCCACGATCCCATAGGAATAGTTAGTCGAAACGTCGTGAAACACAAATATAAAGATTAAGATAATAGTCCGCAAATAAATAAATGAATAAATAAATTATTTATCTAAAAGTATTCTAATAATGAAATTATATTTTACAATTTATTCCTTAAAGTACGTTTACATTCACGATTCGCGACAGCACCTGTTTCGTAGCATTTAATTATTATATCAATCAATGAATTTATTCTGCCCTTAAACTCCTCAGTAGACATAGCACCTATCGATTCATTAAAAGAGAATAAAATGCATATGGGCAAGATTACGAAATCCGAAAATTGGGAGAGAAGTTGCAATTACCTTTTATTTTTTCTTGGGAAGTTAAGGGCAGAATATATTCATTTGTTGGCATAATAGTTAAATAAATGCTGTTGCGCTACAAAACAGGCGCTGTCAAGAATTGTGATTGCCAACGTACTTAAAGGAATAAATTGTAAGATACTCAACATTTTATGAAATTTGGAATATAGTATTTTGTCATTTATTTGTTATATGCTCTGTAATTACATTGAGCTTCATAAATTAAAGATTGGTATAAATAAAAGGTGAAATATAATTGAAAAATATTTCCTCATATATATATATATATATATATATATATATATATATATATATATATATATATACAGGTACGCATACATATATATGCATGTGTATGTGTCTGTAGTATAGGATAGAGCAATTAGGTAGGAAACCTTAGTAAGAGTGCCCAATGCGTAGTTTTGCAAGAAAAAAGTGAAAAGAAGAACCACCTGAACTGCAGTTAGGCATATCTCATTATAAATTTATTTCAACCCTATACACAATCCAACATCTTCGAGTCAGCAAGCTGAAGTCAGGCGACAAAGTTCAACCAATTTGCTCATTAGAAAACGCCTTATTGCTTACAAATTTTAATTAATCAAGTACTAGTCCACCACCTCACAGCTTTTAAACTTCTATCCAAACCAAGAGTATAGATTAAAGCAAGCCCGTTCTACTGCATGTATCCTTACTGTAATCTCTAAATCTACATATTACAAACTGGATGAGGAAGGGGAAGCTATAGTAGTAGCCATAGATATATCTAAGTCTTTTGACAAGGTATGGCATGATGGTTTTTTTTCGTGAAAATCAAATCATATGCTATTATTGGACAAATACTTAACATAATTAAATCCTTTCTGAATAAGAGAAAAATCCAGGTTGTTCTTGATAGTCGTACTTCACAAATTACCTCCCTGATGAAATTGTCCCCGAGATAGGTACATTTTCTGATGACACCACATTCTATAACAAACACGAAGGGAAAACGAATGAACACATATCCAAGGCAATGACGGAAACCCTCGAAAGAAGACCTCCAGTCTGTAGTGGAATGGGGACATAAATGAATGATTACATTCAATGCTGCCAAGACTAAGCTTTTTGTTTTATAATTACAAGAAACTTTCTCAACCACTGATAACCACATCTAATGATACATTACCTGAAAATACTTCGTTTTTACTCCTCGCCTTAACGTTTAAGAACATTACGAAGGCTATTGCAAAGAAGGTGGACTCTCTCTGCCGTTCTGGAAAGTTACTTACGACTAGTAAGCAGGGCTATGAAACTGAATATTCTTTTCGTTGTGTTTACTCTCGAGTATATATCCGACACAATTAATCAACCGAGAACCACATAGCTCTACATAAAAACATATAAGATATCTAGCTGAATCCACTGTAAAAAACTTTCCCCACTCTTTATCTATGCCTAAATCAAAACGTAGATTCCATGAACAAAGCTTCTTTCTTACAACTGCACGCCTGTAGAACTCTGTTCCGTCTGCCTGCTTCCCCCATGACTACAACCTGAATGTCTTCAAGTCCAACGTAAACAAATTCCTGATGAACCGCCCCCCTTAAGTAGACACTTTATTAAATATCCACACTAACGTACTGTACTTACAATAACCTTTATCCTTGAATGGCTTCCGGGCCTTGATAAGTGGTGACCAGCTTGTAAAAAAAATATCAATGGATATATACATGCGAATAAAAACAAGGAAAATAATATGCTGTTGCCATAGCCCTACTTACTGTACCTTTACAAGGCCATCATTCGACCATGTCTAAAGTATTAGTGCCACATTTGGATTATTGAACAGCCTGGATTTTTCTCTCACTCTTAGACAGGGTTCAAAAGAGAGTCGCCAACTTCATCGACAAAATGTTGCATCTTTCTGCATGTTTTACAGGTATTTTAATGGAAGGTGCTACGACGAACTCGAAGCCTTTGTAACCCCGACAAACCCGATAAGCAGCAAAATCCCACCCCTATAGAGTATGGATCCCCAGAAGCCAGAAAGCCTTCTACTGTAATAGTTCCTTCACTTGGACGGCTAAACTTTTTGAATTCCCTTGACTGTACTGACATGCAGAAGTCCAAGTACAATGTAAACATACACCTTGCTGCTCAACTCCCTATATAGTATCCCTGCAAATTATGTCCTAATTAAATCTTTGGTCGTCTTACTTCTTATATATAGAGAGAGAGAAAGAAAGAGAGAGAGAGAAAAAAGAGAGAGAGAAGAGAGAGAGAGGGAGTATATTAGTATGTGTGTGCTTAATATTCTTGATACATAATTATAAATAATGGTTTAATTGTGCGTATTTTTATATGTATATATCTGTATATACATACACATAAAGATACACATTAATATATTAAGTATTATTAATATTTGTAATTCTGTCAGACAATTATATATATACACACGAATATATGTGTGTGCGTGTGTGTGTGTGTGTGTGTGTGTGTGTGTGTAACTGTCTGTATAAAACTATGCGCATAAATATATGTACATATATTCCTTTTATGGAAATCGCTCCAGACAAGGTATAGAACCTCTTGATAGTAGGAGTTTAAAAAATACAACTTCAAAACAAGTGTTACATGGATAGGTTCAGATCCAGAGTATAGCAATTATTATCCCTTTGTCGGTATACGGCACTAATGCATGCATTTTTATTTGTATGCATTTTTACAGTAAAGGCATACATTTTTGTGCTAAAAGCATACATGTATACATATGCATACACAAAATAACCAGTTTCATTTCTTAAGACACATAAAATATATGCATATACACACACATACATACACACACATCTATATATAATCTTATGTACATCTTTGTGCTTATATGTTCCCGTTATAATAATAATAATAATAATAATAATAATAATAATAATGGTAATATATATATATATATATATATATATATATATATATATATATATATATATATATATCCTCGAATACGGTGTCAGGCCACTCTTAGATTTGCAACGTAGCGTTGATAGGTGTGCTGTAGAAGCCTCCTCATAAGACTGTCGTTTCTGTCTTTGATTGTGTGATTTCATATGATTGACAAAACCAGCTTTTGACAGAAAGTATCTGCCACATACAGCGCACTTCTGTTCCTGTTGCAATTTTTCTGACTTTATATTATCATCCAGTTTTCTTAAAACGCGTTTTAAGACAGCAAGCTCTACACGCTGCTCTTCAAAATCTTCCAACTTTCTCTGATGGTTTTTCTCCACAGGCATTCGAGGGTTCACACTATTATCATGCTATCACATTTACAAGAAGGCAGGTTTTTATGCCACATTTGTAAACTTTCATGCAGGACTAAAGCTGGGTTGAAGAGTCCTCTACGTACTCACGAACGCAATGACACTTAAGGAAGAGATGACAAACTTCTGTCAAGAAGCAACAACTATCATATATATATATATATATATATATATATATATATATATATATATGTGTGTGTGTGTGTGTTGACTGAAAAGGTGTAAACAATACGAGTGTTCCACCATTAAATATAACCCCCTTTTATTCATACCCCGGCTAGCTGAGAAACTACAATTATAACAGGTTCATTCTTAAGTACAGTAATCACTGATTTAAAAGCTTTATTTTCGTATTAATTCTTCTTAATTACAGAAATAAAACGCAATCAATATCTAACCTGCTGAAGTTTCAATAAACTAAACCACGCACCATACTCCTAAATTTAAACAATCCCTCGGAACAGAAATGCATACAGCATCCGTTTTACGTCTATTGTAACGAAACTTAGCCACGACCAAAATCGTCGTCATACGGAATCTTTTTTCACCTAAACGGTACCTTCTTTAATAGGAACACTCAGGGGATTTTCACCGGTCTTTTACCGGTTGATTCGTTTTGAGCTGTATTCTTTGATTTGCTTTTTCACTTCGTCAGTTATGAAGATTTGTTTGGATTTTTAAAAGCCTTTAGCAGACGGAAACACTGCTATGAAACTGGAGTATTCCTCTAAAATTTGTAACGTAAAAGTTTTTAAATAAATAATTTGTATTTTAGCACTAATAACTGCGATTGAAAACTTCATTGGTTCCTTTTTTATGCATCCCGAGGCCCTTTATATATATATATATATATATATATATATATATATATATATATATATATATATATGTACTAGCAAAAGTACCTGTTGGTGACTGGGTTCAAAAACAGCCTACGGAAAATGGACCCTGATTTATGAAAGTATGATATGTTATGAAAAGGAAGGGTTGCAAATTTGGGTTGAATTTGGGGGTATCAAAATCAAAGCAAAATATGATGAAAGTAAAAATAAAATAGATAAACCCCATAATTTATTATACCATATCTGTTAACACTTATCACAATATTCTGTGGATCTATATTAAAAAAAAATTGTAAAACTTTGTGGCATATTTACATTCTATGGAGGTCAGGTGCGAACGAACGAACGAATTTTATTATACCATATTTCTTCAAACTGAAACATAATTATCAAAGTATACGCAGATAGATATGAAAAGTGTTTATTTAAGTTTGTGCCTATTTCCATTCTATCGAGGCCAGGCGCGAACGCAAACCCTACGATTTTAATGAACCACCGTTCTGCCAGATCAAACATACCCATTCCTGTGCCTCGATACATCTTCTATCATTATATATAATCAGTTTTTTTTTTAATAGTCAACCATATAGGAGCCTATTCGTGACCACACACACACACACACACACACACACACACACACACACACACACACACACACACACACACACACACACGGGCGCATTCAGCTTTATATTATATATATATATATATATTCTTGAAAGTTGAAACTATTTTAATAATATTTAATTTTTATATTTTTTATCATTCGTTGGAAAACTATTTAGTCAATAAGTCATTTAATCACCTGCCATCGCTGCATCAACTTGCTTTTCTTGAATACACAATAGTCCTAATGTTATTTCAGGGATCATCATGAA